>NC_133027.1:66639621-66942651 GCF_048771995.1 Taeniopygia guttata | reverse complement strand
GAAAACAAACTCTCACTCATTTAGAGATAAGAAACTGACAAAAGCTTTTTGCCTTAATATTAATATTGGTCTACAAAAGGTCAACAGTAATTTAACCATTGGCTAATAAGGTGGAAAGTTGATATTTCACACTCTCTGTATGTGCACAAGACTTTTAAAGAAAATTAAATTGCTTGTGATGCTTTTTGTTTCTGAATGTTCTATCATCCTGAACCTAGGAGAACCAAAATCTTGAAGTTTTTATTCCTAAAGTTCCTGTACTGCTGGCTGGTATGAAAGTTATACATTCTCCTTTAGAGAGTGAGTAGAGTTTAAACACTTCTTCATGAAAATAGAAGCTTTGCAAAGAAATCTCAGTTACACATTCAAACAAGGAAAGAGCTGGGTGAATTTTCCCTGCTGAAATTACTTCCCTCAGCAATCTTAGATTCTCTAAAGGATATGTATTGTACCAGGCTCCTTAAATCTGAAAGACGGAAGCTGAAGACATGATGCTACAAGTACACTAGATTTTTTTATGTTTTCAGAGGCATAAATGCCTTGGAATTATATTGAAAAGGGAGTGAGACAAAACATCTAGTTGATCAAGCAAAGCTATGCTGATAGCAACAGATTTCAACAATTTTTTTTTTTTGTTTAGAATTGTGTTGTCTTGATGCAGACTGTGCCTGCCCAGTGCCTCATGGGTTAATGCTTACAACCCTCCATGACCTACAATCTTCCACCCCAGCTGCAGTCTGACAGCTGCTTTATGGAGCTGGTGGTTGTGTTCTCCACTGTATTCTGGAGGACACACCCAAGGCACAGAGCAGGGCTGCAGCCACAGACCCACTGTCAACAGGGACAGTATATCTGATCTCAAGAGTAGCCTCGAAGCCACCCTGAAAGGCAGGATAGACAAAGCAGATCTGTTAAGAAGATACAATTTTTTTAAAGGCGAGTTTTGAATTTTACCATTGTTATACAGTATATTGTATGGAATAAAACCCAAACCCTCTATTCCTTACTGGAAACAAATGCAGAAGTCTTCAAAGGTAATCCAGGTTTCCCTGGAAACTGAAATATTTTCTAATGCTGTTCCATCCTTTGATTTAGTCCCTGTCTTGCTCTTCATACCCTTATCAGCTCTTTCTGACATTTGTTTTGTATCTAAACTGATATTGTCAGGTTTTTCTGCAAAGACAAAAAGACATACAGAGCCAACACAGTGACAATATGCAATTTAATGTAATATAATTCTTAAAAATTATCCTAAAATTACAAGAAAATTATCCATACATCAGTTATTATGCATACAGTTTAAAACTAAAAGCTTTCACACTAACCTAAAGAGCTCAAATAGTGACAGAAGCAACTCTATATGGAAATTTAGGGTTTCCATCTGCAGCTGCTTAAGTAGTCTGCCTCAATAAGCTGCCACATATTGAACTGTACGAATCTTCAATATCAGCTTGTTAGGTGTACATACATGTGATTTCTGCAAACCTAAATTCACCTATATAAAGAAAAATCCATCCCCTTGTCCAAAGCTCCCATTCAGTGAAAGGTGAATAAGGCAGTATCAGAAAAACATACAGAGAAATTTGGAGGACACAAAGGCCTAGCCTTGCCTCTGGCACTTAGTACCCCTATGATGCTACTCACACAAATCAATCTTCCAAACAGAAACAGATTTGAACTAAATTACATTAATTTTCTTGAAGGAAAATCAGAATTAAGGTCAGATTTGTACCAAAATATAAACATGGACATATGTAGACAGGTTTTGCAATCGCTCAATGACTTTTTGTGTTGTAATATAACTTTTTCTGCATTTATTCTGAGATTCATATAAATAGTTACTGAAAATGTTTGACCTGGCCCAAAAAGAAGAAAATAGCTCAACAACTGAAAATAGAAGAACTGAATAGCTATTAATTCAGAATGCTTATCAAGGAAAAAAGATGAGGTTATATTCAAACATAAGGCATAACAACTGAGAAAGCTATTAGAAACATACATAATTTATATTTAAATGTGCTTTGTAATATTTAATTATCACCAATACAAACAGAGCTAATATGTGGCTCTAAATTAGTTTGCATCTATTTTTCAAGAACTGAAAGAAATGCAATATAAGGAAAGGCACCAAAGGCCTTTTTCCTTTCCTTCAACTATAGAAAAACTACCTCAAAGCTACAAAATCTATACTTTCTCTTCAATTTAAGTTAGCGTAGGTGTTAGGTTTCCAGTTAAACAACCATAGTGCTCTTATTTTTAAGAGCCTCTTATTTTTCTGACCAAATCCTTCAAATATTCAAAGTAATATAAAAAAACAAGGTATTAGTTTCAAAAAAAATTTCGAATAGTGATGTAAAACACATTTCAAAGGAATATGCACTAAAATGAAAGCTGTTTTTCCTGAGAGTAACTTAAGAGAAGTGTTTGAATTTTTTTGAACACCAAACTGAAGATTTTACTCTCCGTAGTTATACATGCTATAACAGTTCTTTGAAATGTTTTTCTGTAAAACTAACACCCACAAATAAGTAATACTGCTGATATATGTACATGAGGATTAACACGGACGCCACACAACATGGGAATGGCAAAACTCTCACTGTTAACTTTACACACACTTACCTTTACTGGGTACCTCTGCATTTTGTTGCAACAAGGAAATGGTCTCCTACACAGTGAAAAAATAAAACAAGAAAAAGCAATGATGGTGATTATAATCTTGCATTATTTTGTTAGAGAAAATAACTGATTTTGGGACAGTCCTTCCATAGACAGAGAAACAAGCTGTTAAGTTAGCATCATCAGCTTGGGCTGGGTTTTTAAATAAAAAATAAAAGTAGCAAATTTCATCATAATACCTACATACATATCAGCAACAAGCAGACTGATGTTTCTCTAGAGAAGTACATGTCATCTGCAATGTGAGATAAAAGCTGTTTCATACACCTACCACTTTCACTATTAAAACAGTGTTCTTTAATATTACTGGGTTTTGACAATAAAGTAAGTTTTATTCTAAGAACTGATGTTCATATTCTACAATCAATTCCATTTTTTTTTCTTTTTCCATTCTTGAAAAATTTATAGAAGACTCCTTTTCCAACAAGCATTTCTTGCTGTACAAGTGACAGTCCACAACCGTCATTAGCAACAGCATCCTTGATTATAATAGCATCTTCTATCACTGTATAAATAAAAAGTAACCTCTTTTTTTAATGGTTCTGGCAAACAGCTTTATCCTGGTCAACCCCAGTTCTAAGCTAGAATTGCTGAATATTAATGCAATATAGCTGCTGATGCTTGAAGTTCAAATGAAGTTGGCCTGCTTTTCAGAAAGTCCACTCATTAAATTTACAAAGACGGGGTCCTTGTTTTTGAGAGATTAAAATCTTTGATTTAAAAATGTATGCCAAGTCATCCTTCCTTCTGGACTGCCCTCTTGTCTGCAATATCACATACACTGAAAGAGTCACTTGAATCTCTATTTTTTTATATTTTGTGAGGTTGGGCAGGAGGAAGAGATTGCACAGTTTCCAGTTTACTTCCTATTTGAATGTGGTACAATTAATGGCTTAGCTAGACTAGCTTTGCCTTTGCAAAAACAAATATTAAAGCCTAAAACAGCTATTACAAACAAATTTGCAAACTTCCTTTCATCCCAGGTCTCCCTTTACCTAGATTTGTCACCCTTCTCCCTCCTCAAACTCCTCATGCATACCCTTATATATTTTTGTGTGTTAAAGGTGCTGATGCTGAGGCTGGTGGCATTGACCTGGCCAGCAGCTGGACACACAGAGTGATTTTCTGTTCTGCATTTCAAAGAGGAGCTATGGGAGCTTGCTGACTTGGAGCTTTTATGCTTTTTCAATACAACCAAGAAATACATTTTAAGGGGCACACTGACATAATTTAGACATAATTTGTGACCTGGATGGCAGGTCACAACAGTACCTAAATCTTGCACAAAGTGATTGTGCCGGAAATCCAGGTCTGCCTCAACCCTCTTATTAGAGACAACCCTTCATACACTATGTGAATGGATCTGTGAATGCTTCCTTAGAGGAAAAACTTATGGCTTCCTATGTAAAAGTCTTCCTGCAGCATTTTACAGAATTTCTATGGGCTCAGGACATGGGAACAGGCTCGGGAATCTCATCTCTGGCAAAATTTTAGGTGTTTGATATTCTCTGAATTAACAAAGGAAAGACCTGAGCAAACAAAATACAGGTTTAAGAGTCTCTATCCCAAAACTAAAAGTGGCAAAAAATTTAATACACATAATTTAACTATAATATTGTTTATTATGGGAATTTGAAAGTACTACTTTTGCACAGCACAAATCTGAAATTCTATTCCAAATCTGTTATGGGCTTCTGTTTTTTTTTTAACATTCTTGAGTCAAAGCTGGGGATGGATCTACAATTAAGAGCAATTAAGAGAAAAATTAAGACACTACTGAAATTGTTAACACTTGGATTAAGAATTTAGTAACTGAAATATATTGCATTATACAGTTATTTATAATCTTAATTTCTTGGTTTTCTATGAGCCTGAAAAGGACACCATAGAATCTTGCAAATACCCATGTACTTCAGCCCCTGTTTGCAGAATTCTGTACACACAACTGTTCAGAATAAGTCAAGCCATGATCACTTATCACATTGAGAGTCATGTCTCAGCATATGAGTCTGAAAAATCACATGGACTATCCCTTCCCTTTAAACTGTGACTTTGGAAGTACATGCACAGAGCTGTCATGTTTTTCTCCATGTGAGCCTACAACTTTCAAGATTCCAATGTTGCCAAATTTCTTGTGGGAGTCACGGGACTTACCAAACAGATATACGTCAGTTGTACAATTAATCAAGTTTATTCTCAGAAATCCTGGGAATATCCAAAGTATAAAAAGTATGAGATCTACTGTATAAGCCCTGGAGACTATAACATCTGTACAACAAATCTAGCACTTTCTGCCCAATATACTGCTCATGGACAGTACACATGATCCACCCTTCTAGTATGGACATGAGTTAGCTTGATACAGAGCTACTTTGTTAGTACTAACAGTTGGCAGCAGGAAAGCCTGGAGAAATACAGAAAATCCTCAAAAAACTGCATCAACAGAATTTCCAGTCAAGAAGAAGAATGTGCCCTGGAAGATCTGTATGCTTAGTAACTTTATGCAGTCAGAGCTATGAAACTAGTCTAACCACAGCTGTGTAGAGACTCCCATAGGCTCATTTACTCAGTTTTTGGAGCACAAACATAACACAGTCAATAGCTGTCTGCTTTTTCAATGGTACAGGATGTGTTCATCTACCTAATCTTCACTGACTTGAAGACAACTGGAGTGTCAAGTTCTCATTTCTTTATACTATTGCCTCAAGTACTGTGCCTAAGACACTGGCACAGAAAGAGAAAATAAACATATTTTTCCTTCTTAATGAGCACACATTGCCTGAAAAGTCAGCTCTGCTGCCACAGTATCTTATAAAGAAATAAATTAGACAGTACTTAGGTCCAGCTATGAACATAGAATGATGGACACAGATTCTGGGAGAAATACTTCCTTCAATGAATGGCAAATCTGAATGAAAATTCCATAGATAACTTATAAGTCTAATTTATCATATCTTATTTTTCATAATCTCACTAATGCATACTTGTAAAAATAATGGTAATTCATAAATTTGTAGCTATCTTGTTACATTCAAGAATTCATTTATATTCTTCACCTTCCCAACATTAGCTATATTTTTATTTTATTGAAATCTGCCAAATAATAGGTTTTAAAATTTATCTGATATTTTAATAAAAACAGTAGCTTTTCTATTGAACAAGTGATGCATGGCAAAACTTAACACACCAGTTTTTCTGTGAAAAATGGCAGTCTTCTTCAAAAAAATAATCTCTCTGAATATAATTGTGGGTGAAGGAATAAATTTTCAGGTACTCTATTTTTAAGATAAAAAATCCATTTCAATTTATTCAAAACAACAAAGATGACTAAAATAATTCCTATGATCTAAACCAGTATTAAATTTCACTGTTTGATGTTGACCTGAGAGTTATGTCAAAGGTTTTGCATCTACAGTCATTTGGACAGTCTTTTTTTTGTTCCTCAGTCACTGTGTTCACTAAATGGAATATCAGTTCTCATTTTAGATGTGATGTGACAGTAGGTAACAGGTGGGTTATGAAAAAAGGAAATGTTACAAAAGAATGAACATCTGCAAAGCTGTGCACAAATCGAGATATAGAAATAGCTTAAAAATACTGGATTACCAATTTGGCACCTCTTTTAGTCAGTCTCTAATGTTGAAGCTGCCTAGTATGTAGGTGCAAGTAGTTAGTTGTGGGCCCATCAAAGCCACAAATGTCTTAATGCCTCTTCTCAAGCCCCTCTTCTTATTCATGTCCCCATGACATGTGTAATTTTTCCCTGAAAATAATAAGCAGGGTATTTCCATTTTATGCAGGGTAAGGTAATTTTCAAAATGATAAAATCTGTAAGGAAAATATATTTGTTTTATTTTGTACCTAGCATACCTGGTGACTCAATACCAATTCATAGCACTTATGAAATACAACACAAGAAGGACTGGAGTGAAATGAAGAAAAAGCCTGTTACGATACAATAGTCAGTAATCTTTCTGGGGAGCATGAAAAGAGCACACAACAAAGCAAGCAAATTAAACAAACGGGTATCAGTTGCACATGAGAAGATAAGACTGAGATTGAATATATAGCAGACAGACTGAAGTAAAAAACATGAAGGAAACATGAACATTAAAGAACAAATTTTTTGTATTTGTGTCACTGGGAGAGGTTGGAGACTCTAGCACTTTTGCACTAGAAATTAGCATTGCCAGCAAGCTTGACACAGAAGAAGCCACAAAGAGAAAGTTGAGAGTTCTGCTTAAGATGTATGAACTTAGCAATCAGGTCAGCATATTAAAATATCTAGCAGCCATTACACATACTCTGTAAACACACTGTGCTTGTCTTGCTTTGCATTTCCTCAAACAGAACACATACACCTTTATTCTCAATGGAATTGTAGATAATTTCTATCCACAAATTCATCCCGATGGAGAATATTCAAGTAGGCTTTTGAATGGCAGATCTGCAAGGAAACATCTATGTACTCCAGGATCATCTTTTTCTCGGAAGTGTTTGACAAAATTACTGTTGCAGAAATCTGTAAGACTGTGCAACTTATATATGATGACAGTTTTGGTTTTTTCCTGGACACAAAGTACTTTCACATGTATTTCAATATTTCCTAAAGTTCCTAAATTACTTTCTATTGAACAAGAATTAAAAGACAACCTCTCCATATAAGAATTTGACCCTATGTTATTGAGTTTTTAAGCAAAAAATTATCAAAATGCATATTCTTAAGAAAAGTGATTCAAGATCAATTTAACTGCCAAAATTATATATTTTTAATTATTTTTCCCTAATGCAAATGCTTCTAGGACCATAAAATCAGTGAATGGGAAAGTCAGAACAAAAAAAAAATAATCTTTTTTTAAATTCAATAATGAAGCATTTCTACTTTTTAGCATACTTTGAGGACATTACAGATACTGGCATGTCTTTCAGCTTCATATTTCTCAAAGAAGGTACATCCAGCTCCTAGAATCTTGTCTTTCATATATCACTAGTCTCTGTTTCTGTGACAACAGACCTTAGGAACAGCGAATCAGATATTCAGTAATGCTACTTCATGCAGTTTACATTAGAGCAAATTAAAATATGCCAGTTAAAACTTCAAGCATCTGGCACAGCAGTTAACTGAATTTCAGTCAGCTTAAAGCATACAACTGCTGTATCCCAAGGATCTACTAAATCTGTATCAAAGGTTTTAAAACCAATGTCTCCTGACTAGTAATCATACAGTTTAAAATGGAGAAAAAGTTATTCACATTTAGTATATTGCAATAAAAAATTCTAAAAATTAGCAATAATATAGTGAATTTGGGATATCAAAGTTTCTCTTTCAGTGTTTACTTTTTTAATCACCAATTTACTTGTTTTTAAAAAGCATATATTACTATATCAAGTACAGAAAGCAAGCTCTTCCTTTATGAATTTGCCAGAGGAATCCAAATAATTTTGTTGATGAAAAGATTTAATGTGAAAAAAAAGATTGTCCTCCAAGTAAAAACCATTTTCTTTTCCAATCTGTAAAAATGAAGTTCTACTTGCATACTTTAGCTATTAACAGGCACAGCATTTTTCAACTGAGGTTTAAATTAAGGGAAAAAGTAAAGTACATGTACAAGTCAATTAGCTGTTCATAACTTCTTACATTTCATGTCTGAATCAGGTTGCCCTCTGCCTACATCTCATTCACGTCTTCTTGCAACCATTCCTGCTTTATCAGTGTCCCTCTCATGTATTTTCATACTCGCCCTTGTCTCTCCTTGACTGTATGTCCTACTGTGATCAACCTTCTAAATCACTCTTGGACTAGGGGAGAAAAATCTAAGGGATGTTTCACACTCCTTTAATGCTTCCAGTACATAAGCTTCTATTAATTTGCAACTAGTCAAATCTGTATTTGTACACCTAGAAGCTGAAGTAATGAAAACAATAATTATTACATGCTATAAGATGCTACTTTGAGGGTGATTTTATGATGCTTGTATTTCTAAATGTCTGTTCTGTTTATGTTGGATGTTAAGTTTTGCACTTTTAAGATTGGTTCCAGAGTGAAACTGGGGAGAGAAGAAGCGTATAGTTCGCAGAAACTGAACTTGATGGTTCGCATTCTCTTTTGGTGCATTCTTTCTTTTGGTCTTTTGCAGCACGGACATTGAGAGAAAGCTTTCTTTTGCTTTTAGTCAGTTTTTTTTTGCTACCTGAAGCAGAGACTTTTTTGGACAGTAGGTTGTTGGGATTTTTTGGAACTGTTCAAATTTGCTCTGGACTGAAAATTTAGAAAAAATATTGGAAGCTCACACTGTGGCCCACTGGGGCCTGGAACGCAGTATTTTCCAGAGCAGGAGAGACTGATAAGAGACTGACCAAGCTGATCTACAGCCCACAAAAAGGACTTTCTGAATTTGCCATCTCTTCAGAACAGCAAGAGGTTGCATTGTTCATTATTATTTAATTTTTTATGTTTTTGAATACTTTGCTTGTTAAATAAACAGTTTTTTCCACTTTTCTCCAAGAACATCCTTCCCAAACTAGGGGGGAGGAGGGGCCACTTCAATTTGCTTTCTAGAGGGACCTCATTTCAGAAGTTTTCTTCCAAATTTGTCCCAAATCAAGACATACTTACAGCTCCTTTTTACCCTGCTGCTTTTTGTAATGATTTTATTATGCCATTATTAAAAATATTTTAAAGGTGAAGTACTAAATTATTGTTTACAAAATTCACACAATATACTGAAGAGCTAAATATATCACAGAATCACAGGTCATAGATATATTCTATTGTAAAGTATTCTTCACTGCAGAATTACCTTATTTTAAAATCATTAAAACCACTAATGATATCCACACATGTACCTTATCTAAACACACAGTATTCATATAGCTCTGAAATATAAAAATGGTATGAGTGTACTGTGCAGAGGAAAAGTAGACAATCCAAAAATTACACAGACAATTATTTTCTATTAATTTAAAAATTTAAAGCCAAAACAGAAATGCTATCAAATGGTCTTCTGAGTAGTGTTTGCTGCAGTAAGAATGAAATTGAAGAGATGCTGGCACTGCCACATTGAGTTTTTTTGTAGGTGTCGAGCAAATTAAAGAACTTCAGTAGAGCTCTGTTTGTTTCTTTTTAAGTGGGTATTTATCTCTCTATTTTGCCAATTATTTCCCTATATGAAATATTTTCTTCATTAAATATATTGTTCAGAAGGTCTTTGAAAGTATCATTTTTTTTTCTCTGTTAAACATGTAAGATTAAATATTAGAAGGAGCATTTTTAAAAAAAATTATCTAAAAGCAGACATTGGCATCATATACGCACTCCAATTTAAAAACAGAATTGAGGGGGGAAAAAAGTATTACAAAAATCAGTAATTACAACTTCCCAAAGTCATCCTGGTAATGTTTAATTAAACTTAGGTACAATAAATTACAGTGGAGGCTTCTACCTAGTAACTAGCATTGGCTTAGATTATTTGAGCCAACTTGTAGTCAGTGCTGTATCTAGTGAACTTGTTTGGAGTAATGTCATTCCCTCACAGAGTTGCACAGGAAGCCTGAGGGTCTAAATCGTAGCTGAGGATTCCTTTAGAATGCAGAGTTTCTGAAATTTAAGAGCAGGCCAACTGAGCAGAGAAGTTCTACCACTTTTTCCAGATCTAGCCAGAAGTCCTTCCATTCAGTCCTAAATGAGGATGACTTTTTAAGGCATGTGTAAATAAAGTTTACATTTTTCTAGTCACGTGCCTAGGTACATCTTGCACGACAGTCAAAAAAAACTATTCATAATATAAACTAAGATTTATTTAAAACACTGCAGACTATCTTCTTAAGATACTCCCATCAAAAGGATTTTAAAGAGCAAAACCAAGATAGTGTTAGCAATAGAACTTTTATAATGTGAGTGAAAATCATAAAAAATAAAGTTAAAGATAAGGTATTAAGAAAGATTTCCCACCCAATGCACATCAATGTAACTATAAAATTGAAAGGGTAGGGAAGCTACTTAAATAGCAAGGGAAAAAGCTTTCTAAAATGTTTTTGAAAACATATTTAAGTCTTAAATAGTTTCTATTTTGTCTTTCAAGCTCTGTAATATAAAACTAGGTCAAGTTAAAAAAATAGAAATATTATTACCTGAGAAAAATCTTCTGCATTTGAGTGTCTCCCATTTTGATTCATATCCCCATTACTGTCACTTTCATTTTCATCAGTTTCAGTAACAGTAGTAAGACAGGATATAGACTTAAATCCTTTTTTGAGGATAGACTGTGGAAAGCGGCTAAATAATAAAAGAGAATGCAAATATTTCAATCCATATATTTTCTTTCAAATGACAGTCTTCATAACTATTCTTTACAGAATAGTTAATTTGTGTGTCCTTTATTTTGAAAGATTCCTAAGGAAGCACAGAATCCATATCTTCACATATTTCTTGTCATTACTGGCTTGCCACTACACACACTTTTGATAGAATGCCCTCTTAACTAACCCTCAAAAAAGCAAAACCCAAGCCAGCTGAAAACTAGACAACGTCAGAAGTGAATAAATTACTATGGCCCCTAGACAAGAAAAAAATACTACTTGAACAGAGGTAAGGCAAAAAATTAAAGTGTTTTGTATCAGAATACTTTTTGTCTTTTCCCTCAAAATGGGTCTCCATAGCTACCTAAAACACAGGATAACCAAGGAAACCTGTGCAGGCCTATTCTGGTACTAGCAAAAGAAAGCTTTGTTGCTGACTTCACTGGAGGCAGGAGTAAAAACTGAAGGAAATATAAGTAACTCTTTGCTTGTTAAATGAAGAACAAGACCAAAACAATTTTGCATACATGCTAATTAGACTTAAGTATGTAATTGCGCTATTACAGCAATAATGAACAAATTAAAATCTAAACATGTGTTATCTAGCCCCCTTTCTAAAGGCTGAGATAATGAAAGATCAAGATCTTTGCAGTAACAGGCAAAATTATCTTGCATTTTAGCATTTCAAAATAATTTATTAGAAGAAAAGGAAGATATTAAAAACTTTCAGTCCCAACTGTGTATCTAAGTCCCTTATCTCATTTACACAGCTATATGATTTGAATGAAATGTTAATACCTGCTATATATTTTTTGCTACTACCTAATAATTAAATCACAAAGATTAAAGTAGCTAATTGTCATGGAAACTTAGCATATTGACTAAACTATCCTTCCCCAAATGGGTTGACTATGAAGCAATCTATCAAATATGAAAAACCAATATAAAATCTGTTAAAGTGCAAATACTTCAACATCTTCATTATTAAATCTCTCATTACTTTGATAGCCTGTTAATTGCTTAGAACATTATAATGTATTTCTACTCCTACTGTTTGAAAACAAGCAGCAATTTAAGTACTTTTAACTAACAAAATGCAGCTGTATCAGCAAAACAATTACATTCCCAGAATATTTCAAGCTCATGTCATCTATGGACAAATGCTGCTGCTCAAAAAAATTAAAAATACTTAATGGGTTATTAGCTATTTATTAGTCCATCCAATTATGATGATCAAAATGTAGAACCTGCCACATATGTAATTTACTCAGTTTATTTAGAGATCTACTCAACAAAAGGTGTACACACCCCAAGAAAATACACAGATCTCCAACAATTCGCAACCTATTTTTGGATTAAAGTCTCAGGAAAATCATATCCTCCAAAATGACATAAACCTTTTGGTGTACACTGGGTAATAAAATACATTCAATTCTTTGTGACAGAAGCCCAATCAGAATAAAATACAGGATTAATAATTCTAGAACTTGTCTGACTGTTCACATCATAAGCTGAAACCTGACAGAAGTGTCCTGTGGAAAAAAACCCACAGCTCTGATACATTTTATGGTAATCTTTTCTTGTCAAGAAGCACGTATTATGCTGAACATGGAAGATTGACTAGAAGTCATATATACAACAATTTCTGAAACTTCAAAGACACCCTATATAAAGACTTTGGTTTTCAAGGGTTTATAGGACTTCCAAACAGTCTTTAACACAAGGTGTTTATATAAAGCTGCGTTTTTACCATAAGCTGCTTCATCTACACTCTGAGCCCTGTTGTGATAACAATCATGAACAGAGAATAGCCTGTTTTATTCATAAACATTACACGTTCCATATCAAACTTGTGACGCCCATGAAAATACTGACTGGCTAGTCAATTATTTCCTTGTTATGCATTAGAATGAAAAAATGACTAGTAGTTTGAGGAAAAATTTGAAATACTTCATAGAATATTCTTATTTCTGGCAGAAGTAATCTAGCAGAAATCCTACATCTTTGGGCCCACTGGGTAGAGAATATCGTAACGTGTCTTTGCCTGACACCACTGTCTGCCCTCCAGTGTCGGAAGCCCTGAGAAGTGCATCTGCCTAGGTGTACCGGCTGTGACAAGTGGGGACACATGTGGGCATGTCCACCCCCCAGGAAGCTTTCTCAGCAGTGCAGTCATGAACAGAATGCAGGGAGAAACAGCTAAGCCCAGAGACTCACATCTCCAACAGGAAGTGTGTTCTGCACTTCCAAAACAGGAGGTGTTTGTAAGCCTCAAAGTATAATTGCATATATATGGAGGGTGAGTATAATTGCATATATATGCATCTGTGGGCCCAATTAGAACTTCTCGGGATTAGCTGCAGGAAGGTGTTAAAAGTTTTTAGGTGTTTATTAGTATTTTATAAGCAAGTAGTATACAAACTTAGCTGTTATATTGCCAATATTGATCCTAAATGTACAATTCACTGATAGCTCTTCAAATATGTGACACCAAAACATAAACGGAATGCTTTGTCCTGATGTGCTTCTGACATGATCTAAGCAGTTTTTCCCTGTGACACAAGGAAAGATAAGCCATTGTACTTTCACAATGCTAATGCTGAAACTACATTATATACTTACGTGTCTGTTGGAATTTTGATAATGTCCAATTTGTATTTAAAAAATAGGCTAGCAATCTCAACATATTTTTCAGGTTTCTCTACCACAGGCTCTGGGAAAAAAGCAAGTTGTTAAATATTTTCATTCATAAAAGAATTTAATGCTATTATTGTTGAGAAATAATTTCCAAATGGGATTCATCACCCCTAAATAATTTTCCAAGTATTATCCCATGCACTTGAATGGAACAGAAAAAACAGGGGTGGTTCCAGGTGACATGTCATGAAAAAATAAATGCTTTACACTCTGATCCACAGCTTGCAAAGTAGTGGCCTGAAAATTAGTTGTGCCTAATTTATATACAAGGTTGGCCAAGGTAGCTCAAAACAACTATGACAGCACTTATTGCCTTTGCCAATTTCCTCTATTTCTCATCCCAGTATACTTTGCTAGCCTGCCTGCAACACTTTCATGCTCAAGCTATCTCATATAATCTAACTCCACTATGCAGTACAGACAACCCTAGAAAAAAAATTACTCTAAAACTGTGAATTGATGCAGCAGGACTAGTCACATACTTGAAATTTTTAAAAGGTGTTCAGAAGCTTTCATGGTTCTCCATCAGGGAGCTTCTGTGTTACTCTGATACCATCCCCTCTTCATTTGCTCCACTACAGTGCTTTTCTCAACATAAATTATGACATTTCTCAAAGCATATATATAGGAAACACATATATATAGGAAATATGGCAAAGAGGAAGTAATACAAAATTGAGTTCAATTGAAATTGAGCTAACAGATGATAAGTATGGTCCTGAAATAATTACAATGTAATTACAAATTTATTTTGCAGTTTTTAGTAGACAGACCTTGGGGTTCAGATGTCACAACAACTTGCTTTTTCAGACGGAAAAGCTTCCAAGGTGGAAGTGGTGGTGGTGGTTCTGGAGGTGCTACAAGAGGACAGGACCTAGTTCTAGTGATCAGGACAGGATGGTTGTGTATATGGGAAAGGCCATATTGCCTCATCTTCTCTGAAGAATCAGCCTATGGAACATGGAAGAATAACCTTACTGGGTCAGATCTTTCTCCTTATGTCTGTCTAACACACAAGAACAGTATGCACACAAAGGTATCTAACAGCTTGCATAACAAATGAAATTAATATAGTCCACCTGGCAAGACTATCCAAAAACATGATCCAAATTTGATATTCAGCACAAGAAGTATACTTCGGTGTTTAGATGCATTTTACTTTTTATAATAGATTCATCACTTTTTTTTAACTTATTTATACAACCATAACATACAATGAATATGTAAGAAAGCAATAGGCACAATATTTTCTTTTAAATAACCATACTTAAAAACGTTTTCTTAGGGAAAAAAGTCCTTACTTCATGCTGAATTTATAAAGTGGAAGAATCCTAAAATCAAATGGTCTTTTAGATACCTAGTAAAAACTCCATAATGTATTGCTTTGAACCAACACATCATTAAAACTAAGATTTTTATTTGACGGATCATTTATAAAACATATTAAAAACAGTTCAGTTGACCTGTATACCGAAGCCCTTAGCAAAAGACTTAGTAACAATTTTACATGTGGACATCAAGTGGTGCTCTTCCCACTAAAATAATAATGGCCTAGGACTTAAATCTCAACTGAAACGTCTGTTAGATTAAAAAAACAGCAGTAGTTAGACCATCCTTTTAATTTTAAAAGCACACATGCTAAATAAATCAACAATAACTTATTTCTTTAACATACTCATCAGTAAGTCTCATATCACTTCTGCTAATTTTAAAAATGTTCCTTTGGTTCTGTATTTATGAACTCTGTAGAGAACGCTGTTGTGGTTGTCATTTAGTTGAAGAGTGGAGAATGATTTAAATTAAAAATGCCAGTTAAAACATCCAAGATTGAAAAGGATTTTGAAGATAACCAGTTAGGTGCCATAAAAGAGAATTTGAGTGTACTACACACTTGTATGACACAATTACTGATATTTTTTTCATTTTATTTGAGTAAACTAAGACAAATTCAAGCCACCACAATCCAAGGAAATCCATACTAGAAAGTAAAGATAAAAAGGATACCGCAAAAATCTGGGAGAAAAATTCTGGCACAACTGCAGTCAATGACAAAATTTTCTCCCAGTTTAGGGAACAACTCTTACCCCAGTGAAATAATTTTCTAAACTTTATTTCAATCAGTGTCATTTTCCTCAGCCCTTTAATACAGCTTGAAAATGGTGGGGGTTTATCCATAAGAAATCCTCTACACTTCTATATTTAACTTCTGTCAAATTCCATTTTTCGATCAAGTCTTTGCTAAAATACTAGTTTAGACATATAGATTCATCTGTCTTATCCTATTTGGTCTGCCATACCTCTTTTTCAGTAATCTCTACATCCCAACAGACTGCACTCAAGTTTAAGACTCAGGGTGTTAGGTAGCAGGAAAAATAAAAGCCCATGTCCCCACTTCCACTTGCCTTTTGATGACTAGCATTACTTATTGTTAGCAAAAAGACAATATTGCTAAAATCTTAATTAAAATAAATTAAAGTAATATCACAGATAAAATGTTAATATTCTAAATTGCATAAATTACACAGCACAATTTAAAAAAAAAATAGTGCAAGAATTAAGTGCACTAAAGCATAACACCTGCAAAACATTTCTGGAAATTTCTCTATGAAGGTTACCAGTTTCCTGAGAAGGCAGCTTAAAATGTAATGATCTAACTATGATAAAATATAATTTAAATGTACCAAAAAAAAAGGAAACCTAATTAATAATGAACTCAAGAAAGCCTGCTGTGGCATTATAAAAAGCTTTCTGAGGAGTGTGAGTGACAAAGTGGAAATTTAAGTGATGTTTTTACCCCAGCTGTATTAAGCGCTACACTTTTTCTAGCTGCTTTTACCAGTTGCAACCCTGATGTCAGAAATAGATATAAACACGCTATTTCTTATATAACAACAAACAGGAAATCTTAACTGTCTTCAAAAAAATTAAAATTCATGTTTTTCAACTAGTCCTTAAAATAATTAGACTTTCCATTTGGAAGTATCTCATCATGATACATTTTCTAGTCCACATCTAGTCTCTCCTATGAGACTTCAGCTTCTGGAACCCTGAGGAATGTGGAGGAAAACTCAGTAAAATCAGCAGGCTTTGGCAGTGAAATGCATGTTCAGAACACAGAAGTACCAAAATATAAATTTAACTGACAGTCATCATCTAGTGACTGTTTCACTGCGCTAACTGCATTCCTTTTGTTACAATATTGTTGCAATAAAATGAAACACTCTGATAACAAAATAAGTAATGCTTTCCTGTCCTGAGAGGACAGAATCTTACCATTTGTGCTAATAAAAAAATGTCCTCTTCAAACAAATGCAGCGGTATACAGCCAGCATACACGACCATTTCTGGCTGGGTTTCTACACAGAAAACATCAAAATGCTTTAGAACAAGGTACAGAGTAAAAAACATAGCTGTAGCTCACACTACATTATTGTGCTTTCTCTGTCTTATTTTTATTACTATTTTCTTTATCTGACTGTTATTTTATTCAAAAGAGGGGTTCATTGTAATGCACTTTGAAAAGAAGCCATGGATGAAAAAAACCATCTCATTTAAATTATCAACAGCACAAATATTTTACTTATTTTTCATAAATGAGTGGCAAAAAATACAATTTTAAAATATGACAGATTAGGTACTTTTCAACACTGTTTTTTTGTTTTACTTCAAATTTTAAAACCAGAAGATACTAGCATAAAGAAAACAATACACATAATCTGTGTAGATGAAGTAAAAACATTCTGATTGGTCAGTACTAGCTAAACACGTCTCACCAGTGAAGGCAATACTTATCTTGCTAACAAAAGGCTCCAAAGCCAGAGCTCTGACCACTGCTGCCAAGGGATTTGGAGATTGAGATAAGTAATTTGAGTGCCTGGTTACTGCACTTTTGTCAAGCAGATGAAAAAACAGAGATAACAATGGCTGCCTCAGAAGGTATGAAGCTCTTATTCCACATACCTTATAGAAGTTTGTTTGCCTGTAATTCTGCTATAGGCAAGGAACATAAACGGGGAAAATTCACTTTGTTAACCCCAGAAATCTGTTGCACTAGGCAAACATATAATCATCTCCTACTCTTATCTGTGAAAGAAGCCACTGTCAGAACTCATTCCCATACAGGCCACCAATTGCTGGTGTTGGCACTTGGCACCAATCAACGGTGGATGGGAGCTGTCATTGTTAGTTTATTATCTTACTGCAAGACTTTCATACCTTCTCTCTGAGTTCTCACAGGCAGCTCCTTGCAACACTGACTCCTTTTCTCTTCCTTCTGCACAGCTGCCTGACCCTTGCTCCTCACAGCAGCACAACCAAGCAGCTCCAACTCTCCCCTCAACCAGCTGACCCACTCTTTTCTAACACCCATCCTTACTGGACACAGCTGTGACCTATTAAAGGCAAGGCTGTTCCTGCTCTTTGGTAATTTGTACAGCTGCAACTCCTCAGGGGCAAGATCGCCTTCAGCACTATCTCTATTCTCTCACAATCCATCCTCCCACAAGCCACTGCTAAGAATCATAAAAAGAAGACAAGGATGTCTAACAGTCTGTTCATGCTGAAGGGAAATTAAAAGTCTAAAACATAAAACTTGAAATACACATCTCTGGTTTTAACAAAAAGACATCTCAAAAAGAAAGGTATATACTTCTTTCTACTTTCCCTTAGTTATCTCAGAAAACTCAGAGACAAGATTTCAGTACACAGGTTGTGACAACTGTTTTTCAGCAGAATGTTCTTTAGGAAAAATTTCTTCACAAAAATAGTTGTTAATTATTGGAACACGCTGCCCAAGGAAGTAGGTGAGCCATCATTCCAAGAGGTATTTAAAAGATATGTAGATGTGGTACTGAGGAATGTGGTTTAGTGGTGGGCTTGGCAATACAGGTTAACAGCTGGATTCAATTAATTTAGAGGTCTTTTCAAACCTAAATGATTCTATGATTCTATCCCCATCTAACAAATCCCATCCCCATCTAATAAATATTCAACTGGAAGTTGCACTAAGAATAGGTATTTTCTGTGAAATGAAATAAAACAAAGCTATCTGCATATAAATAGGCAAGTGTCTGGAAAATATGATTTTTCAGATCTAAACTCTATTTATTCAGAGGGTATGCAGTATTTTATTCTCAAAGTATATCTTTGCATCTTATATATTCTTCCAGGAATTCAATTACCAAATTAAATATAAGCTAAAGGCAAGTAAGACTTTCCAATGGATTCTTAATTTTTCTCACTGCATGCTTGTGATTCCTATGTTAACCACAGCTCTTGTGTTAGGTGTGGGTTTCAACTTATTCAAAAGCAAGGCTATAGTTAACGTTAATCTGTTACCAATATATCTGATTTGCTACAAACACAACGATATTAGCTATGATGTCCTGCACATTACAGAACAGTATGTGCCATAAGGCATACCAATCTCATTGCATGTGAGAAGTATTTCTGAAATAAAAGTATTTAATCAAATACCAGGTGGAATGTAAAGCTGTCATATTCAGTACAGATGGGTTGTGAAATAAAATGTCTGCAAGGCAGACAATAAACAGCAATGAACAAATTTTAGAGCATGCAAATGATTAACCAGGCACATCACATCCACTTTAATAATACTATTACAACAGTAGTACATTATACCAGCAGCTTTAAAAATTACATATTATTTGATCTTTTTTCACTGTACAAAAAATGAGGAAAAATGTATGCAAATTATTTGGCACCAAGTGTAATGATGATTAGTGTGGATTCAGCACCTGGGGAAACTAGTTCAAACTGATAGCCTTTATAAAATTGCACTATTAGATGAAAAATGTTTTAATACACAGTATAACAAAACAGATTCAGCAAAGCCTATTATTTCTATCCATCAGTGTGGATATAAGAATTCTGGAGTGCTTTGTTAAAAAATTCTGAATCCATGTAGCTACTTATATTTCACAGTTGCAGCCTTGCAAATTCACTTACAGAGAATGAGCACTAAATCAACCAAAAAAAATGCTTCAGTCTCTTCACGAAGGGAAAGTAAGATTTTAATCGATCCATGTAAAATACATATCCAATCACTTAAAAAGAAAGGCCATGAATTAAAATTGTTTGTTTTAATAGATCCTAATCATTTTTGTTTATCATATGTTTTACATATGATTTGCAAAGAATTTTCTCTCTCTTAATGTTTCTTTTAAGTATTTATCTATCAAACAAGAGCTGGTGTAGTATAACTTTCCAAGGACTAATGATGCCAGATGAGGACCACAAACATGATGTGAAGGCTGGAGAACCTCTCCTGTGAAGAAGGGCTGGAAAAGTTTGTGTTGTTCAACCTGAACTAGAGAAGGCTCCAGGGAGATTTTAGAGTAGCCTTCCAGTATCTAAAGAGGGGACTACAAAAAAGCTGAAGAGTGATTCTTCAGGCCATGGAGTGATAGAACAAGGGGCAATTGTTTTAACTGACCCCTCTGAAAGAGGGCAGGCTTAGATGTAGAAAGAAAATTCTTTACTGTGAGGATGTTGAAGCACCAGAATAGGTTGCTCAGAGAAGCTATGGATGCCCCATCCCTGTATGTGTTCCAGGCCAGGCTGCATGGGGGAGGCTGTGAGAACTCTGGCTTAGTGGAAGATGTTCCAGCCCATGGCAGAGGGTTGGAACTATATGATCTTTAAGGTCACTTCCAATCCAAACCATTCTATGAAAACACATCAGTTGTCTTTCAATATCCTGACCATGAGGTGTGCAGCTCAGATGTTAACTTCTGCTGCCTGTGATAGACACAGATTGGCTTTGCATACTGGAAGGTATTTTTGAGTTTTCAGAGAAATAACCTGTGTGCTCTTCAGAAGTGACATAAATATCACAGAATAATGATATGCACTTGAAAAAGCAAAACATTAGGCTTCAATCCATCTTGCAAATGAAAACTCTTGAATAGGTAAAAAAAAATTATAATAACATTACAGTTATGTGACGTTTATCTCATTGACTCAGATGATTACAGATCTACTTGTTTGATTTCAAAAACTTCTAAGTATAATAATAATCTCAACACTTCTGTGACATAGAAAATATTATCTTTAATTATAGAATTTGTATCAAGGCACAATGAGAATAGCAAAATACATGGTTGATTTGTAGAACAAACTTCCAAATTCCTAGCTAGTGCCCTTTCAAACGGAATAGTGTTCCCTTTGCAGCAGTTCAGAAATTATTAAGAAACTCAGTAGTTTGGAAACCCAAATGCAAGCAAAGCAGTGATTCTTCATAGGAACAAGGTGATTGAGTACCTTGCTGCATATAGGTAAAACCTTACAAAGGGAAGACCCTGTAAAATCAGGCCTGCTACTTTGGCTAAGAAGAAAAAGACTACGGGAAAGTGACTCAGCTAAGTTAGAGGCAGAAAAACAAGGTACATCACCATCGCGTGTTCACATCATGGTGTGTGGTGGTTGGTTGAATTATGTTTCTTATGATTTAAAAGTATGTATGTTTCTTATGATTTAAAACTTATAAAGGCCTGACTGCATAAAAAAGGCCTGGTTTTTACAATAAAGCAGCTCTGCTGTGCACATGCCTGGGACCCTGTGTGACTTCGCACCCTCACCTCACAGCACCTCATCTCACATCATATCATTTCAGTGTAATAACTGCTCATAAAACAGGGGGATACCCTAAGTATGAAAGGTCTGTTACCAGAAGAAAAAGCTGCTGAGTGGAAAAGTACAGTAGAAACATATGAATTGTCTGCCAAAACTTCCCAAAGACTGGCTGACCGATAAAGTCAGATCAAGTCAGTCAGAGAAGTCCTTTATCAAAGTTGGTTGCTCTCAGGAAAAGTTCAGTCTGACCATATCAAGGGCTTGTTATTCAGCTGGATCCACACAACTGGATGAATAGAGAAACAAGTTCAATGCTTCAATGAACCTGCCACTCATACTGTATTTGTGGGGTGCAGCAGGCATTGGTCTGACTGTGCAAGTAGTTCAGATCTGCATATGTTTGTACTGGATCAGGCCAGGTTTAAACTTTCATCAGGGCAGCCCTCGTGATGCTGTTTTAGATACATCACCAAAACACTGGGGTAACATACGAGTACATCAGTGACTGCTGAGCCAAGCCGCACACCAATAAATCCTCTGTTTCTCACTCCACTACCCCAGCAAGAACACTGAGGGTGGACAAAGGATTCAGTCCTCATTCTCTGCCCCATCCCACTGTGGGGAGTGACTAGGTGGTGGCTTAGCTGACAGACAGCATCAATTCACCACAACACTACATCAAAAGCCTGTAAGAGATGTTTCCTGGTACTTCAATGTGTCATGAATAACAAGGCCATGAACATCCAATGCAACGAATACAGAAAGTTTTGCCATTTTAAAAGTCAAATATAAATAATATCTGGAGTAGTTGAGTATCTCTTTAGAAACAGTCCATATTTATGACCAAGAAGAAAAATTCCCTTGAAGTCAACAGTCAACAGGCAGAGTGAAAGCTTGCAGAAGGGAAGTAAGCACTTTTATCATGCTGGGAATGAAACAGATTACACATCACATATCTCACAACAAAAATGCATTGTAATTCAGTATTACATCAAACTTCCAATTCCCTTTTTTTTCCTTTTAGTCTAATAATTTTAAATTTGCTCTGTTACTATAGAGTTATCTACCTCTTACTCTTCTCCCAAGTCTTTTTTGGTTCAAACTTAGGATAAAATAGTTCTCTGATCAGTGTACGTGAGACCTGAATTAATAATATTTCTAAATAACCTCTTCACAGGACACTAATTGGCTTTCAGAAAAAAGCATTGATTGTGCTTTAAGTGGCAGGATAAAGATCTAAATATCATGTCACTTATCACATAGAAGCACTGCCTCTGTTTTTTAATGCACTTTCACTCATTTTGCACACTTTCTAGAATGCATACCTTAGGTCCTTTTTCTTCCCTTCTGCTTTCCTTTCTCCATCACATGCTTGAGTACTAGTTAGTCACATTACTTATATTCACATGAAACACCTCATTTCCTATTCCACAGTTATGTTAAAGCAAACTACATTCCTGCAATATATTTTTAAATTTACTGCTGTTTAACTAATTTAGTGGTATGTAAGGCAGGAATTTAAAGAAATATATTTGCTGATGACAAACCACAATCTTAGTTTGCAGTAGTTTAAAATTATTTAAATCACTAATTTTAATCAGGATTCAAATCAAGAAGCAGGAAGGCCATTTATGTAGTACATTTCATTTCTGCTTTGCAGTTATTTCCCTTAGGAAGAAGTTCTACATATTCTCACCTATTGATTTGCAACTGCAAATTATTCCAGTTAATAAGTGGTTTTTGCCGCTATTCACATGGAAATGCCACATGTATCTAAACATAAGCAAAGCCAAGAGCATATAAACTTACTGTACATTTGTGAAGATCTTCTATAGTTTATGCTAATAAATTTGAAATATCTTGGTTGATTGTTTAGCTGTCTGATTAAGATTTACTTGTAATTTGTTTAAAATATATTTTCTTGAGTTTTTTTGTTTGTTTGCTTTTAACATTATATATAAATGCACAAAGCAAGAATTTACTTAATTTTTATGCTCTTATGAATATATAAATACAGGAATCAAATTCACCACTATGTATTTCCTGGACAAGGTTTAAAAAAAATTAGATTTATATCATGGAGTGAATTCTATCAAATATTTCTGCCTCCCCCCTGGTTCCCCTGCCCTTCGACAAAGAAGCATTCCTGCTTTTTCCAACTGCAATTTTGTGTATAAAGTGGATATTGAACAAATAAATTACAAAAGAGGAAGGATTGCTGTTTTTTTTAAAAACAGAACAACAGTAAGACAGTTTGCCACTAAAGCAAAATACTGCAATATACTATTTTTAATCTATGTTGCAGATTAGGTTATAATGACTTCAGTATATAATGTGAGCTATAAATAACTACTACAATTTAAACCAAAAAAAAGTAAATACAACCTCCCCCCAGTTAAGTTCAAAACCAAATAAAAGCAAAGCCTTTTACTTTACATATAACTCCTGTCTATTTTTAGCTTCAAAACAACAGGACTTACTTTCAGTTAAGTCCTGAAGGCCTTGGGCTTTTGCCAGCTTTTCTGCTCCCTTGCCTTTTTCTTTCTCTCTTCCTTTTTTTTTCTTTCCTACTTTTTTCTGCTCTGCTTTTTCTATTAAGCAAAATAAAGATTAAATATTTTTCTTTCTCAGATAAAAACTTTCAATCATCAAATGTCATACTGTATAAATGCTTTAGTAAGATTTTAGATAAATTTTTAAAACAATCAACCACAAACTCTTTAAAGTCAAGGGCTGAGATACAATAAAAAATGAATGTAATTTAATTAAAATAAATATAAAATAAATAAAAAATAAAAAGTAGTCCTTAGGATGTAAATGAAGATTTACTGAGAAGGAGCCAGAAAGGCTTCAGTTCCACTTTTTAGTTATTGCACAACTTTTATGTCCTTACTACAATGTAACAAATCACTGTATTTCTGGCACTGTGCCAAATATTTTCTTCATGTCCTTGCTCTCATGCATCAGCAATTACAAAAAAAAAAATTCACATAGACAATGTATAGATTCCCAATGGACATAGAAGTAGAATGTCTCCCACAGACCAAACATTCTTTGAAGTCTTAGAACTTGGACTACAGGAAAAGACTTCTTAAATGCATTTTAAAAAATCATAGAATCATGGAATGGCTTGGATTGGAAAGGACCTTAAAGATCATCTAGTTCCAACTCCCCTGCTGTGTTCAGGGACACCTTCCATTAGAGCAGACTGCTCAAAGTCCCATCCTGGCCTTGACCTCTTCCACAGATTGGGCAACCAGAACTTTGAGGAATCTGTGTCAGGAGCTCTCTATTGTCAGAAAGAATTTCCTTTGAATACTCAATCTAAACCTGCTCTCTGTGACTTTAAAGCTATTCACTCTTGCTCTATCACTACATGCCCTTGCAAAAAGTCCCACTCCAGCTCTCTGGTAAGCCCCCTTTAAGTATTGGAAAGTGCTCTAAGGTCTCTTCCGAAGCCTTCTCTTCTCTAGGCTGAACAATCCCAGCTCTCTGACTGCCTTCATAGGAAAGGTTCTCCAGCCCTCTGATCATCTTAGTGGCCCTCCTCGGGACTCATTCCAACAGGTCCATGTCTTTCTTGTGCTGGGACCCCAGAGCTGGATGCTTCACTCCAGTTTGGGGTCTCAGAAGAGCAGAGTAGAGGGGGAGACTCACCTTCCTCATCCTGCTGGCCACACTACTTTGGATGCAGCCTAGGATACAAGTGCCTTTCTGGGCTGTGAGATCACACTGCTGGCTCATGTACTGCCTCTCATCCCCCAGATTGCCCATGTTCTTCTCCACACGGCAGCTCTCAGCTCTTCTTCCAGTCTGTACTCTTGCTTCAGATTGTTTCAATCCAGGTGCAGCACCTTGCACTTTGGCTTTCTGAACCCCATTAGATTATCATGGGTCCAATTCTCAAGTTTGTCCAAGCCCTTTAGGATGGCATTCCTTCCTTCCTTTGTGTCAACTGCACAATACAGCTTCACAGAATCACAGTGGTCCAATCTGGTCTGACCTCCCTGCTCCACCAGTGTCATTCTAGAGCACATGGCACAGGATTGCATCCAGGAAGTTCTTGAATATCTCCAGTTTAAAGCCATTCCCAGTGAAGGAAAACCTCTCCGGGCAATGTGTTCCTGCTAGGTCACTTACACAGTAAAGAAGTTCTTCCTCATGTTCAGGTGGATTTTCTTGTGCACCAGTTTCTTCCCATTTCCTCTCTTCATATTGTTCAGCATCATGGAGCAGAGCCTGGTTTCATCTTCTTGGAACCCATCTTTTAGACACTTAAGACATATTGATGAGGTCTCCTCTCAGTTGTCTTTTCACAAAGCTGAACAGGCCCAGCTTCCTCAGCCTTGCCTCGTTAGAGATGTTCCAGTCTCCTAATCATCTTCACTGCCCTCTCTGCTGGACTCACCCAGGAGCTCCGTGTCTGTAATCTGCTGAAGAGTCCAGGTCTGGACACAGCATTCCAGATGCAGACTGAGTAAAGGGGCATGATCAGCTCCCTCGACCTGATGGCAATGCTCTTCCTAATGTATCCCAGGACATCCTCGGCCTTCTTGACCCCCAGGCACACTGCTGAATCAGGGACAGCTTGTTGCCCACCAGGATCCTCAGGTCCTTATCTCTCATGGTGACATGGATGGCTTTGTATCATCCAAACATTAATCCCAAACATCAAAAGAACATCTCAACAAAGCTTTTAGCCTCGGAGTTGTAGATTACAGAGCTGTATCGGACACAATGGTTCCCTGATTCTTAGCTATTTCAGTTACTAATGAATTTTTAAGTCTTAGGCAGGATTACATTTACTTTGTTTTCAGAGAAAAAAATGACAGCACCCTGTTGGATAAACAACATTGCTGTTCCCAGTGACATGTCCGTTCCAGACTGAAATATCTACCACACTGATGGCTGGGTCAAAATGATAGCAGGATTTCCTAAGAATAGAGAATACTACCTCAGCCAGGTAACTTCTAAGACTTTTATAACACTTTAGACATTGGGACATAGTATTAGGGATTCAAAGCGAGGAAGTCAGTGATTTTTCCAAAAATCTAGGAAGAAATAAAAATTTTAGCATTTGATTTTTTACTCTCCAAAGGCATGAGAAGTGTTGTAAACTTGCACCCATGTCTTCAAGCTAAAAACAGCAATTAAGAAAACTCAGTTGCAAATAAAAATAATGAGGAATAATCTACCAGAACAGACAAGTTTCTAAATCTAAATTTTTAAATTTAAATGTAAATAGGATTAGCAGCTCTTAAAGAAAATTATTGCCTATACCTAATAGCATAAAATAAAAGTTGCAATAAATAAAAATGCAGGTAGATATTAGAACATATTTGTCATAACCCTGTAGGTAATCACACTTTACAACACCCATTATTAAATGTATAATTAATTGATGGTCAGAGCAGTGTTGCGTTTGGAGAAACTGTAACCTGATTGGTATCTCTCTGCAAGGAACCAGACTTTTGAGAAATGACATGGAGCTGAAAAATCTCTGACAGAAAGTAAAGCTATTTTTATAAAATAAAAGACTAGTACTGCTTCTCATGAGATCTATAGCTAAAACAAAAGTATTTTGAATGTATTTAATTGCAACATGTTTGGTGAAACAACAAACCCACAGATTTGCATGTGGCAATATATGCAAAATACACTTATTTGAAACAGAGATGATGTTAACATTATTTATGCTTGGCCTACAAAGATCAGACTATGTAAAA
The DNA here is from genome assembly GCF_048771995.1 of Taeniopygia guttata. Taxonomy (NCBI): domain Eukaryota; kingdom Metazoa; phylum Chordata; class Aves; order Passeriformes; family Estrildidae; genus Taeniopygia; species Taeniopygia guttata. Next base: position 66,915,658 of record NC_133027.1, on the reverse strand, counting down.
TTACAGACCTTTGCTAACATTATTGGCTGTCTCTGCTCTCTCAGTTGTATCTGGCAGCTTACTCACAGATGAGCCTACACTTTTTAACTCTGAGTCTCTGCTCTCTTCAGTTTTTGTGTCATCCTGAGTCATCTCAAGTTCTGGGGCCTTCTTCTCTGGCAACTTGAATTCTGGCACAATCTCTTGCAAAAGGCTCCAAACTTTGTCCAAGTATTCGGGCCTTTAAGAGAAAACATAAATGTATATGTCATTTATGGACATAGGGATATTTCCAATAAGAGAAGAAAGTGTGATTTTCGTTTAGACAGCACTATACCACAACTGACAGTCCAACTCTAAAAATGCTACTGGGTTATTTTAGCAGATAAAACACACTCTGTATCAGAAATATTTGTTAAGACAGCTTATGGAAAGACCCATAAAAAAAGAGATGGTGGTTAGAGAAGCATGCAAATAAAGCACCCTTTCTCAAGATTTTTAGCAGATACAAGTTGCGGCAGAGAAACTTTCAGACCACTTTACAACTACACCATATAATATTGTGATTCTACCTCTGTATATGAAAAAGCTTCTCAAAGGTACTTCCAAACTGGAAAGTTTTTGATATGATGTAACAGTTGCAGTCATGTTTGTTTTCCACAGAAACTCGGTGATTCCAGAAATAATCTCAAAAAGAGTCATGAATGAGTTTCATGCAAGCTAACTGCATTCAACTTTTTGGTAAAAAATAGAATAAGTGATTGTAAAATGAGCTAGTCATCTTATACTACTATTCCAAAGACTCTGTAGTATTCACATTCTCATATTCCATGATAAAATGTATTTGTATTATGTAAATACTGTTTTTTGCTGTTGAAATTGTAAAACTAACTGTAGAAAGAAATAAAATTTAGGCTACTTTGTCACTTTGTTTTTTTAAAAGTTTCAAAGTTCTTCTAGAAGTTTTTTATACCTTTTGATGTTTACATGTTTGTACTGGAGTTCTCACGCACTGTCACGTAAATAATAATTGTTTTGCATTCTTCTTTGTAAGAAGAAAGAATTTGTAGACTGCTAGTTTGACTAGTGTAGTTGGAGAGGTAGCAATTTCATCCTCCAATCCACAGTCACTTTTAGAATTCTATATATTGCGAGGTCAAAAATAAAGTTCCCTCCTTTTACTCTTTTTTCCCTCTTTTACATCTAGCGTGCATGTGTGTGTTATTTTGTGTCATAGTATGACACTAAGATTTTTAAGTCCATGAACTACATGCACACTACTGTAGGACACAAATATATCAAAAACCTAAATTGCAAGCATAGCTTAAGATAGAAAAATTACTGAAAATTAAATAAAATATTATTTGACTGAAATTATTTATTAGCAAAATATGTTATAAATAAACAACTATATCTAAGCAAATTATATATAAACCATAACTATTTGTTATCTATATATTCATTTGAATGTATCTATCAAAAGGCAAAAAGGTGTAATTGAAAAGAAAGGTCTAAATATTTAGTATCAGTGTCTGGGTAATTAATTTAGTAAAAAGAATGTCAAGCTGAGGAGTCAGAATGCCTTTCTTTAAAAATACAAAATGAACATAAAACACACAGGAAACAAGAAAAATGTTATCGTAGGTAGGAAACACTATTTTTGATCAAAACTAGAAGTCTGCTAACTGTTAAAATTTAAAGGGTGGAAACACCATACTAGCTGACATTGATTACTTCCAAATCCATAACATGTGCTTCCTATGGTATATTCAGACACAAAATCATTATCAGCAGACATTTTAAAACTGCATACTAAATGAAACATAGATTTCCCTAACCTTGTTTTCCTCATGCTGTTTAATATTAGTTAAATTAATTTTATAAAGAAGAGGCATCAGTATGATAAATAGTTTTACAAGAAACTGTATGACTTACAAAGAAAAACACACTAAAATTGAATTTCTCAAAGTTACATTTCCCAGGTGCCTGAACTATAAACCATTCACTTTCCAAAATTGATGGTGAAGAACTTTTAGGGCTCAGATTTAATTTTCATAATGCCTTACAGAATTAAATATTAAACAACTAACACATAAATTGTTAAATAAAAGAACTTACTGGAGAGGAATAACTTCTGGTATCCATCCAGTCAGTGTTTGTAGAACTGTAAATTCCTCCATTTCTCTTTTTCCAGTTTCATGTATACTATAAGACAAAGCAGTCTTTTTACAATTATAATGTCACCAACTACAGTAAACTCCGTAGTCTACATTTCTTTCTGTAATAAGACCATGTAATAAGGAATAAGATCATACAAAAAATAATTAGATGAAAAACAAGTCATTACTTGCAATTTTAGGAGTTTTCCAAGCCGCTGCTGACTACTCCCCTAGAAAGTCAATTATTTTAGTCCATTATTTTAGTGCTTCCTCTGGTACAATGGCTTTTTTTTTTTCAACTTTTCTAGCAAGCATACTATGTATAGTTGCACACATTTGCAGAGCTGGAGACTGGGTTTGAAATCCCTTGTGCTAAAACAGGGCTATGATTCTAGAGCTTCAATTTCCTAAGCAGCTTCTCCAGCTCCCAGGTTATTCTGAACAAGCTGGTTCACTCTAGCTGGTTCACTTCCACTCTAGCAAAGTTCACTCTTTCAAATTGACACTGCTGCTCTGGAGTAGTTTCCTGAGAGGACCAAGGCAGAAGCCAGCGCTTGTATGGCTAACCCTTGTGCTCTGCAGAAAGGCAGTATGTCAATCACATTCCTGCAAACAGATTCCTAACAGGCGTCTCTCAGCAACCCCTTAGCCTGTGTCAGCATACTTTAGATGACTCTTCTGACAAACATAACTTGATATGACAAGAACAGGGAAGCTTCACTACCCAGTGTGTGTTTTCAATTATTTTCTCAAACTTATTCATTTAAAATCTTGGTGTTCATTCCTCATCTCATAGGAACCTGTAGCCATAAATGTCAATTACTGCATTGTACGCCACCTTCTACTTTTCCGGTCAGTTCTGGGGAAGTAGATCACTGTACACAACAGCACAACTGTAGCAAAGATATCAAAAGCAGCTCACAAAACTCTATTTTCAATATTGTTTGAGTCAATACTGGTCAAGGCTCACAATAACAATTTCATTAACAGTAAACAGGTACTTCTGTTAGCAGAAAGCCACATGTGAAGTTTTCAGGAATAATGTCAAATAAATGAAAAGAAAATGAGAGTACTCAAATTTCTTTGTAAGTTTTCTGTGAATAAATATACAGACACATCTAAAAATGCAATCCTGTGCCTTCTGTAGCTATAGAAGATTTTGTTTTACTGAATTACACCGTCATCTTTTGTGAGTGTATAACTGTCATTACAAAAATTCAGCAAAATATATTTCCTATGCACACTAAATCAACTTTTTGCTGTTACCATGTGACTTCACTAAACAAACCAAAAGTGAGATGACAAAACATACCTAGTATTTGCTAACTTAATTATTGCTTTGGACAGCAACATCGGCCAAAGTTCCTTTTGACAGGTTGTAGCTGGCAATAACAAATTCTCCTCTTCACTGAATGGCATAGTGTCATCCACAACGATCTTTCTCCAGCATCCCTGTGACAGGAGAAGGGGAGAAAGCAGAAAGAAAAAAATTAGTTTGTGGGCTGGCAAGTGAAAAGTACGTAAGAGAACTTTTAATGCTTTCTCAAGAACCCAATTCTACAGTAACTTGATCTACATCACAGATGGCTTTAAAAAAGGTTCTCACATAATCTATGAGAAACATGGAAACAGCATTCATTCCATTTTATTACTGCTCTGACTTATTTGTTCCAGAGAATAATCTAATTGCTGCTATTTCCAAATATATTTCATCTCATATGTGTAGTACATCATGTGCATGCATTCAGTACCGTTTCTTCAGTTGCCATGACAGATGCCTGAGAAACACTAATGATTAAAAAAAGGCTTAACTAAGATAGCAGCTTTTTAAATGTCTCTTTAGATATCAGTATGGAAAATACTTGTGATATAAACAGTCCCCCTTGCTTCCCAAAAACTACCTGGGATATTGACTGGCTCCAGTCTCCTGTTAAGCATTACAACAGTACTTCATAAGACACTATACTAAACAATACAAAATGATCAAATGTAAAAAAAAAAAAAAAAAAATCCAAAAAGGAAATTTTTTTTTTTAATTGCTGTATTTCCAGGATCAGAAACAAACAGGTAAGACAAAGTACTTTTATCTCCAATACCAGATACTTCATTAGTAAACTGAGCTAATATTCCACAAAATACTCTTGTCTACCATTTTCCAAATAAAACTCTCTGTCCTAGTGATGAGATATAATAGAAAACAGGTGGGGCAATAGCAATTACTTCTGTTAATTCGCCCACAAAATGATGAAGAATGACAAAATCACTGAAGTGTTCACCATGTGTTATCAGAGAATGCAAAACTATTGTTCTCTTTTTGTAACTAAACTATGGATTCAATCTGAAATTGCAGCTGATTAATGCTATGAATTCTATAGGTCTAAGGAGAAAACAAATTTAGGCCAGAGGTCAAAGATATTCAAAAAGCATAAAATAAGCTAATATTTTTTAGGATAAGAACCATTTTGTGACAACCAAAACAAAATATTTAAACTTCCCTAGTTTTAAAAGGACCTAGTTAGGGATATGATCACATATTCATCTCCTCTTCCAATAAGTGCTGAAATTTACTAGGGAGAACAGAACAAGTTGATAAGTAAAGGAAAAAAAAAACAAAAAAAAATTTAAAACAAAATTAAAATAGTGGGGCAGATCTGTAGAGGGAAAAAAGTGAAAAAAAAATAACTACAGGAACAAGTTCAATAAACCTCAGGAATACAAAGTGAAAGTAGAACATGGGACAGAATTTATATATTGTGTCAATTATGTAAAAAAAATTATTATACACAGGTTTGATGTCATGCACAAAAATGCCTTCAGGATTCAATGCAGAACATTAGTGAAATCAGTTCATTACTGTTCCACTTTTTGCCCTCTTTTTCATTTATTTTTCTACTTTCTCCTATGAAATATCTTCCTCCTCTATCTCTTCTGATACTTGTCTTTCCTTATTTGTATATTTTGTTTAATCTTCCAACAGGTGACCCCTCTTTTTTGCCTGTTTTTCTTTCTGTAAAATACAGCTGTATACTCAGAGGGCGAAAAAACTGAATAAACACACAGGTCCAAACCAAAAAAAAACCAAAAACAAACAAACAAAAAAAAAAACACCAAAAAAACCAAAGAATGTAATGAAAAGTGACAAAAGTGACAAAGAAAATGAAGCACACAGGTAACTCTTGGATATGCTTTGAAATGTAGTCTTTTACCACATGACTTCATAATATCTGCAGCATTAACTTCACATACAGAATAATGTTCTCTGCTGAGGAACTTGGACAACACAATTTATGCCTTCTCAAAGTCATGCAACTCATTTCTGTATGAATATAAGTTATTCCACAAGTGAAGGCAGTAGTAAGGAGTGAGGAAAGCACAGGCATGCAAATCAGATTAAGTGTTGCCCTTACAGAGAAGGTCACTTTCAAGCTTTTGTTTCCAACTCACTGTCTAAAAATGTTTTCAACTTTGGGCAACTGGAAATTTTGTAGGGTTAGTTATATGTCGCAGCATGCTGTGACATTTTCTGTTTCCCAAAGGCAAATGTAACTGAAATAACTCCAACAACATAGATAACTTTTAGATAACTTTTAATTCTTTTATATGTTACTATTTCTTTATTAAAATGAGGTTCAATACGCAATTAAGTGTTCCCTGTTGACTGCCAAATGTGTTAAGAAATTATTATCTGTTATCTTTAGAAATCCTTGGGATGTTTCAGTTTTACCAGGACCACTTCAGAAAATGGTCCTCACACTTGAAGTATCTAACTATCTTTAAATACACTTAGAGACAAGTAGCTTTGTCAAGTCAGCCAACCGAATTACTTAAATATAAAAAAAATTACTTTAACCTAATACACCAGAGGTGTGAGCCACATGTCTGACTCTACTAAGCATTTGCATCAAACCTAAAAAATTGCTAAAATATTGCCTTTGCAAGTAATACCACGTTTATCAGGCCACAAGTTGTACAAAAATCACATGAACTGTAACAGCTATTTTAATTAATAACCATTCAATAAATTTGTCAGTTTTTCTACTCCTAAAAATCTATCTATTTTCAATAATAAAATGTATGTCCAGTAATCATTAAAATTTGCCATGCTACTGCATCATATTTTTATATTGTTGGAGGAAACTACTCACCATCCAATAAAGTTTCAATACATATTTTCCAAATTTATTGTACAGTGGTATGTGATCATTGGTAGCTTTACATAAGGCATAAATGTGTTCCCAAGGTTTCCAAACAAGTGTGGGTGTTTCACTATTTAAGGAATTTTCATTAGATATCCTCCAGACAGCATAGATTTCACTTACAATCCATCTCATCAGCTAAACAAGAGAAAAATAGAAAAAAAATCTTTTCAAGTAACACATTTTGAAAAAAAAGCCAAGTTATAATCTCAAAGAATAAAACAGATCCTGTTGTAAAGAAAAAAGTGACATAAAAATATAGCTATGGTTTAATGGAAAAATGAATTTCACTGTTACAACTTACCTTAAAATTATTACAATACCTATCTAGACAAGGTTTTGTTAAATTTGGTAAAGGCACAGTATAAATAAAGGTATTCATCATTTAACAAAGACAAACTAAGAAATATGATCTTAAAATAAATTATATTACAGGACTTGTGAGTTGTCACTTGTTTAATTGCTTTTTAAAAGCCAGCTGCTAAAAGTCATTACTCCCTTAACTAGCCATTATTTGTACTCAGTAAAGGAAATCCTAAATTATTAAATGTACTTAGAAATTTTTAATTCTTAAAATAAGAGCTTTAACTAATCAGCAGATTTATGATGTATGCCATACTTTCACAAATATTACCAAACTGTTACAAGGATTTATATATGCTGGAATGAAAAAAGCTTTTACTACAAGAAACTTGCCCTAAAATTAATAAGTGGTTCTATGGACATACTAAGAAACTCGTCCTAAAATAAATTAGTAGTTTTTCAGACTTAAAAATTGACATGACCTGTATTCTGGTGTTTCCTCCCTTGTATCTCTGGTGCTGAATTTAAAATTTGCATTGACATACTGAATGAAATAGAAATTATTAAGTAATATTACGTTCAGTGAGGCACTCAGATGCCTTGGTTCGGCCTGGCATATATTTTCCCATGACCTGCAGAAATTCAGTAAACCTTTATTCAGCTCTGGAGAAATGGAAAAGACATTTGAACACACATGCAGACCCACTAGGACATCCAGAAAGTTTGAATAAAATATATAAATCTTTTCTAATATAGCCTTTATTTACTCCATACAATATTATCCAGTAGTAATTACCTTAGTTCATAGACTGCATATTTATTTATTTATTTATTTATTTAAAGTTTGGAAAACTTCTCACCATGATTTTTTAAATTCCAAAAAATGTAAACATAAAATTATAATAAACTAAATAATTTCTTGCCACTTTATCCCTTCATTCATTTTCCACTTAAAATTTTTCTCACAACTTATTTCTTCTTTGTACTAATTTGGAGTGAAATTCAAAAAGTTAAAGGATGATAAAAAGAAAATAATTTTTTAAAGGGACATGAATTTATTTCCACCTACCTCACAGCAAAATATGTGCTCATTTGCTGAAATAAGGTCAAATGAGGTTTCATTTTGGACTACCACAGGAACCTAGTAGAAAATAAATTAGTTAAGTACCTAAATAAATTATCTGGAAAAACATTACATTAATATTAGCATTCAACTGCAATGACCATGCAAATGGTGGACATCTGGCAAACACTCATTGCACATTTGAAAACTAGAAGTAATCATCTTGTAGATGGCTTGGTATTTCTTAAGAAAACTTCCTTAAAACGTAGGTTCAGAATTCTTAAACAATGATTATTATTTTAATTAGGATATTTAAAGAGCATCCAATTGAATAATCATATAAGTAAATTGAGATGCCCTCAATTTCTTAAGATACTTGCAGTTCTGCATTTAAATTATGGTCATAACATTGTCTTATACTTTGAGATTCCCTTAGCCACCCACCAGGGCTCACAGGGATCTATCTATTTGTTCATGGCCAGTTAGATAGTAATATTGTCTGAACAGCAACTTTATCAAACATTTGGCTGCATTACATTGTGTTCATGACTACTTTCTTCTTGTACAGCCCATTTCCTTTTTGTAAGCAGTTTCGTAATAACACACTGGGATTGCAGTTTATTGAACCAAATGTATCTGTGCCTCTCATCACATATTGGTGTTCGTTGCTTTATTCTTTGCTTACCACACTATTGGCTTGCTTATGCTTTCTTTTTTAGTTAAAATTATATCAGGTAACAAATAATTCTTAATAGCCTTTCATTGCTTGACATTTACATTAATTTTTATATAAATCGCTGGTATTCATTGTTGATTCAAAATATATTGGACCAAAAGAAGCCTCAAAGTTTTAATTGGGTCCTAAAGAAAACAAATGCTTTCTTCATAGTATTCCAGAGATAGATTTTAAAAGCTATTCTTAATATAGATACATGTTTCCATGACTTTCTAGGCTGCCAGCTCTCTTACCCTCATCTTTCAGATAGCTCCACTCAGTTTGTGCATTTTGGCAGTGTTTCCTATCCAATCTTTTGGTCTTGTCAATTACTTCTCTGACCTCTCCCTCTTCCTCCATTAAAAATTAAACTTAGATCTGTTTACTGTCTATTTAATAAAAAATGTAACTGACAAGCTGACAAAAGGAAAACTGATGGATGAGCCTGAAACAGTTGGAAGGGTGGTCCAAGTGCTTTAAAACTTCAGTATTTCATCTGAAGTAAATAATGTAAACCCTTAGATTAGTAACAGTATTGGAGAACACTATCTTTGAAATGGGAGGCTGTTTATTTTCTCTGCAATTAATTTTAAAATTAAACTGATTAACAGCTATGCACAATTTTAAAATGTTATGGTTACCTTGCCGACAAGTACTATCAAAGACATGTACTCTGTGTAACTGAGAAAAATATGATAGTTGAAGTGTGGTTCTGGTAAAGTTAGTTCATGGTTTCATGACAAATATGAATACTTCAGACACCTGCTCAGGTGGAACATGCAGAATTTTTTCTGCCATGACAGTAATTTTTAAATGAAAATAGAGAAATAGAAGACATCTATAAAAACTGAAAGGCATCTCTCTGTCCAGTTCTCTTCCAAATGAACACAGGAGTCCAAAAGTGAAGCAGATGTGAGAGGATACATGACCATGATGTTTTGCACCAGGAAGTGCTGGTCCATGGTGGTCTTATCCCATTAATAAATGTAATTAATAATTAAATCTCATAGTATACTTCTGTATAGTATCATTGAGAATGCTGTTATTACAGGTAACTGTAAAGCATGTGATTAGCATAGGTAATCTTATGTCCTTTTAGACACTGAGAAACCCATATTGTGTGGCATCAAGCAGGCCTCTGATTCATCTATGTAGCATTCTGTGCAGATCCCACCCATTTTGGTTTTGCTGACTTATGATACGATTCGAGCTATGAAGCGATATTCTTACAAGAAAATAAATCTGCTCACAATTTCTGCTGTAAAAGGAAAGGAAGTTGAATTTGCTGCTGTGGTCACATAAAGTCAAGGTGATGCAGGTGATATAATTGCCAGTAAGGAGCAGGAGCTGCCTGCAGGCTCATCCATCACCATCAGCTGTGTGAGCTCACTCTGGGCCCAGGGTGTGGGTGCAGCACAGGTGAGCTGTCACACGTGTCACTGAGCCCTCATGTACACGTCTCCAGGACAGGACTGACTTGAGCGCTCAAGTGGCTTTTACCTGTTGAACTAACTTCCTCTGCTAATTTCACTCTAGTTTTTACAAGTTAGGAAATTAGAATTTTTTCATCATGACCTTGCTTGTTTCTTACCTCTTTTGTTAAAAACTCTTGTGGACGTTTCCATGAATGCACTTTTAAGGATGCTGGCAACTTTATTTTCCCTTCAGGATCATCAAATCCAGGCTACACAAAATATGCACGAACAAAAATTGACCACTTTTACTAATTACAGTATTGTATCTTCCATGAGATTTAAATATATTGTTCACAGGATAATCACTTAAGAAGCAAAATAGCATAAAAAAGAAGTAACACTATATACAACTGAACAAAGAGTCCAAAGCCCAAGGTGAAGATGCAGCACAAAAGCCACCTCCAGCATCCAGAGAAGTTTATATGGTCTGCACTTTTTCTAAGAGGTCTGTATGAAATGATTCTTTTTCTTTTCCCCTTTCAGAAAAATCTCCAAAAAAACCTTAAATTTTTAAGTCGTTACTCTTCTACCAAGTATGTAATTTTTCCAACTCACTTATTTCTATAGCTTTTTAAGGTGAAGACTGAAAGTAAGTATCTAAAGCGATTATTAAGACACAAAAAAATCATTTTCCACGCATTTAGCTCTGCTGTAGAATCCAAAGAGAGCTATAATTATACAGCTTGCATTAGCCCATTACAAAGAGAGGCTCATACAGTTTTCAATCTTGCATTTTTGAAGTGATGCTCCTCCATGTGCACAGAAGACATCAGGATATGTGATATCTGTTTACTTACTGGAAAGATGTGGGATGAGGACATGCCTCTGATACAGGTTGTGCTGACTGAGAAGCTAATCAGTTACATGGTTAATGCCTTTTATTTGTGTCTAGATTTTCAACAGCTTCTAGGCATATTATACACTTGTGAGTGTTTCACAGTCTACAATGCACTCTGTCTTCTACAGATGAGAGAAAGGAATTGCCAGGAACAATAATCCATGATACTCTGAGTTCTTAATGATTAAAGGAAGGCAAAACAAAGTACATCACAAAAACATAAAAAAAAATACAAATCAAAGACTCCCAAATAACCTTTTCCCCACATTTTTATTGTTTTTTTTTCATTATGTAAATTCCTTCAACATAATAATCTGCAACAAGCTATTTCAGTACCTGAAGGAAAAAAGATAAGCTGGGAGGGAGGGTAGGGAAGGAATGCTTTAGGAGTACTATTTTTTTTTTTTCTGAAAGCCTAAAGAATTCCTTGAAGCCTGGGCCACATAAAACTGTATTAACAGAGTTTATATTCTGCTTTTAGCAACATCCAACTCTGACTTCACGGCATAACAGAAAAGTTTAGGTCTTAGACACTAGATAAACCAGAGAAAGGAGGTAGACAGGAATGGCATGACACCATGCAAAGTAAAAAAAAAAAAAAACAAACAACAAAAAAAAAACCCAAAAAACAAAAAAGCACACCTGGAAAGATAAAACCTTTCTTCAGCTTACTAGTGCAAAAAATGCTTTGAAGAAGAATATTATAGGTCTAGCTAAACTTGTCTGAAAAAATCAAGTTTTAATAATCTTTTATTTAAGGTGGCTCTAAGAGATGAGTGCCAAGTCTTAGGGGCTCATGCTCAACCAAAAGTTCTACAGGAAGGACATGGAAGAAATGAGCCCAAGAGACAAAGAAAGGTCAAATGCATAATCTCAGCAACACAGTGCACAGCTCTAAGAGTGGGCATTGTGTATGGGTGGTTGGTAAAAGACTTTCAGTGTGACAAGGAAAGAGATCAGATTGATTTCTTTGCCCACACAAGAAAATAGGACTGTTTATATTTGTATTCCAAGTGTACTTCAAGGTTGTGGATGACATTGCTAATTTTGTTTCCAACCGAAATAACCTATACAATGTTGAATTTTGGCTACCTGCTTGGATTAAAAGAGTTCATGTTGCACAATACTTTAGATCTGCAAATTCATCTGCTGTGACTGGGATATAATTCCTTTAAAGATGTAGAAGGAGCAATGTTTCATACAGCCTGTTGCTGAAGAACTGAAGAGTCCAGTAAACAACTCAGAACACCTTGTGTGCTAAAATAGAACATTTTCATATATAGTTAATTTGAAGTTTATGTATGATAATATTAATGTGTGGTAGACCTGACAAATTAGTGCTAGATATGTGCTGAGTACAGCCCAAAGACACCAAATGTGGTAAAGGAACAGGAGAAGGACACAAAGGAAAATTATTTACTTGACAAGTTAATGACAGTCTTCAGTACAGAATGCATACCTTCTCTCAAAACAATACTTTGGCCCCATAGAAGTATAATATAGTCAACATTAGGATAAGAAAAAAGTAATCTAGAAATATATATGGAAACATAAACATAGTACCCAAGGACACATTCAGAAGAAATATATTAACAATGCAGTATTTGCATATAAAACAGGTGATAAATCATGGTATTTAATGCATTTTAAATTTCAATTCAAGATGATGAGTTCAAGAATGTTTTTAATAAATAAGTTTACCATTATTCTGTATAAAAGACCCATACATTCTGCAATAATAACCAGTGTGAAGGACTAAAAATCCGTGAGAACTTTAATTCATTCCAAAATTGGAAAACAGGAATTTTTCAACTGGCAGGTGCTTACTTTCTGCAAAATGACAATATTCCCTCAAATCATTCTCTACATCGAGAACTGCAGACAGTGGTTCATATGTCCAGAAACTGCAGTGTACAAAATAAAGTACTTCAACATCCATTTTTGCCATAAAAAAGACGGATGCATGAAACCTTTTGAGTCCACAGAAACTGCAGTGCCCTGACGAGTGTGTCAGTGCCCTGACATACAACAGTTCCCACATCCTCATTTTTAGTTATGCTATGAAATAGATTTGAAGGTTGTATTTTTTTTAAACCATTAATGTACACACATTAATGCACACAGATATGTTAACAGTTCATTTTAAAAGCAGCAAATAAACAATACAAAATACAGTTTATTACTGTAGTTTAGTAGGGAACTATTTAAACATATTGAAAATATATGATTGAAAATAAATATATTTATCAGTAACACGTTATTTTGAAGTTGTGACAAATACTCTATTAAATACAAGCACAAAAAATTAAGTGGAAATAATATGTGTCACACAACTTACTGAAATTTGACCTTTTCCAGGTTTTTCTTTTCCAGCTTTTCCAGCATCCCATTTTTCTGCATTGATATCTGCATCATTCCATTCTGGCCAAATAGGAAATCTACACTTCTTGTCAGAAGCAGCTACACTGGAAAGCACAGATGGCCTAGAAAACACACAATAGCATAAATAAAAATGAACAGCATTATTAGACAAGGGTAATAGAAAGTATTTTATCTTATAAAATATTCTTTTTTTAATGTAATAGGAATTTTAGTGGTTTTAACTATGTTAACTTTTTGTCACTAAGATAAGCAAACTTATCTTAGAAAGTGCTTGCTGTTATTAGGTATAAACCAACAAAATATTTAATGCATTTATACTTCTGATGAAGTAAATTGGGTAGCTGAAGCACAAAAACAGAATTTGAGGACAGTTTCTTCCCTCTTCTTTTCCCCTGCTTCAAGCCATATGGTTCTCCTTTCTCTCCTAGCATTCATCACTCAGTTCAACTCACTCACCCATCTGAAGGTGTTCTTTAATTTTTCCTGACCTATTCTCTTTAGATAACTGGAAGGAGCTTGCCATGGATAAAAGATGCCCTGGGGAAAAGGACTCCCACTTCTAGGCATTTGTAAGATGCTAGACCAGCCAGTGCTGTCTCCAGGCAGTTGTATTCTCAGGGCTCTTGTGCTACCAGCACTCTCACTATTTGCTCTTGGGTTTCACAATCCTGGCAATAATTTTGCTGAGGCTGAAAGGATTTTCACAAGACTAATACACAATATACTCATAGCCACAAAGTAGCACTAGTGCACCTTCATCTTTCCAGTGCATACAAAGGGCTGAAAAACTGAATTAGCTAGAATATTCATTCAATGTTCCTATATATAAATGCAACAAAATGTGTAACTACGTTCCAAAGTCAAACACAGACTACTTAAATGAATAGTCTGACTGAGGAAAATGTTGTCTAGCAAATGACACCGGAAAATCCTATTAAGCTCCATCATTCAGAAGGTGGAAGCAGGGGCAAGTCACTTGGGGAAACAGAGGCATTACTCAAGTGTAGAGCAGTGAAACTACAAAAGCAAAAGCTCACCTGGAGTAGAAATAACCAAAGGATGTTAGGGACAAGGAAAAATAGCTCCCATAACAACATTGGCAGCAAAGGCAAATAAGGAAGCGCATGTCTGTTGCTCAGTGGGGTGGGGAACAGTGACAAATGCGAGAAAGGCCAGGATACTTAATGTCTTTTTGTGTCTTGGGTTTTGTTGGCAAATTTGGCTCTCCCCAGTCCAAGAGTCTATTTACAGAGTCTGTGGGAGTGAAGCATTACCCACAGTAGAGGAAGGAGCTGAGCAGCACTTAAGCCAACTGGACACACACAGCTCCATGGAACTAGCTGCAATGTGAGCAAAGGTACTGAGGGAGTTGACTGATTTGGATTATGGTAACTACAGTGCTTGGAGACACTTTAAACTCAAATAGACATGGATCTAAGCAATCTGATGTAAACTGCTCCTGCTTGAGAAGGAATTTGACTAAATGGCTCCCAGACGCACCCTTCAATCAATGTTTTTCTAAAATTCCATAACACTTTAGCAATAGTAAGGACAAAGACATGGGTAAAAATAAAGATTTCTCACTGTCTAGACATTAACTACTTTCATCCACACTATCAGTAACTCTTAATGGAAGACAGCTGTTAAAATTCAATACCATCTGTGCCTTCTGCTGCGCAAAAACCACCCAAACATTGCTTCTACTTCTCTAACTGGAAGATGTATTCTGTAGAGTGATACCTAGCTTTATATTTTCATCTTTGTCACCTCAGTCTTCTATAAATTGACTCTATTATGTTTGATCTTACATTAATGGCATAACATTTTCTCTAGTGTTTTCTTGAAGACTCAAATGATGCTTCATTCTGTATTCAATAATATTTAACAAGCAATTGAAAAACTCTGAGGTGTTTATCAGTTTCTCTGTACCATTTCCAATTGTTTCAAAGAATCTGCTGCATCTGTGCTAACTGCATGCATGAAGAACAATGAAAAACTAAGCACTGGCTGTATCAACAGATTCAACATTTCTGATATTTTGAAACCTGAATACTTCAAACACTGACTTAAATATGATTCCTGGCAGTTTCTAACACATAGTAAAAAAATTATAAGTTAAAATTATCATTTTTTGTACTTCTTTCTTACTTCAGATGAAATACAAATGGCATACATATCAATTTTAAATATTTAAGGACTACTCTTCTTTTTTTCATATCTTTTTTCTACTTCTAAATCTGCATTTTCTCTTCTACATATTTATGGAGAAGCATGGAAATTTCACTTACTGGTAATAATAATAAAGATATTCTGAAAATTCTGACACCATTCAGAAATAAAATTATTTATAATTGCAATAATTTGTAGAACCACAGAATGGTTTGGGTTGCAAGGGACCTTAGAGCTCATCTAGTTCCACCCCTCCTGCCATGAGTAGGGTGGAACACCTTCCACTAGACCATGTTACTCAGAGCCTTTTCTCATTTCCTGCTATAAGATTTCTAAGTGCTTTGGGACAATAACAGAATTAAAAAAGCATAATTTCAAAATGTAGCAGTGAGATATGGAAGACTTACTTAGCTTACTATCACACTAAGACAGAAAATCACTTTCCACGCACTTTGACATAACAGAATAACCTCAGCATTAACAATGTGGAAGACATGGAAACAATGCTCCCTATGATTGAGATGCCTAAACTAAGTTGTGGAAGTCTAATGCTACTGCTTCTCAAAAAGGATAATTCAATAAGATCTGGAAAATTCAAAAATAACTGCAATTTAATTAGTCTCCAAATATAAGTAATAAATAGTAATAAATGAAAAAAAGACAGCTGAATTAATTAAAATACTGCAGTTGAGTAATGCTATTAAGAAGTTCCTCTATTACAAGAATTGAATAATAAACTGAGAATTCTTTGAAATGAACTGTAAGATACAAGGACAATGTAAATTACTGCTATTTTATGCTCAGGTTGGATGGGTTCATTGTGCAACAGTATTTCTAAAAACCAACTTACTGGCAGACTTCCTTTTAATCCTGTGCTAAACCCTAAAGGAGAAAAAGGAAGAATAAACTGCCAAATGAAATAACCATGAAGTTGGCATAATTCACCTCTGACCCTTAAAGCAGCTTCTCCAAGAATACTGGTATAATTGATATAGAGGAAAGAAGGAACAGCATGATAGACAAGCACAACAGGAAAAAGCAGTCAGACTGCAACCTAAGTTTTTCAGAGGCTTCAGATTTAATACAGAGACAGGAAACAAGCCCACTGGAAATGTGCTCTCAAGTAATACAGTCATTTAGTCTGCAGACATATGCACTAACACATTCTGCAAGCAAGATCTTGTCAGCTTAGTTAATGGAGTCTAGGAAGCAAGTATTTTCTTCCTAAAACAGATAAATCTAATTGTAAATGATCCATGACCATTCCTTAGAGAGGGAACCCAGCAACACTGAAGGGAGCCTTCTCAAGAATTACAGAAGTATTGGTAGGTACTTTCAAGCAGCACGGCTACTCTGACCTTCCCTTCCCAATAACCATATCATTCTGGATCATCAGACAACAATAATTTTGTGATTTTTTAGAAATCATGAGGACACCAAGAGGCAGTAAAAAAAAAAATGTCCCTTTCTGTGGATTTTTTGAACAGTCATAAAAAAACTTTTGCTCTCAGTAAAACTTTTATATTAGGAAAAAGAGGGCACAGAACAAACAGATCCTTCAACTTTTTCTCCAAATCTGTGCTGCAGGGAAGCTACTTAAGTTTTTCTCTAGTCTCTTTCAACCTCAAAGACAAAAGACTCCTTTGAAGAACTTATTTATAGCAGAAAGTTCTTTTAAACTATAATCACTGAAATGATTCTTAAAGAGTAGCATCTGAATATCTTAGAAACCCAGAGCAGAAACCATGGTAATGCTCAAGTTCATAAGAATCTCTAAAGGATACAAGAAAGTTTGGCGAAGTATCAGTAACTCTGTGCAAAATTATATGCTCTTTTTTTTCATACCTAGTGCTGTTCTTCAGAAGATAAACTAACAGAATGTGTCACAATCACATGATTTAATAAGCAGCTAATAAGGTAATAGAGTTTTCTTCTTAATATTAGCATAGTCAGCAGCAATTACAAAATAAAACCAAAATAATAATGAGTTGTTTACAATACCTTGCCATTAGTCTTATCTTGGATACTGAAGCCAAAACTTAAAGGACTCTCTGCAGAAGCAAAATAGTCTATGTGCTCGGAGCTCTCATGCTTGGGGAGACCCAAGCCATGGATGCAGTTCAGGTACAATGAGCAGAACAAATAATTGTAAACCATCTATGCTGCAATCACAGTTGCTTGCAAAAGCATATGACAACAGGTTTTATTGTCATTTCATTTTTATGTACTGGGGTAGGATTTCTTCCCCCAAAAGCACAGAGAACTTTCTATGTGAAGCAAGTTCAAACTGGAAAAGTAAAGTGATGACAGACAGAAAAGAGGAACACCAACTGATTATTCTTTATAGACATATCATTTTTAAAGGCATCTGTAATGGTCACTGTTTCCAAGTGTGGTGCTCTCATTTCTAAACACAGCTGATGTCCCTGTAGGTGTCAGACAAACTACTAACAGACCTCAGTAACTTGTCAAGAATGAGCCTCTTTTGAAGGCACACACACATTTGCTAAGAGAGATGATTACCTAGCCTCACATTTAGCTTTGCCAGCTAGAAGTCCACGTTTTCTTACTTTTATTTGCCTTCACATTAATGGAAACCAAGTTATTCCTTCTTGGTTTGCTTTCCAGATTCTAGGAGGGGGAAGAAAAACCCTAAATGCCAAATCCCTTATGCAAATTTTACACAGTAGCATGCCTTGGACATTATTTGAAAGAAAAATTAATAGAAAATAGTAGTTTAAAAGCTCTGTAGGTTTTAAAACTTTTTTTTTTGTTTGCTCTCCTTGTTTTCAGCCTGATTCCATTTGTTGCCCTAAAAATATTGTCTGAATTCTTACCTGAATTCTGATTTTAGAATTCTAGCTAAAACATCTTCTGCTGTTTTGATCCATTTATCTCTACTAAAAGTTTTTGCTACATAAAAACTTGAAGTCAGAAATTGAATATAAACACTGAACCAAGTAATAGACTTTTGCCATGTGTTATGGGAAAAAAATGAAGATGTATTCAAAAAAAAATAAGCAACTGAATACCTAATATATATCGCAATGGATTTGTTTTATCTTGCGTGATAAAATCTATGTAAAGCAAAAAAAACTTTTTTTTTTGCAGGAATTCCTGTAAAATTCAACCTTCATGCTCATAGCAAGCTCAGGTACAATGTTAGAAATTTGGACCCTGATCCTTCAATTTTTGCATTCCAGGAAGAATAGTTTCTATTGCACAAACTACTGCTCAAAGACAGAAGTAAAATCAAATGGCAGACCAAGACCCTGTAGTCTACAAGAGCAATGCCAGAAAACTCAGCTTACCATTTTCTGTGCTGAGAGACAGCTGTAGTGAAAATTATCTGCTCCTGATTCTATGGAGCCAAAGATCTGCTATAAAAAAGCTTTTAATACAGAATGAAGAAAAATACCTTTTACTTATTTGAAAAACATTCTTCACAATGGAAGGCATCAGATTGCCTGGAGGTCATTCATTTGACAGCCTTTCCTGTTCTACTGCACTGGAGGTCACTTAAACCTTTAAAAGACATCCTTCAAACTTATTTCTTTATTTACATTCCCAAGAGCGGAACATTGAAAATTAATTCCAAGAGATGTCTGCCAAGGCAGAAACACTATATTATCTAGCTCTTAAATGAGCCCTTGTAACGTACAGAAACAAAAACAGCCTACAGAGGTGGGCTTTCTATCCAGCATTACTGGTGGAAAATATGATATACCAATACCCAGATAATGTCATAGCAAGAGCCTGGAAAGAAGAATGTCTTTTCCAGTCATTTTCAGGTGCTAATCGCAAAAGAAGTGATCTCTGACAGATTCTTCCAAGATGGTTATCTTGAAGATAACCAAGACTCTGAGTGTGCTCCATGTGGGATTGTGAGCTGGTCCAAATCCTTCGAGGTTAACTGGTTTCAAAAGGTGGTGGTGACAGGCCAAGTGAACAGACTGCCACAGTAAACAAGGGTTCCAGCCGCATCTTGCAGTTTTCCACCAAGTCACAGATTTGAAAGCAAGTAACATCTACATCCAATTTGCAAATCAAATTTCTGTCTGATCAATGTGCTCTTCTTCCAACTAGCAGCAAATGAATAGGCGTTATAAGTTGACCTTAGACCCAGCTGTAAGAATGCTACGAGGACTGCTTTTGACACTAAAGTTTGATACTCCAGTATCAAGTAGAAGAATGTGAACTGCACAGCATTGCTTCTTTGTTGGCTTCTGTAAAAGCATCTTGTGCCTTCCATATGGCACTTGAACAATTAACCAAGAGCTAGAAGTCTCTGCATGGCAGAGCATGCCAGCACTTCTGAGGATTTAGGTCAACTCATTTAAAAAACACTTTGCATGCATTAAGAAAATTAGGAAATCCCATTTCTTCCATGGTAATTACAGAGAGTTCACGTAAGATAAAGACCATTCTGCTTAAATAGATGAATAACCCCTGGCAAACAGAGTCTCTAACACTATACTTTAAGAATGCTTTCTAGTTTCAAAGCACAATTATTAGTATTTTTCTTTTGACAGTACATTTTCTGCTATGCAGTTCTGCTGAAAGCTGCTTTTTTCCATCATACTGTTCCTTATACCATTCATCATATTAGAAGTCAAAGCTCCTCTTGCACAGTCTGATTGTACAGTCTCCAACCAAGGGCTCATGGAGTGTTTGCCTGTAAAATTCTCTGACAGTGCTTTGAGTTTCATGGAAAGAAAAATCTAAAACTAAAATCAGTAGGGAGTACAGCATTTATGTGATATTGCCACTAGAAAATTACTTAACATTTTCATGCCCATGAGTCTATGAAGGTTGAAATCTACAGATCAAATAAGCTGAGCTCTCAGGGGTTCCTTGTTTTAATTAGAATTAACTGGGAAAATTAATTTGAATACATAATTTCCTAATTAATATGCAATCTAGTTAAAAAATGAAACTTACTGGTCAGCTTATATGCTATTCTAGTACACTTCTCATATTTACCTGGGGGAAAAAAATATCTCACCACAAAGCATGAAACTAAAAAGAAAATTAAAAGTTAAAGGGAGTAAAAAGTTGTGCAAATTTGTACTGTGTATACACACTGAAAAATTTTGATAAATGAAGCACAGGCACTGAAAGCAAGAGCTTCATTTTTCTCGTCAGAAATTCTAGGTCAAATTTAGAATTTTTTTTGTGATATTAACAAAATTACTGCCCTCAAAAATATGAGTTACTTACAAAACAAATAGACAATAAAAACAATAAATGAAAAGTGGTTCTTTCAAGCTTAAGAAAGACAATGCAAAATCTTCAGGAACATCTCTATCTTTAGTCAGGTTAGATTGATGCATTAAGACAATAGCACAGTAGTAGAGCTTGCAGAGGGTCAATGATACAATAAATAACTTCTGAAGGACAATCATGAACCTAAGATTACAACACATTTATTCACTATCACTGCTATATCTGGAGAAAGTACTTATGTGCAGGATGGTATCACTTGCTTGGCATTTCAGAGGGTTAAATATTAAGGTACATAGATACTTCTCCCTTCAGTTATGCAGCTGGATGTCCTGGAATTCTGGGCCACCACTAATTTATGTTGTGCCTAAATTATTTGAGAGACAAGGAAATGCCTTCCAAAAGGCTGCAGACAGGCATTCAAACCAAAACAATTGTTTATCTTTGGATTGCAATTACCAGCATGCTAAAGGAGACCATGATCCCAAAACATCCTCAGTTTTGTCAGGACAGTAGCTGCAACCAGAGATGAACAACTGCTGTAGCTCAAGATACACCATTCACAGAGTCTTGTGAAGCCTTAACTGGCTTTGGCTAGAAAGGATCCGAACTGAGCTGTTTGAGTCAGAAGAGCCACTCGAGTAATCAAAAATCAGCCTTATAGTAAGAGTATAAAATGTTTTAATATGTTACCAGTTACAATTGTAAAGCAGATTATGAATGCAGTGAAGGTTTAAAATTTTTCATGTAAATCTTTTCCTTGAGAAGTCCAGTGAATAGCTGTACTGGTTTTGGCCAGGATTGAAGTAAATTTATTCAGAGCAGCTTTGTTTTAGTTTTGTGATGGAAACAGTGCCGATAACACAGCGATAATTCAGTTATTGCTGAGCAGTGACTACACAGAGTCAATGCCTTTTCTGCTTTCACACGGCTCTGCCAGCACGGAGGCGGGGGGTGCACAAGAAGGGACCAGAAGGGATTCAGCCCAGAAACCTGACCCCAGCCAACCAAAGACTTTCCTTACCATATGTTGTCATGCTGAGCAATAAAAGCTGGGGGAAGAAGAAGGAAGTAGAAGACATTCAGAATGATGACACTGGTCTTCCCAAGTCAGCATTAATGTGATGAAGCCCTCCTTTCATGGGGATGGCTGCACACCTGCCCATCCATGAGAAGCAGTGAATGAATTATTTTTCTTGCTCTGTTGATTACCTATTAAACTGCCTTTATCTCAACCCACAAGTTTTTGCATTTTTACCCAGATTCCTGCCCTCATCCTGCTAGGGATGAGCTAGCAAGAAGTGTGGGTCAGAGCTGCCAGATGGGATTAAATCACAACATTTGAAACAAATTATATTTTTAAAAACAACCAAGTTTCCAATAAATTGGGCAGAATTAACCACACACACAAAAAACCCCAAAAAACAAAACAAAACAAAAAAAAAAACCCCAAAAAAACCCACAAAAAAACCTCCACACCTAATCAAATAAATGCAAAATCAGGGCTAGTATCCTCAATGTCTTTTGTCCAAAACATTCACTCTGTTTCAAGCCTCTAGCAGAAGTTGGCTACAACCTCCAAGCCACACTCAATTCTGACTGTAGCTCATGCACAGCCAAAAACAAGCTTAAGCACCTCTGTAAAAATGTAAGCAGCTTTTACTGTAATACAGCAAGCCCTTCTCTCAAATAAAACATGTTGTAACATATGTTGCAAGTCAAAGATGTACCACTGGGCTACCCCTTTGGACCACAAAAAAGAGCACAGGAGTACTGAGTGAGAGAATGCGTGAACTGCAGGCCAACACCTTGTCTCAAACAGTACTGCAACTGAAAACCTTTATGCAAAGAGCATATATATTTGTCAAATACTTTTACAGTCCCTAAGTATTTTTAAGAATAGTGCTCAAGCGCTTCCCAAGCTTGATGTAGTTGCTATGTATTTATATAATCTTCAATGGGTTTATTTTCTCAAGGCTTGTTCACAGATTCCACGTAAAATTTTAGTGCCCATTAAAACTTATATTAACCAACATGAGAGGTCCATTAAAAGCTTCAAGTTCAATTATCATACTCTTACCCACAAGTCATGAGTTCTTACCATTCTCAATCTTCATCCTATCTAAAAAGCCCAAAACATCAAAAAATTAATCTGGTCAGTCTAGTCTCTAAACTACCAAACCTAAAGAACACATGCTAACAGTGGCTAAAACCTCAATCACAAGCCATGGCTGAGACCTTATTCTAGGCATATGGGAATTGAAAATAAACTAGCAATGCCACTATTTTTTCTGCTCTTATTGTCCCATCCTTTAATCTTAATAACAAACATTAGATAATCCTAGGCATTGGTGCAGCAACCTGCTACTCATTGCAATCAACTAGCACACAGCTAAAAAAATTATTTTTTCCAGTCAGTGCAGGCTTCAGCCTGTCTCTGCTGCTCCTTAAGGATACATAAGCAGTAAATATTAGTTAGTGACCTCTTTAATAAGAACTCCAGCATGGATCTCACCTTCCCCTATATATATATTGGTGACCTCTGTCTGTGCCACAATTACCCCTAAATCACTTGCCTCTCTTGGCACTGACCATTAACTCCTTTTGTCCCTAATAGCCCAAACCCTAATTGAGATAGATGCTGATGGCTTAATTCAGAAGATTGGCCTTGATGGCATAGAGCTTCATCAAACGAATTTAAAGCATTTTAATTCATTATCCATTCTTACCAGCCGGAATCTCTTCCCGTGCCACCAAAGACATCAATTCCTATTCACCATAGCTGTTGAAACCTGGGAAAGATCAGATTCTCAGTAGCCTCTAATGGTACAATTAAGAAAAGCTGTAAGGGCAGCAGTTCTTTTGAGCTCTTCAGCCCATCATTTCCAGCAGCTGCCTAGTTCCTGAGGGAATTGCTATCTAATTAGAAAGCAATAATGAAGAGAGACCCAATGGAATCCCCTGCAGAGACCCAAAGGAAGTCTGGCTAGCAAGTCCAGGAGAATTCTCCTGCCTTCTCCATGTTTCTGAGGTCCCACTATAATAATGCAACATATCCACCCATAATCCTGATTAATTTTTCACAGTGCAGATGTCCTGACTGCTCTAAACACTTGTTGGAAAAAAAAAAAAAAAAAACAAGAAGAAGCCTGATTTCACTAGAAATTGAGAAAAGTTATTTAAAGGTGATCAAAATATATTGCACAGATGTTTGTACACATTACTCTCAGAGGATTTCTGCATTAATTTTATCCACAACAGATGAAATTACAACACTAATTCTTTTTGGTAAGCACTGACAGATTTCAGGATGTTTTTTTACAAATTGATTAAAGAAAAATTAGTCTTCTTCCTTTTTATATTACTTCTAGTTAGTATTTTGATCATTAGAGACATATAAAAAACAAGTCATATTTACTATCAGGAGGACAGTATTAGTCAAAAGACAAAGTATTTTTCACATTTTTTATCCTTGCAACTGCAAGCTTCATTCTAAAATAAAACAGAAAATCTATCTTATAATCACAACAGAATACTAAACTTACAAGGCAATATTTTCTCAGGCAGACTGAGAATATCAATTTCTCTTTCAAATACAGGAATAGTTACATTATTTAGGTTTTCATAGATTTACACAAAGTTTTTACAAGAATTGTCTCTGCCTCATAAATATCCTGAACAGAATGAACACAGACATCAAAGAGAATCAGAGAATATTCTGAGTTGGATTCCACCAACTCAGGATCATCAAAGTCCAACTCCTGGCCCTGCACAGGACACCCCAAGAGTCACTCCATGTACCCAGGAATGGTGTCCAAATACTTCTTGAACTCCCTCAGGCTTGATGCTATGACCACTTCCCTGGCCAAAACAAGAACAGAGTTACCAAGCAAAGGGTGCAGTGAGGAGAAGGAACTAGATACTGGCAGCCTGCAACAGAAAAGGTAGCAAAATGGGAATCAAGGTGTGAAATATAAAGTAGAAACATGAAAATATAAGAAACTACTGTGTAGTAAAGGCTGTGTAATTAGATATGAAATAAGCACAAAGGGGCATTTGAAATTGACTTCAGGAGACAAAGAAGTGATGTAATTGAAACCTTCACGTATAGCAGAAAGAAAACGGCCATACGCACATACATGAGATAGCTTTTTAATTTGAGTCCTGACAGCACCATGCATTCAGGCTTACATTAGAATGAAAAAGCTGCTAACATTATATAAACAGAACTCAAAAGTCAAAACAGTGACAGTGAATGTAAATGTTCTCTATTTATTTGTCTTTTCAGGAAGAAATAGACATTTACACAGAAATATACAAATTCACACTAAACACCCAGCAAATAGCAAATAATTTAAAAATAACTCAAGAGATGCTACTTAGAAATATTAAAGATATTAATAGGAAGAATTCTTTTCTTTATCGTACTTGCTTTCCTCAGATTCCTCATAACATAAAGCAAACCTTCCAGACACTGGGAATTTTCTTTCCTTTCTGTAAGGAAAACTGATGTGCTATAACCCTCATTAATCATTTTGTCTCCAAAATTACAGCTAGTTTGGTTCCTTTTCCAGATGAAAACGGAGCGCCCCCATTCTCAAAATTATTGTCCTGGTTGACAGTGATTTTAAATTCACTTTAAAATCATTTCAGTGAGCTCTTAAATTCTGGAAGCTCCCGAGCAGCAGCTGAAGGCTTCGTTGTCCTTGCTGCGCGCAAGGTCCGAGGTCTGCGTGCCAGGGCAGGAAGCCGCCCCAAGGTCCGCACAGGGAGGGAGCACAACTTCCACACGAGCTGCGCCCCCAGTCTGAACAAATAAACAAAACCCCAAGAACAACCAAACCCCGCCTCGGCTTCAGACAGCACTTTTAACGAAGCACCCACACGAGCAAGTGAACTTTCTCACCACGGCCACAGGGCCCGCCAGCCGGGGCGGCCGCCCGGGCCAAGGCAGAGAGGCCTCGGGGGAAGGTCCCGGCCGGCCGCAGCAGCCCAGGCCGGCACGGCGCTGTCTCCGGGCGCGCCGCCCGTGTCGGGCCGGCCGGCGGGGCTGCCATCCTCCTGCGCCACCCTCCCTCTCTCCCGGGGCTCTCACGTTTTTGAGGAGGGGAGCTCCTTCTTCTTGCTCGCCTTGGAGGCCATGGCCGCGGGTCGGTGCCGCCGCGTCCGCCGCGTTGCCGGGCGACCCCGCGGGCGGCTCGGGGGCGAGGACCCGGCCCGGCCCAGCCCGGACACGGCCCCCCTGCCCACGGCCTGCCCTGCCCGCTTCGTGCTCGGGGAGCCAAAGGAACGGCGTCAAACGGCTGTGCGGGCAGAGGTCTGGTTTCTTTCTGCGGCAGCTTCAGGAATCCGTCCAAAGAACGTAGTTTGCCTGCTGGCCGGTGATAACCAGTTGTGAGAAGCTGTGACTCCATGGAAGACGGAGAGGCCCTGCAGGGAGACCTGGACAAGTGAGGGAACCGGGCCATCACCACTTGTATGAAGTTTGCCCAAGACCAGTGCTGGGTTCTGTACCTGGGACAGAGCAACCCCGGACAGACTGGGAAACAGGCTGGACAGCAGCAGTGCAGGAAGGGACCTGGAGGCCTTAGTTGATGGAACTTGACTATGAGTCAGCTCTGCCCTGGCAGCCTAGAGAAATTTTAAAGCTAGATTATGCAAGTCTTTATTTTCTTTTTAATTTCATATTGAGGCAATAAACTAACTCCTGCTTATGAAGCCCATCATTACCAAAGTGAATGCTGTTCTACCAAGGTCAGATAAAATTAGCATTAGTCTGCTGGTTTTGAATTCAGCAGATAGTTGTAGTGAATGATGAAAAATCCTTAATAAAATAGAATATACTTTGCTTATTCTTATTCAAGCTTTTTCAAATATAAACATCAATTAAAATATATTTGTCATATTGCAGAGGGCATGAGTGGATTAAAAATAGGAGGAAAAATAGGCAGATGTTGCTACATCTAGAAGGCTTGTTTTAGACAAATTTCCGATCTTGATTTATATTGAGATGACAGGCAGCCAGATACACACTCATAAATTTTAAAGGGCAGAATTCTTCCACAGCTTGGCATTTCCTTCGGCGTTATGTCCAACAGCATCCATTTTAAACAAGGTACTTTGGGACACTTCTCACTTGAGAGCCAAGTAAACATTTCAATTTTATTTATTTCTTTTCAAACTGAACAGCTGGTCTTCTCTTCATACAGTTATGCTGTCAAATATTGATTCAGGCAAACAGATGAAAATAGGAGAGAAAGAGATGAGTTTAAACATCTGGCTACACCTCTTCAGTACCAGCACAGGGCTGTTCCCCTCAAAACCTTGCTGGATGCTGATGCAAACTTGTAGATGGGAGACAGGATTCTGTTTGTGACACAGAATGCAGATAAAAACACAATGTAAATTACAGACTTTCTATTCCTCTGAATCCCCTTTACTTTGATACACTTACTGGACAGAGAAAATACTATGGAAAAGTAAATATGAAAGATATGTATAAATGTAAGAGGCACTTATGAAAGTTTTCACAGTAGGAAAACTTCCTTCTTGATCCCACTGTAGATGACCAATGAGTTTTGCAGCATCCCAGCAAATAAAACTTTCATAATACACTCAGGTGAATGGCAACATAAAAGTAACTGAAGTTTGAGTACCTGGGTCTGTAAACATTTTGGGGTGGTAGAGGAGGAAGAACAGAAATCAGAAAAGCATATTTAAGTACAGAGCCTTTAATTCTTTGCTCTGTTAAATGACAGTTACTACATAGGAAGTTCAGAATGGACCTGACCTTTACCTTAAAATCCTACATTAAATTTGTTTGCTAAGAATGGTGGCATTAAAAGCAGGTATCTAGGTGCTTTGTGAAGGAAAAAAGAGATCTCAAGTTTAACATGCATCAAGTTATATCTTTTTATTTATGCAAGAAGTTCATTTAGAATTCCATAACCTAACAGCAATGACAAGGACAGCTTGTTTGGAAAGAGAAATTAATCTGAATTTCAAACAAGCTAGTTTTCTAACTGGCAAAGAATCTGTAAGGTCGTATCAGCTGTTTCACTGCCCTAATGTCTTGAGCCATGAAGTATATCTGACAGACACTCCCTGAAGGGAAGAAATTGTTAGGGTAGAAGCAGCCTGACAGAAAATGCACAAGACAACAAAACAAGTACTGGGAAGCCATTGAGATGTCACTAAATAAATACTAAGGTAGGACGTACTGATTAGCAATGGATGGATGACCTTCTGGTCATCATTCTTCTAAGGTACCACTCAAAACACCAGCTTATTTGTTTTCCCTGAAAGCATCACAGCAACAGCTACAGCACATGCAAGTCACTTGCAGGAAAGCAGCCTTTTCATCTTAAGTATTTTGTACTTTTTTACGGCAACACATAGTAGTTGGAGAGAATAGAAAAAGAGTAACTGAACAGCAACACTACCAAAAGCCCTCAGGGGTCTTGGAACTCATACTTAAGTCTCCTCTGATTTTACAGAGGGCACAAGGACTTAAGAACAAGAGTAAAAGCTTTTGCCTTAAGAGAAGTGTGGGACTGGGGCAAAGCAGAATGTCTAGAATAACTGATGAGTATGCTAAAGACACTCATTTGTCTCAGAGATGCCAAGTGACAGGATTAGAATCTATGTGAGAATTTAAATATGAGAAATTTCTCTTAAAAATAAAATTTTATTTTTAATTACTGTGAAGGTGGTCAAACACTGAACAGATTTTCCAAAAAGACTGTGGCACTTTTCTCAAACCATGAGCAACCTGCTCAAGGTCTAAGCACAGGTGTAATCCTTCAAGACCACTTCTAACCTTATCTATTCTGTGGTTCTGGGAAGTTTTCTGAAAAAACAGGTTAAGGTCAAAATCAGCTAGAGGCTTCTGTAAAAAGAGATGCTTCATTTTGATGCATGAGGGTGCAACAGTCACAAGATGAAAGGATTTTGGTGTTGTATTTTTGAGACTTTTTCCCCATGTCTTTTTATCAACTGATAGGAAAACCTAGGTTCTGAAATTAATGCTCTTAACAGATAAAGAAACCCCGCTCCCCTTTAACTTCCAAAACTCTTTTATCTGTTTGTTAAGTGAAAGAGCAGGTGGAAGAGATGTGAGAAAAGTACAGGTCAGTGGGAAATAGTGAACAGATGATGACAGCAGTGCACTGGCATTTCATTAAGAGCAGGCAGTGAAGGATCAGGAAAAGAGTGAAGAGTGATCAAAAAAAAGAACAATTGTGAATGATGAACGGTAATGCCTGAGAAAATGAAAACACTGTAGTATGTGATAAAGCCTGGGAGAGCAGTCTGTGCACTGAGTCGGGAACAGTCACTGAGGTGACACAGGCCAGGGAACTGAATTTGAGCAAAACCATCCTCAAATAGATGGACTGAAACTGCACAGGCAGCTCTAGTCTGTTAAGTCTTTAATGTGAGGCCAGGGAGTAAAGTGGATTATGAGAGTTTTTTTGGGTAAACTGGTAGAATAAGACAAAGTAGGGGGAAAAACCACAGCCAGCTGCATAATAGAAAATTGTTTTTGCTGAAGCACAGGGCTAAAATGCCATTTCAAAAATATCTTATGGTAACATGTCTCATCTGATTTTGTCAGGGACATGGTTTTTCCAACATTCCAGCCTCTCTTGAATTTGACACAGTGTCAGAAAGGTGGGGTTCATCAGAGTCCTGTGTTACTATTTCCACTTACCTTTTTTATTTTCAAGTTCTTTATTTGCTAGAGCACCGTTCTATCACATTGTCATGCTATAATCTCATTTTGGAGAAACACAGACCCAAAACATTCTGTTAAATTTCAAGCAGTTGTTCAAGTCCAATTTAAATACAGCAATACCATCAAGTCCCATGGGACTGCTCAGGGCACCTATTTAGGTAAAAGTGTGAACTGAGGATCACCACAACTTGGATCATCTCTTCACTCTAACACTCTAACCCCTGTTTCTATGGGGATATAACAGTATGCCCCAAGAGCAGGCAGCAGAGGAAAAACCAAAGTGCCTCAGAGAATCATGCAGAGCCATTGGCTTTCTTTTGTAAATTTTTCATTCGATGATACAGGAGTCTCTTTCTACATCAAAAGGAAAGGCTTTCTGGGTTTGATAGAGTGTGAAAACCCTATCTGAAATCTGGAGTTAAATAAGACAACTGATTCTCTAAACTATTTGAACTGTTACAAAATTTAGATATGGACAGAAGAAGTAGTATTACCTTTTTAGAAAATTCTATATATTTGGCTAAAATGATACAATGAAATTGTGGCAGTAGCCTGAGGGACAGAAGGGCATTTGTTTTTAAATTGAGAATACACAATCTTAATGTAGTGTAAAATACAGGACTGCACAACCTATTAAATTTCTTAGTACACTGTTTTACTTATTTTCATTTTTACATTTTTTTATAATTAAGAATGTAAGATTTTTGCAGGAGATTAAAAAAGTTATGTCTTCTTGTTCTAAGTAAAGGCACACTGTTAACTCACAGAAAATCCCTTTTAACAGTAATTAACTTCAGTGTGTTTTAAGTGTGGCTGCAATTGTATATGCAGACTAAAAGCAAAAAGCTAGACTAGTTGAAAAATGCAAAATGTAAGATTGCTGGATAACTATGTTTTAATATAAACATGATTAACATTCTTCATAAAAAGTTTGAAACAAGGTATCTTACATCTAACTGATGTAAGAGGTCTTCTAACTTGTTTTAACCAAATAAAAATATATTGTCTTTTCTAAATAGCAAAAAAAACCAAAACTATAAGTCTCTAACTTCTGAAACTCAAAAATTACACAAATTGTTGTCACATTTATGCCATCATCCATATGCAAAGTGCCATCCCAGCCATTTGAGCTACAAGTCATCTGATCTAATTGTGCTTAAAACAATAACCCAATAAAATGAAATGGCATCCTGGAAGACAATCTGATGGAAAATTCTTGCTCCTTAAACTATAAATACAAGAAAGCAGTGATGTTGGGGATCTTGTGGCAAAGGGCCATCGAAAACAACAATTCTTTTAAGTTTCAAGCAAAGTAGTTTTCCTGTGTGGTGGGTTGACCCTGGCTGGATAGCAGGTGCCAACCAAAGCCACTGTATCACTCCCCTCTCAGCCGTACGGAAGAATGGAAATATAACAAAAGGCTCTTGGGTTGAAGTAAGAATAGGCAGCGGTAACTCACAAGTACTCTCATGGGTAAACAGACTTGACTGAGGTAAATTAGTTTACTTTACTACAAATCAAATTGGATTAAGATAATCAGAAATAAAAACTAAATCTTAAAAACACTTTTTCCAACTCCTCCCTTCTTCTTGAGCTTGACTTGACCCACAATTTTCTCTACCTCTTCCACCCAGTGGTGCAGGGATATGGGAAATGGGGGTTTGCAGCCAGTTCATCACATACTGTCTCTGTTGCTCCATCTGTCTCAAGGGAGGACTCCACATTTGTCCTGCTCTAGCATGGGGCCCTTCCCATGGGACACAATCCTCCAGAAACTTCTTCAATGTGAGTTCTTCCCCTGGGCTCCATAAACTGCTCCAGAGTAGGTTCCTTCCACGAGGTTTTTGGGTTAATTATGATAGGGCTTAATGACTAGTTTAAATAACTTATACACTTCTCCATGAACTGCAGTTCCATTTCCCTCTACCAGGGAGACACTACCATTTCCTTCCTCAGGCTAGTCTTTTCTTACAGTTTTCTTGCTCTGACTGGATCAGCTTTCCCAATCCACCTACTCAGTCTTAAATACCACAATGCTCCCTCTCCACAGAGGGATAGTGAAAATGCAGTTTATAGCACAAAGCAAGACTAGCATTCTATTAAAGTGCCAATTCATTTCCTCAGACAAGTGATAGAAGATTAAAAAAAAAAAGACTACATTCTGCAGGTAGTTTTATACTATTGGCCTCAATAACGACAACCTGTATCAAAACCAGTACATTCCATCAATTTTAGAGTTGTGTGCTTTCTACATTCATGCAGAGGTTTAGAAGAAGCTATGCACAAAATAAGGAAACTGCTTAAATATAGCAGCAGTAACTCTTCCAGCAAAAGTTTAAACATTCTTGAAAATAACCTGCATAGAATTACATTATCAGTGACAGGACCCAGATGAGATTCATGCATTCAGGCAGTCACAAAACTTGAGTTCAGTCTCCATTTTGCTGTTGAATCTAAATAAAGCAAAAAAAAAAAAAAAAAAAAAAAAAAACCCACAACAGCTAGTGAAACTGCCCATGGAGGTAAAGTTGGCATTTACATTTGTGCAGCTTTAATTAAAGTTGGAAAAAAGACAGTGGAGATTAAACATCAAAAGTGAGTTTACAGTCAAAATGGAGTTGTTCAAGTGATTGAATAGGACAATTGTGATAGTTTCAACTCTCAAGGAAAGTCAGGCATTGAAATAACTTTCCCAGGGCCATACAGTCTCCATGGTTTGAGGCCAAGTTCAGACCACATGAACACCTAAGCATGGTGCTATGACCTTGCTTGGAGAAAAACACTGGCTTAGAAGACATCCTAAGATCCCTTTCATCTGAATTATCTTAGAATCTTAAGCTTAATAAACCCAGTTTTAGTTTACGCCAAGCCTTACTGTGGTAATTTTAAATAATTCTTTAACATAGCACATACTAGAAGATAAAGTCATTTTCAAATGTCAGCAAAAGCATTTGAGTATAGGGTACAATATATTTGAGTATTCATGTTCTCAAAAGCACACACCAACACACAAAAGATGCCCAAATATATTTATTTAACTCTTAAAAAGTATGTTACTCTTTAGAAAAAAAGGCAGCCTAATAAATCTCAATACAGATTAAAGTATATCAAATCCTGCATATACCTAATTCTGATGTTTACCTAAACATCAGCACCATCAAACCCAGCAAGGTAAGACTTCAGAAGTCAACAGTGATGAGGTAACCAGGACAGAAGAAACCCTAAGATAAGAGGAGCTTCAAAGCCTTTGAGCCAGTCAGAACCAGAGTTCCAGAATACATTCAAGAACCATCTCTAATCCTTTTGAACTTCATTTATGCCAAAAATACATGAGTGTTACAACAAAGAAACATAAGTATCTCAGTATATAGTTACAAACTAGTATTAGTTCAAAGCAGTCAAAAGAGTTCTAAAACTGACAAAGACAGAGCCTGGGGCAGAAAGGTTGACAGACTAGCATGAACCAATTAAGCTATTTCCCTCAAGACCTCTCTCCTTGCTCATGGTATTTGGAACCATCTCTAGACAGAAGAAAAAAGAAGCAAGTTCATCATCGCAGAACAGTAAAATACTTACCTTTTGTACTCTTGGTAAAGTTTTCAGTGTTAGTGCATGAAAAAGTTACTAGATGTTTATTTCTGGATGTGCAGAGGGGTGAGGTTACCATAACTATGTGCCAGCAGTAAAACAGTATTCATTAATGTGTTTCATATGTAAAGTATTAGCTGAAAATATTCAGCCTTAAATTTCCAGAGATGCATTTTTATTGGTATCTCCATAACCGTGTCTTTCCCCTGTTAAAGACAGTAACAACCATCTTGCTTTTACTCAGTGGTGAAGGACATCTACTCCATTCATTCTTAGTGATCACACTACGAAAGATACCGCCCATCTTTCATGGGTCTCTTCAAAATTTCTGGGATGTCTTGATCCAGGAGAACTAGAAAAGAGACGGATCCTCATGGTGGGGATAATAAATAGGGGCAATTGTGCTGGTGAGAAGGCTCAAGTGGGACATAAATGGTGACAAAGGAAAAGTTTACTTTAAAGCTGCAAGAGTCTATTCACCTAGAAGTGAGTCCTATTTGGAATGCAGCATATGTCCTAGAAGCAAACTAGACACTGAATGTTGTCTCTGTTCCTTTTAGGAGTGTAAACACTACCTTATGTTCTCAAGTAACAAGACACTAATCAGAATTAGATGCAGACACTCGAGCAAGTGGAATAACTCACAAGATACTCAGTTTCATGCTAAACAAGAATATGTAAACACCCAAACAAGTCACCAATTCAGATAGTACCAGACACCCCATATGGATTGTCACAACGCAGCACCATAGCAGCATTTGGATTTAAAGCGAAGTCCTGCTGCTCATCCCATCACATCTACTAAACGGTGGTAGCATTAGCAGCACTGTGATTTACTCTCTGCCTTCAATGGGTCTAGGTCCAGTTTTGGTTTCCCCACATCATTCTCTTCATTAGGAAAGGTTTTGTAATTGGCAAGGATGTTTTCCACCAAGAATCGAGCAGCTTCATCTATGTTGATGTTGTCCTAAAAATGTTGAAAGCAAGGAAGTCAGTGATCTTTTTGAAACAGTCACACATTCCTATTAACAGCCACACTTTCCTAAAGCTATCCAAAAAGAATTCTTCAGTCTCATCAGTACAACACAGTTTAGATGCAAGAAGTTACTAATTTTTTTTTTAAAGTCAGCAGAAAGGTTGGAGACAAAATTATTCATCTGTATTACAAGTTGAAATCTGATTCTAATCTAGTAGGCAGTCAGGGGAATGAATGTCACCTGCATTTGAAAGACTGACAAATGCCTAAGTGCATTTCTGCATCAGAAAAGATCCTAGGTAATTACATCATCTGCAGTATCATCCTACGTTTTGGAGCCTTTTTCTGTTTCTGATGGAATTTGGATGCACTTATTTTAAGTAAGAGGATCTTCTCCGTGATCCTCAAAATCATAACTATTTCCAAGGGCCTCATCTAGCTACTCTATATATTCTTGTGCGTACTTTGAGAAGTCCCTTCCCATACACCCTAAAGAATGTAAGTGTGCAGGACACTTAGAGATGTACTTTGCCACAATATCCCAGTTTCTGAGGGTCCAAGTTGGCCTAGAGCCAAGGAGTCTCTGGCCACAGGTTTGACCTGGCTGGGCCATCTGGTAGCACAGGGCGGCCATGGTTGGAATTGCTCATCTTAGCTGCCAAAGGAAATATCAGCCCAATATATTACTGATGACTGAAGATCCAATTGTCACGTCCAACAGAAGGGCAAAAGCAGATTAATAGGATATCCAAGTGGGCAGGACTTAAAGCCATAAACTGTTTTGGTATGCTTAGAAAACAACAGTGGCCCTAAATTTTTGCTATTTCAACTACAATTCATCAGAGTTCTAAACAAGTCAATTAATACCCAAGCTAGAACTTATTGCCTGGAATTTTCTCTGCAGCAAGAACCTTGTTTTACATTGTCCTGTCTTAAATACTACCTAAAATGCAATTTGTCACTAGAATTTCCCATTAGATTTTTTCCCAATATTACTGGCATTTATTTTTAAGCCATAATGCTGTTTATACATAGCCGTATTACAGGCAGGTAAAGGTTCGGGGAAGACTTTTACCAAAGCAGAATCTTGGTATTCTTTTTGATTATAAAGAGCTTTAAAAATAGAGTTTTTAGTAACAGATGGGTGAGTTTGGAAATATCTTTTCAAATGCAAACAAACTGTTAGCTAATTTAACTAATTCCTTTACCTGTGTATCCTTCTCTTAAAGTAAACGAAGAGCAACTTGTTACTTTGGTTCTTATAGTCTTCTTAGAGATTCTTTGCTTTTTAAGAATTGCCTAAATATCATTGTGTAACACTTCAGCAGCAGCTCAAGGAAGTAGGCAAGACAAAGAAAAAGTGGGACCTGGAGGCTTATCTTACTTTATAAAGGATTTATCAGCCAGACCAGTAATCTAGTCAGTCAGCCACACTGTCTTCATCTAGAGTTCTTCATCTTAAGAATAAGTTGGGCTTTAAGGAAATATTTGGTTTCACTTCCAACTAAGCTGCTGCCAGTTTAATCTGTGCAATGATAAAATGTCTGTAGACTAAAACTATACCATACATGAAATTACTCAAAGTTAACTGAAAAGAGCAGCTGCCTTTCTTAAATTACTATACCAGAATTTTTCTCCAGTTCAGTCTTGACATTGCCTGATAAAATAGAAAAGTGCTTTAGCACCACTGTGGGTAGGTAGTAATGAGTAAGCAAATAGCTTCTTGAAATCTTGCTGTTTCCTACATAAAACAGTGATAACAGAAAATGCAATTTAAAAACCTGCACCTAAAGAGGACCTGTATTTTCTGGGGAGCTTGATCAGCATTTA
Source organism: Taeniopygia guttata (assembly GCF_048771995.1). NCBI lineage: Eukaryota > Metazoa > Chordata > Aves > Passeriformes > Estrildidae > Taeniopygia > Taeniopygia guttata. Next base: position 66,880,028 of record NC_133027.1, on the reverse strand, counting down.
GTAGTATTAACATCTAAAGAACGACTGATCCTCATGCAGCAAGATGCAAAAGCTTATTAAAATCTGATAATCAAGGTTTCCAGATTGTTTCTATCCACTGTGAATTTGAGATAATTTTTAATCTAAACCAAATATGCCTCATCTTCAGGAATGAAGCTAGCCTGCACATCACTTCAAATTTTGCTGAATATGACTACCACTTCCTATACTTGATAGATCTATTTCCTACATGATTATATTCACCCTTCTTACACCAATATTCAAGAGACTAAAAATATTTTTCTATTAAGCTCACCTTGGCAGATGTTTCAAACCATCCAACAAAGCCACCTTCTCTGCAGAACTGGTCCATTTGAGAGGGATTCTGGCTGCCATCTTTCTTCTGGTCACACTTGTTTGCAAGGAGAACAGCAGGGATGGGGCTGCCATTAGGAAGTAGTACTTTACTGTCCAAATCATGCTTCCATTTTGAAACAGCCTCAAAAGTGGAACCTCTTGTGACATCAAAAACCACAAAAGCACCAACTGCCTCTTTGTAGTATACTCTGGTCATATTTCCAAAGCGCTCCTGGCCTGAAAGAGAGGACAGTCACAGAGTAGATTTATATTGAAGCATGAACTGTATTCAGTGTAAATGGATTAGTGTACCAGCTTAACTCATACAAGTTTGGCATTTGGGTCTGGTCACCTAGAGCATAAAACACTGCCTCCTCTATCTCATATAAGTTCATTGTAACAGCTATTATGCATACTATACACATGACAAGTCAGATGCTTAAAGTAGTTTGCATTTCCAACTACCACTTGGAATTTTTCATAAAAAGAGCTCAACTTATTTACTGATATAGTCAACTTATTTTTTGAGTAGAGTTCTTTGAGAAGTAATGCCTAAAAACACTACCAGCACAGCTATACACAAATCATTTCATCAAAGAATATTAAGGCTTGTATCTTAATCTATTTGCTTCAGCTAGAGACTTAAACTCTGCTGTTTGCAGAATGATGAGCAACAACGGGTTTTGCAAGCTTCAAGGCTAACAGCCTTCAAAGCATCTTCTGAAGAAGTCAACTATATTACAGATTTTTCCTCAGGGACAAGTTCAAAAGAAGCTGCTAGCTTAACAGTTCTGGCTAAATCTGTCAACTTTTACTTAATTTTTTTGAGTCTAAGATTTACTCTGGATTAATTTTCAACTATAGAAGTTCTACAGCAATCCCAGGATTTAAAACAAGAACTGTTAGAGTACAATTATTCACAACAAAAATCCAGGTAAAAAAATTAATTGCCCATAAGCAGAGAAAATTCAAAGCCTTTTCTTATTAAGTAATAAGAATACTTTAGCCAGAATGCTTGAAATATAGAATTAGACTGTGCCAGTTCACTTTTTATTCTGTTTGAAAGGTCAGACCATCATGGTATGTTTACATTTGTGTGCGTCTAGCAGTATCAAGTCCTTGCACATTGTTTGGAAAGCCTGGGCTACTAAAATAGCTTCCTGCTTTGTTTGGAAGTCTTCACTGGGAAAAGCAGTCCCTGAACTCTATGATTTAGTTTTACAGTGTATCATCACTTAAGCTTTTATCTTTTTGTGCATATGAGGTTTAAGAATAGATAAAAGAAGAGCTGTATTTGGAAATCTAGTTGTCCTCTGTTTATAAACATTCAAGTCCACCTTTAATTAGCAAGGACAAAAATACAAGGAGAATTGGGTGTGTTATCACCTTCTCATAAAGAAACCAACATTCAATAAATGAAGTTGACAAGAGATCCTGCTCAGGAGTGTGCTTTTCCAGCTCACTTGCCTCATTTTAATGTCAGTAATTCACAGTATGATTAGAGCTCATTCCCTATGGTTGCCTAAACAGCTGCTAGAATGGCCTGAAAACAGCAGCAGCCACATTAAAAATAAAAGTATAAAAAAATGTCCATTCATTTTAAACTATGATGTTGCAGAAAACAGCATCACTACCCAGCATATACTTCAGAACAGAGATTACACATTATTTTTTTCCACTACTGGTTATCATCCTGTATAATAACAAACAGGATCCAAGAAGAAAGCTCTTATCTTCATACTCAAGTTTAGAAGCAGCATTTATGCCATGGACTTTAGGGCCATGCAACAAGTCAGGCACCAAGCCTGCATCTCTGTGACTATGCCTCTGGAAAAGCCACACTGCTAATACAATTCTCCTAAACAGAGTACACAAGTAATTCACATTGTCTCCCTAGGCTGGACTTCTGTGCCTAAAAAAGATTTTTAGAATAGCCTTACTACAAACCATACCACTGACCACTGTTTTCACTACGCAAATACCATTAGGGAAGAGTTAAATCAGAATGCTTTTACTACTTCGGCATGTCAGTAATGTCACATTTAAAGAAGCTTTATGCTTAGAATGTAGGGATTTCAGGTTTGGGAGTTTTGGTTGAGTTTTTTAATGGAGTTCTACACAGTCAAATTTAGTTACCTTAAGCCAGTCACTGCATAGGGCACCACACAAGTTTTGAGGAACTCCTTCTCAGCTTCCCCATTTGTTTAGCTGTCAGTTTCACCACCAATTCCTGCCACATGGGAACACCTTGGACTATGCTAAAGCACTGACTCCAGTATCCAATACAGGGAGATATCCCTTCACACCAAAGGACAGCCCCACAAAACAAACAGTGTAATCTCAAGGTCTAAAATGCCCTGTATCAACCTCAGTCTTCTACAGAAAGTTCTTCAATTCAGCCCTGAAATGGTCCAGAATTGAACACTACTTGCTGTTATTTACATGAGACTGAACATAAATCGGAAGCAGCAAGGGAAATGGTCCCAGTAGTCCTCACTATTCAGTGGCTGGAGACCTGGGAGGCTTTCAGGTTTTACTTAAGGCTGTTTTTCTAAACACTTGATGAACATTTACACAAGAAAATTAAGTTGCATTGATTAGTTGCAGGAAGGGTTGCTAGATTGTTACCAGAAGGAGTAGACAGAGCATGATCACTACATATGAAAACTAAGTTGTTTAGGAATTGAAGAAAAAGTCATCAGGCAGTTACCATTTCTCAGATAGCTGTGCATACTGTACATAAACAAGGCTGCAATCACTGAGCACAGTGAAGGACATTATCACTGACTGAATCCCTTCTTGCCTATTGCTCTCCCATCCTAAAAAAAGCTGTAAAGACAAAAACAATTGACAAGGTGGCCATACAAGCCTCCTATAGCAATAACCATTCCAGAAGCATGCACAACAGCACATTTAAGGTGTACAAAAAGGTGAAATTAGTACCATGCTACATATAGCTTCCAAAGAAAAAGTTACAAAGCATAGCTCAGAACCAAACCTGAGCAGTCAGCCAAAGTCAGCCTTGTAAGGTGGCTGCTCACAGTGTAAGAAGACAGCAGTGATGCTAGGAATGGAAGTCAGCATGGAACTGTATGTTGCTTGGTATTCTATAGCAGCCACAGTACAAACCATGGGCTTTGACTGTCCACAACAATCATTTAACTCTTATTTCCAGCAACTCTTATCTCTCTTGTAGTATGAGTTTTAAATTTAAGAAAAATCAATACATATTCTTCCATAGTTTTAATTTGGGCGAAAGTAGAAAACTGATGTGCCTATTAGCATGAAAACTATTTTTACTTACTAGATTAAAGCTTTATATTAGGAAGATTTTCTGTCTCTTACCCTTAAACACACACATGCTCAACAGCATTGGATTCTTAGAGATTAATGCCTTTTAATATGTCAAATACCACCCAGTGTGCTTCCTGTTTCTAGAGTAACCCAAACCAGAGTCTTACAGAGCTGTTTTCACCTCTAGAATTCACATCCACTAACAACAAACCTGACCTGAATACTACCTTACAACTGTTCTTTCATTCTGTCTGGAGCCTAGTGAAGATGGATATATGGTATTTCATACAACGACAGAAACAATAAAACATGGCCTACCCAGGAGGTAAGAGTTTTGTTTGCTAAAAGGTATACAGCATGAGGCAGGAAAAGAACTCAGTTTAAACTGAGTGGACTTCCTTTACAATCATGTCATTTCTGACAAAGCACATGCTGAATTTCTTGTTTAGGATGCAGAGCATTCTAAACAACCTTTTGAAAATTTAACAGGAATTTCAGACAGTTTTTGCAAGCATTTTTCCACTTGCAAAAAAAACCCAACAAAAAACAAACAAACAAACAAAAACCCAGACCAAACTCACAACCCCTCATACAGGAAAATCAAACTAGAATATACTAAGCCTCCAAATTCTCAAGGCTGAACAAATTTCTATTTGTGCTTAAAACTAAATGTCTCAACTTCTGCCATGCACAATTCAGAGATTAATCATGCCCCATCCCCTGTCCAGCAAGATATTTGCTATAGTCATTTCTCCATATGAGGCAAATGTTGAGCAGTACAGAAAGTGGATCATATCCACAGAGAAGAAAAAGGCTAAAAATTATCAGATTAAATTAGACTTAAAATCCCCAGTGTGTATAATCTTAGAAAGAAGAGACCAGGAAGAGAACTAATTGCTTAATACAGCAGTGTAGAAAGAACATCACAAGATTAATCATTCTGGTAGGTCCAGCAACTATGCATAAATCTGATGGTACCACTTAGATATAGTTTGTTTTTTTAGCAGTTCAGGTGTAAATGAGGAGATAAGATACAGGACAGTCACAGGGATCAGAAGTTTAATTTTGAGGTATGGAAGTGACTTAACATAATGCAAAGATCTGCATGCTCTAACCACAGTTTTCATATCGAAATGACTAAGCACCTATTGTCAACATATTTTCCAGTAATTGCAACAACCTTAATTTGCACAATGACAGGCATTAGGAACTAATGCACTTCCCTACAGCAGCACCACAGGAATCGAGTTGAGTTTAAAACTGCACTAGAACTTGGGAGCTATTCTCACTCCCCAGCTTATATTGTAGTGGGGGTGGAGCTGCAAGTTAAAAAGTACATGAAACAAATTACAGGCTATAATTTAAGGCTTAACATTAAAAACTTTATATTTGTCCTTTACTTCAAAATATAAGTTATCATTGTAGCCTTGCCTTGAAGTACATTTTAAAGAGTTTCTAGAGTAGTCTCTCCAAGTGTAAGGGAGAAACACTAGTGTCCTGCTTATTACAGCAGTGTGACTTACCATTGTAGCAGTCCTTGTGTATATTTAGCAAAAAAGATACCCTACAATTGTATTATTTCAACTTGTAACTCCTCTTACATGATGGGAATTGGGACTAGAAAAGCAATTTGAATGTACAAATGACTGCAGGATAGTCACAATAAGTTTGTCAAGCTTCCTTCCCCCAGACTACTTATTATATTCATGAGTTAATAGGCAGTTTATATCAACTAACAAGAACTTAAAGAGAGTAAAAAGGCCCATCTAGAAGTTTCCTCAGCTATTCTTTTTGGTATGAAGGTAAATGTTGGTTTATGCCTCTCAATACCAACAGTATAGCAAGAGTTCCCCTACCTTGTAAAAATCCAAGCTTTACCTTATCTGAAGCCACACAAAAGATAATTGTGTTAGTTGCATTTAAAACCTTAATATCTCATCAGGAGCACTGATAGACAACTGGACAAAGTTCTTCCAAGCTTTTCTTTCAGATGAGATTAACAATTCTGGAGTCCTCCAGTAGCTGTGTCATTAATGAGGAAGAGATAGATGACCAAGGGTTATAAATGTCTGACAATCACAAAAATGAACAAGTAGTGTTTTCATTAAAGCCATGTTAGTTCAAGCCATCTTTAACAGGATAATCAGCTTAATGGGTATCCAAAGCTCAATATGATTTCTACGAGTTCGGCAGTTCTACGTTTAAAACCTTAAACTATAGATATATAGTCTAGACTGCAGTCACACAGAAGTCAGCGTACAACTAGCTGAAGAGTTTTGCTCCCAGGCTGTTTGCCATTAACTAGAAGACCATGACAATGAAATTTGCAGTTTTTTCCTGGACCAAATAATAGAGTTGCCAGAAGTCTGAGGAATATAAAAAAGCCCTCAGTTTATGAATAGAGTCAAAGATCTCTCATCAATTTTGTCCTTCAGAACACTGAAGATAAGAATTCAAATAGTTGAAAAGGCAGTTAAAATTCAACAGAAAGAAGGAATAAGTCACACAGGAAAAGTTTAACCTATAAAACCAACACAAAAAACTATCCAGCAATAACTGCAGTAGTAGACAAGATGACCAACAGATTTAGTGAACCAAATTCATTTAGCTCAAAATGCATAGAAGCAGCTTCCTGCTAGTACATTTAATTCATTCTACTTTTGTATAAACAGTTACTATACACTGCAGTGATCACAGGCACTTAGTAAGCTTTAGTGACCAATTGTAATAAACCATTTTTTTAGTCTGGAAATACTTTAAAATCTCCTTGCACTGTGAGAAGCCTTCTTATATCATCTACTTACCATGACCATTAATAGCCACTCATACCAAAATTCAAGGACAGTCAGACTAACTGACTGCCAACACTATGGCTCTTAGGTTCTTGCTATCAACTACTCTGACTTTACTGACCAGCATGAAGGCACAGTTCCAGCATTTAAACTTCAGTGCCAAACTCTACAACTAATTTGACTGAATCCATTTCCAGGACCATGAGACATTTGTGCTTTTATTCAATGTAGATGGTAAAAAAGACCAACTGAACAACAAGTGAAAGTTTTTTTTTTCAGGAACACTTGAGTGACAATTCCATATTTACAATTCCAATTCTCAGTAAAGTTACTGTAGTTCAGTGTGATAGATTTACACAAAATCCCCACCTAAAATGGCTGGGAACATAGTTCAATCCTCTAATTGACAAAACTCACCTGAGCCCTTCAAGAGCCACAAGCAGGAAAAGACTACACTTCGGATGCCAGCTGGATGTTTGACACAATACAGCAAATATCCAGAACTGCCCCAAGAATGAATCTCCCAGCTCTCCAGACATCTAATCTACATTTTAGCATTACCAGGCTCAGGTGTGAGTTGACTAAAGCTCCTTTTTAGAGAGATATATAAACATGTAACTGGCAAGTTACCACTGCTGACAGCTATCCCCCATCTCCCTAAACCAGCACATCTTGTCCCAAAACTGTCTTACCTAATTAGATTGGATCTGTTATTCTGCAAGAAGCAGGTTAACCAAGCCATTATCAATATTACAGCTCACATTCAAGTGTGTCTACCTGTTTTTTCCCCACAGATAGTAGCCCTAGATTAAGAGTAGACAGGCTCCAAGACTGTTAATACCAGATGGCTCCCCACTCCACGGTCTTATTCATTTAAGCTATAAGTGTAAAGTTGCCATATGTTAAAACCACGGAGGTGTTTTTACTACCATTTATTTAATGACAGACGAATTTGCAGATGACATCAAGCTAAATGGTGCAGCTGACACATCTGAAGGATGGAATGCCATCTAGAAGAAGGACCTGGACAAACTTGAGAAATGGGCCCATGGGGATCTCATGAGGTTTAACAAGACCAAGCGCAAGGTGCTGCAGCTGGGTTGGGGTCCCAGCACAGGCTGGAGAATGAACAGAATGAGAGCACCTGGGCCAAGAAGGACTAATGGGTGCTGGTAGATGAGAGGCTGGACATGACCCAGCAATGTGCATCTGCAGCCCAGAAAAATCACTAGTATCCTGGGCTACATCCAAAGCAGCATGGTCAGCAAGGCAAGGGAAGTTGGCTCTGCCCCTCTGCTTTGCCTTTGTGAGACTCCAACTGGAGTGTGCTATCCAGCTCTGGGATCCCCAGTGTAAGGACATGGACCTGCAGGAGTGAGTCCAGAGGCAGGCCATGAAGATTATCAGAGGGCTGGGGCACCTCTCCTATGAAGGCAGGCTGAGAGAGTTGGGATTTTTCAGCCTGAAGAAAAGGCTTCAGGGTGACCTGAGGCCTTCCAGTACCTAAAGGGAGCCCTACAAGAAAGACAGAGAGACTATTTACAAGAGCATGTACTGACAGGACAAAGGGATATGGTTTTAAACTAAGAGTAGGTTTAGATAAGATATTAGGAAGAAATTCTTCCCTATAATGGTGCTGAGGCACCAGAACAGGTTGTCCAGAGAAGCTGTGGATGCCCCATCCCTGGAAATGTTTAAAGGCCAGGTTGGGTGGGGCTCTGAAAACCTATGGTCTAGAGTCCCATGGCGGCAGAGTTGGAACTGGATGATCTTTAAGGTTCCTTACAGCCCAAGCCATTCTGTGATTCTATGACATTAGCAGCTCTAGCAGATGTTAGAAACCTCTAAGTGTTAAAAAACATCCAGCTTGACATCTATTTTCCACCACTGTGAAAAAGTGGTATTTGTGGTTCTGGTGATAAACACAGACAGGCTAGGAAGTGAGAATTACTAGAATATTATATCTTCCTGTATGAGACTAAAAATAGCTTCACTGACTATAGTACTTAAGAGTTTCTAACAGACAAAAGCAGCCTCAGACAATTGTAACTGCTAGTGAGCTTTCTTACTAAGGGTGGTATGGGTAAGTTAACTGACCACTGGATGGACGTCTTCCCAACACTAACCCTTTCCCAAATGCTTCAGAACAGTCTTCAGGGCAAAAAACGGTTAATCCCTGTTCAGCTGACTCACACTTTATTCTGAGACCACCTTTCATCCCCTGTTTATGTCTGTGTTAGAAAGCTGCAGGGTGCAGTTGAAGCAGTTCTGTTGAACAATGCAGTATCAGAGGTATGACATTGATAATATACTGTACAGACACAATATGGAGACTCTGTAGCCATTGAAAAGTTACTGACAAATATCAGCCTAAGTGCAGCACTATTTTGATTATTTAGATCATATCACAAAGTATTTCCACATGTACAAAGAAGTCACTATTTCATTCTGAAATGTTAGGAAGGAGTTTGCTTTAAAGTTCCATTTCCCAACACAGCCAGTTTCTAACCTAACAATTTGTTAACTACATGAAACTTCAAAATCAATGACTAGTCTTTCCATTCACTATTTGCCATCGTTAAACACAGGACAGTCTGTTCACTACCTCTGAAACACCAAGAGCACAGAGATGGCAAGTTCTGAAAGCTAGACACCAGACTTCCACCAGGAGCTATGATTACCTCTACCAACCTAGTAGAAAAGGCATACCATTCTCTCCCACAAATACAAAAAATTTTCACTCAAATAATTGCACAGCCCTCACTGGGAATTTTACAGCAAGACAAACTTTTCATTGCTGTCTGTAGTCTTGGGCTAATCTAATTACTTAATTGTCCAAACTGATTTCAACAGCTTACTGGTCTAACACTACCAACACCCGGCACTTAGAGTTCAATGAGTTTTGTCCAACATTGTGTGTGTGTTTTATGCAGCAGTATGACAAGTCATGTTTGTGTAAGAATCCACCTTTTTTTTTTTTTTGCATCTTTGCTAAACAGCAAGTTAGAGACAAAGTCCCTGTTTAAGCATTAGATTTCAATCCCCAGAAAATCAGAGTGCAACCAAGCTAAACAATCTCTAACTAGCTGTCAAATGCAGCATGTATAGAACAATTCCCCTGCATTAGTACTCAAAGGAGTTGACATAGTCCAATTAGCGCCAGCAACAGCATGAATTGGTACTTCCTACCTTGCTTTAACAAGACTTACCCAAACAAGTAAGTCTTAAATAGCCAGAGTTAAGCTATTTCGTACCTGCCACCCTCTGATCCATATCCTTTGGTGTGCTGCCCTACAGCCAGAATTGCACTGTGTACTTCACAGTGATGCTGCATGGTATTACAACATTTCACAGCACACAGGAGAACAACTCTAAAGTCAGTTTATCTCCAGAACAACTTTATCACGAGACTGAAAAAATGTTAATCTCTAAAATGGTCAATGTGTCATGGCACATTGTGTGTGACTGGAATTTTGTATCAAATTGCTGCCACTTTGCTCTACCCCAGCTCTCTTCACCTGGGAGCATTTAAAGAACAAGTTCCCATAAGCTGTTTGCAGTAACAATCAGAGACTACCTCTCAACCTATTATTTGAAAAGCTGCTAAAATCCATACAATAAGGAATATTTGTTTTCATTACCTGCTAATGTAGAAGTCACTGCTACTTAGAGTTTGCCAGCCTTCACTAGACAGTTAAGACATTTATTTCTAAGCAAGCTCTATAAAGCCCTGAAATCCTTCAATTTCTCAAAGCATAATCACACTCCATTTATCCTCTTTTTATGTCTCCATAGCCAGAAGAGATCTTTGACTATTGAACATTGTACCACAGTAGCTCGAGAAGCATGCTGTGCTTTGTTGTCACTGCTTACTGCTGGTCATGGTAGCTTTAACATCTGCAGGAATTTCACAAGAGATATTCCTATATTTACATGCAAAAATATAACTAGACATTCCCTTCCTGCAAATCACTTCTTTCTAACACAGCATATCACACTTCTGAACCTCTGAAGCAAGTATTTGGAGGGAACCATTTACAGCAGACTACAATAGCAAAGCAATGGTTACCACTGGAATTCATGGAGGGTATGTCTGACAGCCGTGAGACTGAATCCAGTGATTTCACTCACCACTGAGAGGAAGAATCTAATTTTTACAGCATGCTAATACCTCTTCTGGAACCAGTCAGCTAAGATGATTTTCTTTGCCTTATGTCATAAGTTGAGAATTACCCCTTTATAGCACCTGCCAACTCAAACTGTACTTGTGGATATGCACTTTGGTAACACCCTGTCCTAATGTGCACCTAAAAGAAACCAAGCTGCTAAGTGGCAAGGTGGAGATGTAAATAAGGTTAAGCACCAAGATTCAAGCTGCAAGGAGAGTTGATAAAGCTAGATTTACATTCATGTGAATGCCATACATCAAGAGAAAAGTGTATATTCTATATTGTCTCTGCCAGTTTGTCTTTGAAGAGCAATGTGCTTGACTTGTCAAACCAGCTTAATTTCTGACTACCTGAGTCAGTATTATATGAAGAGCAGGAATTTAATACTTGCCTTCAGAAAAGTGGGTAACCCATGTAAGATTATTACTTCTGTAAGGCCTTCCCATTTTATAAACTAATCTAAAAATTAGTTATGTTGAGCTCTATTTTATGTTGAACTATTTTTTCTCCTGTCTACTGTATTGCACATAAGAATTTAGGTATTATTTGCCTTTAAGGTAGATTTCCCCTGTCTATTTGATCTATACCCATTCAGCCATCCCTTATTCTCTATATTAGAGTACTAGGAAAGAGTTTTTATTGTGATCTTGTAGGAAGCACAAAACTGCTGAGCAACAGCTTTGTGACATCTGTTTGAAAAAATAAGGCTGAAGCACCATCTATTCCATGCTGAACAGACGCTCAAGCACGAAGTGCACTTCCATTGTTGACAGAAATTAAAAGTACCTGTAAGATAAATACACTGAACTTTATTTTAAGCCTGTACTAGATCGGGTGGTCTTTTAGGATCACATCTTTAACCCCTTAAACACAGAACACGTTGAAATGCCGTATGAGGAAATTCTAAGCTCATTTCCAAGACATTCAAAGAACATCTGTCTCAATTCTCCCATTTAACTGACCAGTCCTGCCTTGCATAACCAAAATTACCATACTAGATTACCTTAAAACACCAATATCAAGACAGTAACATTTTCCATATTCTTATGGAATTCAATCAGCACAATGGTGATAGGCTTAGTCCAAGATAACATATACAGTACTTTGAGTGGCTACATAACATAGCATTAAGCAAAAGAACTTTTGCTACCCCACTGATAAGATGTGGAAATTCCTTCATTAGACCAACAATCATACCTCATACCTTGATAACATTTCATTAAAAGTGTATTTAAACTGGATTCCAAAAAAAGAAATCATGCAGAATCTGTATTCAGATATGTCTGAAAGCCGGAAAAACATCAAAACCCCAAGTTGAACACATTCAGCATTTACTTGGATATTTAGCTGTAGAACTCCAAGGACAACAAGTCATTCTGAAGTGAAAGCTAATAACACCAATCTAGCTATTCCAGCAAAGTCATAAGAAAGGACACCCACACAAGATTTCTCACAGAGGCATGGTTTCCAGAAGGAAACAAAGTGCACCTGCAATTCTGTTTCTTGCCTCTCTGCTCAAAACCTGTGAGCAGGCCTTCTACTTCCCTTCCCCAAACTTTATCTGCTAGTTTTGCATGTTTCCAGTAAGCATGATCCGTAAGTAAATTTCCTCTCATGAGATTCATATTTAAACATGTATGAGCAGGAAGCAGTCAGAAATTAAGTCTTTCATATCTCCATGAGTTTGCTGACATAATCACAAAGAAGATTCCCCAGCCCTGACTGGGAGCTTTCTGACCCGCCTCAACTGTAAGCAAAATGATAGCACTCCTTATCTCCACCTCAAGGCTGCTCCCGGAACCTCCATCACCATACATATTAGGAAACAACCTGAGAAAACTTACAAGTTTCTGAAAAAACACTGAGCTCCAAGTTCTGCATCCATTTCTGATATGGTTATTTATATGCACATCCTTCACTCATTAAGAATATTTATAGTGGTGAGAAAAAAAACCCACATTTGAGGGCAGTTTATGCCTGGATCGTCTTGCCTCCACCTTATGCTCACTTGTACCAGGCACACAGCTAAGCAATTTTTTCATGGCATCTTTGCAAGAGTTGCCATTTTAATCCCTTCAACATGCATTGTGGCTAAGGACAAGTTGTTACAGGAATACCTTAACTACTTTTAGAGACTACTGCTTTCAAATTCTCCATACTTAGGCAAGACTTCTCTGCAAAGCAACTGAAGCACACATGCCTCTGGCACTGGTAGGGATAAGGAACAGCAAAAGTTTTCTGGTTGTTTTCCTATAGACTTTCAGGGATGTATTAACATCACTTAACACTTGCTTTAGACCTTATTTAGAAAAATAAAATCAAGACACAAGTTAATGCCCGAGTACACAGAAGCAACTTGGCAGCCTCTATGACATGCCAGCAGCAAAAGCGCAGACTAACTGGAACACAGAGCTGCTTGAAATTAGAGTTTTCACATGGAAGTAAACTATCTCACATACTATAACTGCCTGAATGCCTTTGAAAGTCAACCTTATCCATGGTTTCCTGTACTCTGTCCCATTTCTCATGGCTTCCTGTAGATACGCCTAAAAGTTATTTAGAAAGTTAACTTGCTCTTCACATCAACTCACATACCTTACCTTGTCTTCATACAAAAGAGGAGTTATTCCAGCTATTCCTCTACTTAGTACTTAACCAAAATACTTCATCTGATTTCTCCATCCTCTTGGGGACTTGTATATACTTATAACAAGTTACAGTTCAGTTCCTCTCGAGGAGACATGCAAGATTTTAGTAACAAACTTACATGCTACATGCTGCTTTTCATTCAACTCTTGAACGCCTGTAGAGCATGTTCACAGTACCAAAGTACAATGATTCCTCTTCTGTTTGGCCAACTTCATAGCCATACTCTGCCAGTTAGAGCATTACTTCCGTTTTACTAAATATTTATACTAAGAAATTCTAATAAAACCCTAGAGGAAGAATGTTATTACATCAATATTAATCCAGAATTCCTCAAAAAAAGCTTTAAAATCAAATTCATCTACCAGTTACCATTAGTGACATTCTTCTTGAGAAGCCCAACTCAAGCCACAATCTACAATCATTACCACTCCTACTTTCCAGCAAACTGCACTTCATACAGGCTGATTTGAGTGATAGTCAACATGAGCACAACAGCAGTAACTAACACAGTTGCTGGTTTTACTAGTTTAGCTCAAAAGTTTCTATGATACTGAAAATCCTTTAAGCACTCTTTCAGTATTACCTGACAGCTTCATCAATATGCCATACACACCTCCTGAGCAAGCTGTGGTCAGTGCAGTGCTCACTAACACAGCATGCTTGTCAAGTAGGAATCTCTACTATTTTGAAATAGACTATAAAAACACTTTGCTATCATTAAGATTTCTTTGTTTTGCATCTCTTTACCACAATGACTCATTCTTACATCCTATTTATTTTATCAATCATTTATGACTTTTGATCAATGTTTTAACACTTTCAGAATTTATCCAGAAAGATAATTTTTCATTACTTCACGCATCAAAATAATAATAAAAAAAGAGCAACAAACCACAAAAGCCAGCCAAACAAACAAACAAAAAAAGAATGATGCCTAAGGGCAGGGCAGCTAAAGTTCCTGCATAAACACATATATAATCTGTTCACCTTCTTTCTGTATGCTGTAACCAAGGTGATTTGACAGTGACTGATCAGTCTTACTCTCAACCTTTTTCATCACCTTTATTTAAGTTACAACTGGTGTCTAAAAACTAAAACACCTGACTACCTCTGAAATACAAACATCTAGGCACAACAGTAACCTTCCTCCCTCTTTCTTATTTTACATCCCTTCCCCTTTGATGCTGCTGCAAGAATTTGCATCACTTTTTGTCTCATAACAAGAAGGCTACTTTCAGCAGGAAAAAGAAAAAGCATAAGCAGTGTAGCACGGTCATGCTCTATTTGACAGAATTATCTAATCACAAAAAAAAGACCCAAAACCAAAACAACCTCAGCTAGCACAAGAATTTGAAGTCATCCAGTAGCCTACTGCATTGCAATAAACAGCACAACATTCATCACTTTCCCTACAATCACATCAGAAGCCAGCATAGTATATGCATTATGATGTTTAGCTGATGCACAAACTACAGGGTCAGTTCTTGTCATTGACTTAGGTACAAAACCTTAGTTTGCATCACCCAGCTCTTCAAAGAAAGCTTCTTATGATGAACTGTTACGTACAAACTTTGATCTAGTGAAAATAACATCCCCTTCTATGCTTAAGGGTTAGACTTTAATTCAACAGCCTTTTTAAATGCATCAGAATAAATTCAGAATGCCAGCACTACATTGCTTGCAGGGAAGTCACATGTAACATTACTTACCATAAGATTCAGATCTCTTCAAGAGATCTAAAGCCAGCAGGCAAAATTATCTAAGAGCTGCTGAAAGCCAGTAGACAGCTGGGCTGATGAGTTAAAAAGGAATGACTATCACATGCTCAGACACTGCTACACTTCAATAAAGTGCTTTAGAGAATGTTATCTATGATTATAGAAGCATCTTCAACTGGTTCTTTAACTAATAGCTTCACTATAAATCTGTTAACATCCTCAGGTATTTAAAAATATTCCTAATTGTACGCATTAACAGCTGCAGAATACACTCCCAGGTTGAGGACTTGAGCAGCTTTAAGACCATCAAATACCCTTACAGATACTAAAACACTTTTTATTTTACTAATTAACTCTCAGATGTCAAGTGCTATCGGAGCCCAAATTGTTGCTGGCTAAGCACAACCCAATCAAAGATCATCAAGATTACTTCTCTTCTTGGTCTTTTTTTTTTTTTACTAGGCAAGACCCCCCCCAGCCCTTTTGAAACAGAATACCCTAAACTAGTAGATTAGATTAAGAATTTGGAGTGCAAACTGCTGAACAGTTGTGTCTTCCTTTTTCATTTCTGCTAGAAAATGACTAGTAAGGGGTTTCATAGAAAAGCCTTATAAAATAGGAAAAATATTTCAGTGACAGGAAAAATTTTAATTCTTAATCAATTTAATTCTTCAACCTATTTACCACAAGCTTACAGGGATTTATCAGTAGCTCTTAACTTAGTCTTCAGCTAGCAGTGTCAAAAACACTCCAAGGGCAAAAATCAAGAATGAAAAATATTGTCTTCTGGATCATTACATTAATGCATGGATGTATTGATAGAACTTCCCAAGCTGTAAATAGGTTCTGTCCAAACTTTGTGACAAGTTAAAGCTAAGTTTCCACCTATCCTGTTGAAACAGATTGCTTTGGCAAAGCACAGAGCCTACCCAAGTCTGAGCAATGAAGGGCTGAAAAGTCAAACACAAGGATGGCAGCCTGCCAAACCCCAGGATGCCAATAGCCTCCCCTCTTCAATCTTTGGAACCCCAGGCTGGCTAAATATACCCAGAGGATTGCAGTAGTTTGTGCTGATACTGTTGAGTCACAGAAAGTTAAAACTGATTCACAAAAGGAACAGATCAGAAGAGAAAGCTTGCCAACATCTTACTTGCTCTTTGAAACAGCAATTAGAAAATATTTTCATTTGCCCTACAGGCCAGCAACAGAAAGATCCATGGTGTATTTCAGCGTGTGGCACTAAGAAGGCTTTTCAGTTTGAGGAGTCATATTTGAAGCGTTTTAGATCATGAAGACCAGAAGCTGAGGTACAGCTGGTCTGTCACAGGGTTACAGCAGCCACAGGTCACACTTCCTCATTTTTGAGCTTCCACTGATAAGCATAAAGTTTATGGAAACAATAACTACGGGGTTTTTTTCCCTTGTGTCTTCCAGTAGAGTAAGTTTAAACACTAGCATTTGAAATAAAGTCTGCTTTTTCAGATCCAAGGAGATAGTCTGAGGGTGGTAGACAGGGCATGAAGAGCGTTGCAGGCTAACGCCTGGGTTGCACACACAAAACTAGAAATGTAATACTAACCAAGGTGATTATAGAGCTGAGGGACAGACTTCTTATGAGATCACAGCAAAACAGAGATTGTGCTGTGGCATTTGACACCACGGCAAAAGAAAACTTAACTGTGGTAGGTATACAGCTGGAGTCTTGGGAACAAGAGATGCTGAAGAACAGGCTTGAAACATATATAGGAAAGGAATAATGCATGGTTTGGACTAGTAGACAGGACTTTTCTGCTTCCGTGTGCTCAAAGTATGTGTCTAATACACAAACTTGTGATTTAAATATAAAACTAAGCATAACAGAAGTTCCATTCCCTCACTCAATGCAGCAAGGATGAAAACTACTTTTAAATTAACCAGGTGACTCCAAGCATGCAAAGTTTAAGCATTCTTCCTTTGAGGACAATTTTAGTTGTTTGAGTTACATTTAACCTGTAAGGCATGGTGCATTAGATGCATTACAGAGCCATAACTCTGAATTAATTCCAGCAGCAGCCATAACCAAGGCCACCCACCACTCAGACAAGCAGGTCAGGAAGAGCAGTATGAGCAGGAACATTCCGGGAACCCTGGATTCAGCAGTGAGAGTAAAGCAGCTGCTCGAGGACTGCTGTAAAACCCTGGGCCAAGCAAAGCGCCGCACAAAGTCTGCTAACGGGAGAGGACAAAGCCCGTAAAATGTGAAAAACTTTACTCCCACATCAAAACCTCCCTCTACTTACACCTCAAAGGCAAGAATGAGAGGTTGCTTATAACAGGGGTAAGACGAAAAACAAGAAGAGAGAGATTTCCCAGCCAAAACACGGTTTCTTCCTCAGAGGGCGTGCGCCAGGCCCCCGACAGCCGGGCTCCCAGCGCCGGCCGGGCGCACCCTGCCCGGAGCAGCCCGCCCGTCCTGTACCTGCGATATCCCAAAGCTGCAGCCGCACCAGGGTCTTGCTGTCCCAGTTGATGACTTTGAGCGCGAAATCCACGCCGATGGTGGCCCGGTAGTGCTGGGAGAAGAGCTGGTGCACGTAGCGCTTGATAATGCTGGTTTTGCCCACGCCCAGCTCCCCGATCACCAGCACTTTGAAGAGGTGCTCCCGGCACTCCGGCACGCCGCTGCCCGCTCCTTCCCCGCCGGCCATCCCTCCCTCCCTCCCTCCCGCGGAGTACGGCGGAGAGGCCGGGCTGCCGGGACCGCGGCTCTCCCGCTTCTAAACTTTCCCAGCCAGCAACTTTCCTCCAACTTTCCCCAGCCGGCTCCCCGCAGGGCCGGCCCTCGCCGGGCGGGGGAAGACCAAGCGGGACAGAGGGCGGGAGGACCGGAGAACCTCAGTCGCCACCTGACTGCAGTCACAGGACGCGGAAACTCCGCGGGCTTATAGCGGCCGGGGGAGGGCGGCGGGAGGGGCGGGGAGAGGAACCGGCCCGCCCCGCCGCTCCGGGACACCGGGTGGAAAGTGGTAATGGGAACGGGAAAGGGCCAGGGCGGGGGGAGTCCCCCCGCGGCTGGGAGCGCCGGGTAGCGCGAGGTGGCGGCAGCGGGGACTGAGCGTCAGAAGAGGGCTCGGGCTGGGGAATTGTCAGCTCTCTGTCGGTGCCATTCCTTGGTACCTGGCTTCCAGTGGTGGTGGTGGCGGCAGAGAAGTTTTGTCCCGGTGAAATCTCTGAAAGCGCCCGGGTTTTCTCCCCACCGTCCGGCAAAGAGAGGGACAAAGGGCCGTATCAGGATGCGTGGCGATGGGAGGGTGCCAGTGGCCCGTGCTCGCTCCCAGTCACCATTCCCAGGAGCCAGCATGGGGAGCTGTAGGTGCAGGG
Organism: Taeniopygia guttata; assembly: GCF_048771995.1. Taxonomy (NCBI): domain Eukaryota; kingdom Metazoa; phylum Chordata; class Aves; order Passeriformes; family Estrildidae; genus Taeniopygia; species Taeniopygia guttata. The sequence continues at coordinate 66,861,710 of NC_133027.1, read as the reverse complement.
TGCTGCGCCCTGGCCACCTCCCGCTCTTGCAGGCCCTGCAGTGCGGCCTGGGGCTGCGTGCGGGCCGGGCCGGGCCGTGCTGAGCCCGCCGGGCACACAGGGCCGGCAGTGCGGGCCGGGCCGGGCCGTGCTGAGCCCGCCGGGCACACAGGGCCGGCAGTGCGGGCCGGGCCGGGCCGTGCTGAGCCCGCCGGGCACACAGGGCCGGCAGTGCGGCCGGGGCCGTGCCGTGCCGTGCTGAGCCCGCCGGGCACACAGGGCCGGCAGTGCGGGCCGGGCCGGGCCGTGCCGTGCTGAGCCCGCCGGGCACACAGGGCCGGCAGTGCGGGCCGGGCCGGGCCGTGCTGAGCCCGCCGGGCACACAGGGCCGGCAGTGCGGCCGGGGCCGTGCCGTGCCGTGCTGAGCCCGCCGGGCACACAGGGCCGCACCCAGGTGACAGCAGTGACGCGGCGGTGGCTGCTCTGCGGGAAAGGCTCGGGTGAGCAGGGAAGAAATCACCTTCTTAACTGCAGGATTGCCATCAAACACCTATAGCTAAATGTGGTTCCCTTTTATTATTTTCTGATTGTTTTAAAAATTATCCTAGGCATAGAATCGTGGAATGGTTTGGGTTGGAAGGAACCTTACAGATCATCCTAGTCCCACCTCCCCTGACATGGGCAGGGACACCTTCCACTAGACCAAAGCCAGGTCTCGGGATGGGGCATTCACAGCCTCTCTGAAACAGACACGTTGTTAGAAATGAACATAAAACAAGTGTCCTGATCTGAGGACCATATGTGTTAATTACAGGTGCTGGGGGAAAAAAAAAAAAAATCTTTGCTAACATACTTGTCAAATTAAACACACAACCTCAGGTGTCTGTGCCAGTAACAAGAGGATGAAGTTATGTGATAGTGTCTCCATGCTGTAATATTCGTTTATCATGTAAATACCTAAACAAAACTATTTTGTGGTGGAGAGCAATGGCAACCACCCCAAATGGGAAATGTTATCTGGTTGTCTGGACAGCCTGCGAGTACAGAGGCTGGTAACTCAAGGGAAGATTGAGTAGCAGTGAAGGGATGCCCCCAGTGGGAAAGAAAGTAGCGCTTAAAATATATGGTAACATCTGTCAAACAATCCTCAATTGCTCCTGATACTATAACAGTTTTTTGCACATACTAATTTCTTTACAATGCTTTAAATTAGTGGCTTCAGTAAAATGATCCAGATATCTTCAGGTGGCTTTTGGAGAATGAGTATTTCCATGTCACACAAAGATGGTACATGCAATGTGGATGTGAGTAGGTAAAAAGAAGACCTGTTCTGCAAAATAAGGCAAGAAAAGACAGCATTCTTGGAGAAAAATTGTGTTTGGGAAATTTATTAATTTGTCATGCTATATTAACTCCATGACAATTGCTGAAATTAGTATTTCCTTGCCCAGCAGTAATGATACCAGAATATAAACTGGGGGAAGACTGTAACTTAGAAACTAATTTTTTTTTTTCTTGATGGAGGGAGGCGCAGGGCAGCCTAGGTTCATGTCAAGAGATGAGACAAGCAAGTAACACTGTCTTTACCCAGGCGGTTGAAGTCAGATGTGAGACAATATTATTTCAGGTACAGGTACTTTAACCACTATGGGTTCTGGTAAACCTCTCTAGCTATATATAGACTGAGGTCTGTTTTGTCACAATCGTCCATTCAGAGAGGGAATTTGGCTGGCATGCACTGAAATTTCTCTCCAGATAGGTGCCAAAATTTTCCTTTGTCTTTCAAAAACCATAGTGGGTTGGAAATGAATTGTCACAAGCTCATGTAAGGGTGGTTGGGGTTTAGGATGGATGCAGAGGCCTTGTTCCACAGGCTTAGATGGAGTCTTTGAGCCTTTATTCCTCACTTGTGAGACAGTAATTACATTACTTTCCTACCTTCTGAGAGAGTTGTATTAATTGATTACTAGGCACATTCTGTAAATATATACCAGGGTGTGGAATGCTTGCATGTTGACTGCAGGCCTCTCAAAACATTAGATAAATTGTTTTCCCTTGCAAAGATGGGAGCAAAATTGTAGGTATTTACTACCATTTGTAGGCCTGCCTACTACCCTTTTTGTTTTACATGTCATAAAAATTCGTTATTCGATGCTGTAGAAATTAATTTCTCCCATTACTTCCTCCATTCCTTCTACTTTTTTTTTTTTTCTTTTTTTAACAGGCAAGGCAAGACAGATATTCTGGTTCTGGTTGGGATAGAGTTATCATATCAGCTAAGTGAGGTATTACTAACTGTACTACTTGTAGTAAACTGAATACAAGTACTTGGGGATATTTCAGTTTTATATCAACAAAAAAAGAAGCCTGTAATTTAATTTTTTTTTTTTTCACATACTGATTTGGAGTGACTAGAACCAATATTAAAACCAAAGAAGTCAATGAAAGTCATCATCTGTTCACAGAGGAGTCAGTATAAAAAACCAAGGGCAAAATGTGACTGATAATTTGCCATGATTAATAGTTTAATCAGTACTGATTACATTACATAATGCCAAACGTATAGCAGTAGATCTTGCCTGAACTAATAATTTGCCTTAATTTCATTAATATTAATTTTCATCAAGCTGGCTGATACCTGTGTGAAAAAGCTTGGAAAAATTCAGTCATTTATAGTCCAGTATCTCCGGGGCAGAGCAATCAGTCATGCACGAGGTTATAGAATAAAATATAATCAACATCCACCTAATCTTCATATTGTGAGCTTAATTTCTGTGTCACTTGGTCTTTTACATATATTTCTATTTTTTAACTGACTTCCCTTGATTACTTGAATGTCACCAAAAACACTCTATTGAACAAGGGCTATTGACATTATGGTACAATAATTGGGATAAAAACATTACATTTTACCTTCAGTTACCTGCACTGGGAGACCAAGAAAGGGTTATTTTTGGCCATTTTACCTAGCTTATCTGGTTGGTTGCCTTTAAATAAGATGAGTGATTCATATTTCAAATACAAAATAAAAGCTCTAATACAAAATAAAAGCTCTTTGGTTTTTTGGGGTTTTTTTTTGTTTTTTTTTTTTTCCTTTCTCTGCACTGGAGGTCTGAGGAATGAGGAAGAGAAATGTGTATCTTACAAAACAGGCTTTTGGTACCCTCTCATCCGAAAGGCTGAAGTTTGGTCTGAATTTTTTTTTACCGTTGCTGTTTGTTGCAACCAATGGCTGACCAGCCACTGGGTTCCTTTGCTAAATTATGTTTATCCACATGTCAGAACAGCGGCTTCCAACAGCAGCTGGATTTAAGGAACTGGCTGGCCACTGGAAATGCTACAGAAATTTTAATAACCTCATGATCATTACACAATGAACTGGTGAAATAGTTTAGCTTGTAAGACAGCACTTTAGCTTCCTTTTTTTCTGATCTGGAATGGCTTTTGTATCTCTCTTCCTTCAAGACTGCTTCTAATCTTTCCCATGTTAGTCTCTCCTGCACTTCCTCTGCACACCATTTTGCCTTATCTCTCTTCTATTTTCATCATACCAGCTTCAATTCTTGCAATTCTTGTAATTCTTTAACAACTTTTCTTTTTTTCCTTCTTTTTCTTTGTTTTTTTTTTTTTTTCCTCCTGTATTTTTATTCCTTTTCCCATTAATGTTATTTTTCGCCTGACCTCAGTTCAGGAGAAAAATACCTTTTTTTTTTTTTTTTACGATTTCTTTCTTTCATACTCGCTTTCGTATTTTTCTGAGCTTTTTCCTCTCTGAAGTGGATGAGATATTTTTCATGTTTCTACTTGTCAGCCAGTGGTGAGAAAGAGACCATCAGCAGGTTCAGCCAGTTAGACCAGGGAAAGCTAAAAGAGGCACATTCTTGCCCGAAGCGGAGGGATGCATTTAACTTACTCTGCAGTTACATTAGCAGTCAAATTCATAGCTGACGGGATGGTGTGAGTGGCTGAAAAAGTGGGATGTATGACACATGGACAATTTCCCTGTGCGTATGAGGATGCAGAGCTGCTTGGAGACTATGACTGAGCAGGTTTGCACTCTGTGTTATCTGTGTGCTTCCTTGATCTGGTGGAGGAGGCACAGAGCACTTCCTCTGCTCCATGAAGTGTTTCCCAGAAGTCAAGGGGAAAATAAATCCACATTGTACATGAATACCATGATCACAGCCAGAGCGTTCTGCTGGAGCAGCACAGGTGACTGAATGCTTTTATTTAACAGTGGATTTTGAGGGAAATGTCCCACAGTATTGCTTTTAGTGGTAGTAACATACAGTGGAGACCAAAGCAGGAATGGAAGGCTGGGGATATTTTGGAAAAATGTTTCTATGGTCAAGTAAAACACTGGACAACAAAGCATATACACAACTAATTGTGTATAATTAATACACAATTATTGATTGAATTAATATTAATTGAAAGTTATAGATGAGTTTACAGTCTACAAATGCATGCCTAGTTTTTGCCCACTGTATGCCATCAGCTGTATGAGAGCATCCATGAACAAAAAGCTAAGATGATGTGATAGTATTAAGCCTGCCTGGGGCTTTGCTTCCTGCCAGACACTATGACACATTCTTGTCTCCCGACCACAAACTTAACTGAGTGATGCAGGCTTGAACTTGTGAAACATTTTCAGCATATAGGAGAGTTCTACTCATACTCAAACAATGTAGTTGGAGAAATACAGGTACTGTTGTAAAATATATCTTGGATGCATGCATGCAAAACTATTATTAGACAACCATAAATATATGTTGGAAAATCCAGAAAAATAAATACTGATTTTTATTTAAAGCCTGTAAAATAATGGTGCAAAAAGTGAAGTAATGGAAGAGTCCTTCTGTCCAGAGGAGTAAGAGAAACCAGTCATGAAGGTCATGTCAAACGGTGACATTTGCTGGCAAACTCCTGGAGAGAGTCCCTGACGATCAAAGGCAGAAGTCTCCTTAACGAGGCCTGATAGTCTTACACACATATAGTCTTTCTCACATGTAATCTATGTAGGTAAATTATGGACCTGGAATACCATTTTCACGTAGCTATCAAGCTTACTTGTTCCCCACTTTCAGGGAACAAGTTACCCAATTTCCTGTTACCCAATTTCTGGGCCATATCCATTTTATTGTTACTTCTGTTTTTTTTGAAAAATCTTTTGTGCCTTTTCAATTATCAGGAAGTTGAATGGATACCATACTGCTATGGCACTGAGTGTCTGAGAAACTGTCTCATCATCTGCCTGTGGCTGCAACACATAAAGCAGGAGCAAGCTGTAGTGAAAGTGCTACAAATATGCTGATTGCTTTCCTGACTTCTTTTGGTAACTCTCCATCTGCATAGACAATAGACTGAAAGAAACAGCTTTTGAATTGTTTCCACTGCAAATATTTTTTTTTCCTCTTTACATATGAGAATGGTAAATTCTTTGCCTTCATTATGAGCACTCTGAAGAAGATGGTAGATCAATACTCTAGTATTGAACCAGTGCAATGAGCCCCCTGTGTGTTGTTGGCAGGCAGATTTGTGGCAAAATAAGTAAATATTTCCAGAGCATTATTGCAAGTCTGAAGACTGAGCCAGGTGGGAGGACAGCCATTGACTGGAATTCAGATAAGCAAGATGGAATAGTTATTGAAATACTGAGGGGATTATTATGATAAGCTTTCTTCCTTTGCTAGCTGTTCATTCTAGCTTGTGTGTGGACATTTATTCCCCCAACAACTATTCCCACATTCAGTAGCCATGCCCTCCATTCTTCTCAGTACTCCCAAGCCATGTGCTAGGAAGGAAACAGGTTCTTCCATGCAAGGCCCTTACTTTCCATCCACCTGACTCTACCTGATCTCTTCCATAAAGTCAGGATTGGATCTCTCATCAGCATAGAAGGCAAGGCAATTATCTGTGTGGTGATGATTAACTCTTAGCATCTACAGCACTGCATAGAGGCCATGAGTATGAAGGTGGAGAGAGATGAGAGGATTTACTCAATCAGCAGCAAACTGTAGCATCTCCAGCTGGGCATGGGTGGACTCTGCAGTAGGCACCACCCAGACAAAAGCTGCCCTAGGAAAGCATTTTTTGTATGTTTTAAATGTTTTAAATTGTTCTGAGACTGAAGTACTAGAAAGGCACTAGAAATTCCTATTTATGTTTATGTTGATAACCCACCATATTGTTTTGTGTCACTCTTAACTAAAAATCCTTATCATTCTTAGCTTATCTTGGTTTAAAACTGTACTTTTCCTGTATCACACTGAATAATATCTGCAGCTACAGAAATGTGACTGAAGATATGACTTGGAAACATAGATACCAAATTACATAGATGTTTAGAGTGATGAGTGACAACCAGACACTATTGTGTATAATAGATATACACTATAAATATACTGCAAATATACAGTATAATTAATCCATGTTGATTGACTAATTTAATTTTAAATCACTAAAATGTATTTAATTTGTATCAATCCTTTAAAGCAACAGCATTTATTGCATCTTTCATGGGGAGCAAAGTAGGAAAACTGAAACAAAAAGCATTCTATGACCATTTGTAAACTGTTGTAGTAAGTCCCCATTCTGCTCATACACTTAGGCAAGAGAAATTCAGTCATCATGACTCATCCTATCCTCTGCACCTTCTATAGTTCACTCCTTCGCATGAACTTCATCACATGCAGCCAGCTTCTTATTTTATGTGGTGGGACACAGAATGGAAAATATAACTATTACAGCAGACCTGGAAATACAGCTAATATGCATGTAGACTTAAATATGCATCATGCTTATTCACTCATTACATGTTCAGCTGAAAATACAGATGTTTGCCACTGCCTTCTTTGCTGCACAATTTCACAGCAATGGTAGAAGACATTGAAATGCCCTTTTCTCTCTCTCTTCACATTCAAAAGGGCAAGGTTCTCTAACAAAATAAACTAACATACTTATGCATTTTTGTCGACCTCAATGCTGCTGTGTGGCTTAGACATGAAGCCATGTAATGGAGCAAGCTGTATTATGATCGAAGTATATGGCAGTTTCAGTCTCATTTACGTGCAGATTGTGTCGGAATTTACATTGCAACTGAGTGTCTTTCTTACAACTGGCTTTAACTGAGTTGCTAAAATTTATGTTTAAACTGAGGTGTCCAAAACCTGACCAATTTGAAGTTTTTCTTTTTTTTTTTATGGATACATAAAGTTTGATGCATGCTAACCTTTATCAGTTTTCAAGATCCTACTGCCAAGGACAGGAGTTGAAGCCTTTCCAGTCTAAAGGCTTTTGTCTTTGACTTGGGACAGTCACTCCCCCCTGCCCCCCACCATCCCAGAAGTTTATTATTGAGAAATGGTTGAACAGGTCTTGTTGACAGGTTTTAGAGCTTTTCAGCCTGAGGCAGACACCTGGCATGGATAAGGTTTGCTTAGGTTTCAAGCAGGCTAAAGAACAATAATGGAGATTCCCAGTCTTCGTTACTGAGAAAACGTGTAGCTCTTTCTGCAACACTGTATTGTCTTATCCTCATTGCTCTTCTTTTCTGTAGGTATTTGGACCATGGTTTTATAGCCCGGCTCTCAACCATACAAAAAAACCCAAACAAAACAAAACAAATAAAGAAACAAAAAACCCTAAGCCAAACAAAAACCAAACAAAAAAAAAAAAAAAAACAAACCAAAAACCCACAAACAAAAAAAATCTGTCAGGCTCAATCTGTATCAAATTTTATTTGATAAATAAGTAATCAGAATGTATTTTGCTAAACAAAATAGTGGGATTTTTCAGTCATCATTTCTTAAGGAAACGTATGGAAATAATATATTTGGAAGACAATGTGTGACTACTATGCCTGTGTGAGAATGAAGCTGGGTTTAATGCCCAATCACTTTACCTGTGTTTGCAGACAAAAAAATCTTTAGATTCATCATTCATTGAGAAAAGCTCTGCTTGTTTTTTTTTTGCTCTTTTATTTTTTTAATTGGTTTGTAAGCGGGATTAGAGTGTCATTGAAGCCATTTTCTTTCTTGAGTGTGTATTCCATCATGGTGCTCCAGTTCTTAACCTGCCCCTGGCTGTATGTGCCTTTTTTGCCAGGAGCTTCCTGAGGAGCAGCACCACTCAGTCCACAAAGAGCTGGCAGCCAGGGAGTGGGGTCTGAGCACTTTTGCCAGCTGGCTGATCAGCTGAGGGACAAAGACAATAGCTTATCTATGCTTGCTCTGGTCAGCTCCCAAGACATTCTTGTCCTTCAGACTGGTATGACTCCTAGCTCAGTGCATGTTTTCATCACTGTACTACTGTTCTACATACACACCGCTTCTTTTTGCTAGTTATTTATTATTTTTGCATAATTTTACTTTTATTTGTGGCAGCCATCTAAACAACTGCTGCCTGTTTTCTGCATTGTTAGCAACAGTCATAAGCTGCTGTCAGTTGGATCTTGTTAAGCTGCAACTTTATTCCATCAGCCTCTATTCTATGGAGCCTACACACCTCTAAACTAAACATAAAAGGAAATAAAGACGTCACTCTAGGCATAAATCCCAGCAACTGAACATCTGTGTTTCATGCTTTTGAAATGCCCTTCTAAAAGGTAGCTGCAGGTGGTTTTGTCAGTAAATAGTTTTGCACTTGTCCATATGTAATGTTTTAAAAGCCCAGTTTCACTGGTTTTTGCTTGTTTGTTTTTTTTTTTTTTAATCCATTAGGCTCCATAGCTAGTTAGAGAGGTGAACTAATTAAAGAAAATAATGACCCATACTTGTATCAGATCAATATATTTGGAAATTTTTTTTTGCAAGCTAAATAACAATCAAGCTGAAAATTAGAATGCAAATGTTGCCAATTCGATGAGCAAGGAAAGGGGCATCTGGTTTAATGTCTGATATCAAGATTATTATTAGATAGTTTTCAAAGTACTGCCAAGAGAGTACATAAAACTGCCACTGAGTTGCATATTTAGGTTCGGTATTGTTCTTCCAACTGGAGCACAGTTACAATCTTTATCTCACTTTCCACCTCACCATGGTAACGTGAGTTACGTACCAAATCTTTCTACTTCCAAGTTCCTTTTTTGTGAACGGTCTGTTTATGTCAGAGATAATATTTTCAGGCTGTACACTTTATATAATTCAAAAGCAACTAATTCAGCACAGATATCTTGCAGTCCAGTCAGATGAAAATTGTTGTAGCCTAAAATGAAGTGCTGATTTTCTATCAGTACCTATTTTTGTTTCTTCAATGTCTCTTTTTCATTTTTTTCTCCTACTTTCTCCTGGTGAGACATTCTATTGAAGAAACATAACTTCTCTAAACATCTTTTTAAGATACCTTTTAAGTTTACAAACCAAACACTATTTGTTAGTCTGACATTTAATTTATAGAAACAAAATGTACCTGACTATTTCAGAAATTGTGTAGTCTGCAGTTTGTTCCTTTGTTTGTTTAATCTAATCCTGTAACTAATGGTGTTGATCTCAACAATTTTAAGGGTGTCTATTTGCTTTTGTCATAGAGACAGTTCTCAAATATTAACCCTGCCTCAAACATCCACACAGCAAATTCAATGGGATGAAGAATTGTGGACCACGAAAGCAAAGCCACCCTTTTGGTTTTTTGTTGTAGCTCTGAGTCAGTGATTTGTCTCTGTGAAAGACATATGAAGTTCTTCACATATAACTTCCAGATGAAAGACATTTTCTTCCTCAGGACGCGCTCAGGACGCATCTCTTCTGAGCTACTTTTTCAGTTTCTTGCTGTCATAGATGCAAAACACCAAAGAATCCATTTCTTGGCAGAAGGAAAATCACTTACAGAACAGAGTTACAGATTGCATATATAGAAGTTCAATTTTGAACTGAAAGTATTTATTTAAAATATCCCAAAGCTACAGTTGACATTACTTCCTTTTGCTGGGCCTAGCAAACACTTTCTGTCTTACATGTGATTGCATGTGTGCTAAAGATCACAGAGCTTTTTAATCAAAATTGGTTCTCAGATGTGCATAAAGTTTTAACAACCATAAACAGTCTTTCCAAAAAGCAGCTTGTCACATGACATATGTGGATGCCAACCAAGCTTTCTTTCTTTTTTTTCTTTTTCTCCTAAATGAAAAAATTTCTTCCAGCAGCCTCCCATAAACTATTTCAAAGAAGTCTCAAGTCTTTTTTTTCCCCAAGATGACCTACTATTCTGTGTATTCTCAGAAAGTTAGTCAAGGTATTTGAAATCTGAGGAATGTGCATAACAGCAAATTTGATTTTTTAAAACCAATAATGTATTTCAAGAGTCCTGATTTTATTTTCAATGTTTTTTTTTTTTTTTTTAGTTTATATCTCTCAATAACAGCGAAGACATATCTATAAAGGGATAGGGCCTGCAGAAAATCCAGTAGTTTTGGAAAACTACAAGGCTGACAAAAATCAGTCTCAATCGAACACAGTACTTAAATTATGCTTAGTGTCAAACATATGAGTTAGTGTAGGAAAGTTGAGACTCATGCCTCAGACCTAACATGTTCCAGTCGTCTCTCAAATGACTGCTGAGAGAGGAAAGACTACAGGTTACCTGCACAGATTTGGCACATCCAGCAGTGGGAATTTCTTCCATGCCCCTCATTTTCTGGATTTAAACATACATCAGCCAATGGTCTCTTAACCTCTTTGTTTAATATGCCAGAAACCACTACCCATTCTAGATAGCATGAATTCTAACCACATGCTGTCACTTTGCTGGGTATTTTTCAGTGGACTTTTTTGCACAGTACAAGTAACTGAAACCATGCTTTTGCTTAGTTAGGAAATAATGTTCTCCTTAAAAGCCAAGCATTCAAAATTATGAAATTTCATAAATGAGGCTGTCCCTCCAACTTTAATTTGGCACCATATGAGTGCCAATTCTTAATGGCACAACTGTATTCTTTCCCTGTTCCCAGCTCCATTCATTGTAGTGCAGTATGCTTAGAAAATACAGCATCTGTTCACTATTTTTATCCTTATTGCTTAACTAGTGGCTACACCATGGAATGAGTGCAGAATTATTTTTTTCCTCATGATCCTTTCCAGAGCATACTAGAGTGCGACGGTGTCCAAATGAATCATGAACCTTAATGATCATATGGCTGCCATGAGAAGAAATGCATCATTATCTCCATTTGATGTACATTAAAGTGGAAGAAAATCCTCTCTGGAGGCCAAACAGGAAGCCAATGGCAGAACTGGAATTTGGGACCCAATTGAGTGCTCATTCTCCTGGATGAAATCATTTTCCTCCAGGAAGTGCTGAGCAGCCTTGGCTTTCATTGGCTTTGCAGTTTTGAGCATTCATCGTGCCTGTTCACCATCATCACAGCACTGGTTATCTTAAAAAGCTTAACCAGAAGATAAAAACCCAAATACATACAGTGGCTCTATGCCTGAAGCAACAAAAGCAAATTCTTCATTTAAATAGCCTTTTCAGTGGAATGATGAAACGGAATGAAATTGTATAGTTTTGTTGTTCTAATGCTTCCTTCTTCTTACTTCAAAACCCGTATTTCTTCCTGATGCCTTCTTAAGTGTACCCGCTGGGGAAGACACCACTTGTGCTAGGGATGGCAGGGAGCTACACTCGGGACAACTGTCAGGCCAGAAGTGGTGTGACCACTTATGAACTGGAACACTGCTGCCTAGCTGAATGTGGGATGGACCCTTCCATCTGCTTTCCTATGGTGGGATTTGGGCACGTAGCATAAATCTGGTTCCTTACTTCTCTGAAGGTTATTAGGACTTAATTAAAGATGGAAGCCTCCTATGTATGACTGAAATGAATGAACTTGTTCAATGCCTGGTATTTGAAGGGTGGATGGGCAGATGAACATGCAGTCCTTGTAAACACATAGACTATCCTTGGCAAACCATGAGCAATTTCTATTTCCTACAGAAGAAAAAACAACGTTCAATAAGAGAAGTGTTGCTAGTTCTGGGAAGGCAAAAGTACTCACAGATAGATACGAGGTTTTGTGCTTTCAATCTCTTTTAGATGAAGGCTGCTCAGATATTTGCAGGGATAATAGCAGGAGAAAATGTTTGGATAGGTAAATCAAAATAATTTTCTTTCAACTGTCATTTTCTTAAATTAGACAATAGAGTGCTAATATATTTTAGACACAAAAAAGTACATAAATTGGTTTGAAAAGTCTAGAAACTAAAAGCTGAGCACTTTCATACCAGTGCCTGAGGTCATGCAATTTCTTTATATTTTCTGACAAAATATGCCTCTTGGTTAATATAATTTAGCTCAGTTAAACTTGTTAAAGAATAAAGGTAGTATATCCTATGATAATTGCTGTATGATGAATGCATGCTGATTGTCCATTCTTTTGCTAAAATACCCTCCTCAGTATGTTGTGGAGGGCATATTTTTTAAAGGAATTTCAGAAAATAGATCAATTTCTTGGGCTTGTCTAGAATATGCATTTATCGCTAATTACCCAAAGCTTCATCTTTTTGGAAGCAGTTAATGGGGCTTGATGTCGTATATGCCCCATAGAATTTTCAGATGACTTTTAAAACTAGATCCTATGTGCTTTGATCTGTGGGCATTTGTGGGTAATGTGGTTGCATGTGGAGAAACTGGCCTGTGGTGGAGGTTGGCAAACACCAGAACAAGTCCACTTGTGAAACACATGCAGTGAAGTCTGGTTGATCTCCTCCCACTTCAGCACTGACTAGCATGTGCTTTTGCTGTCTGTCTCATCCTATGTTCACTTCAAATAGTTCATGATGATCAAAACACACCACTGAATTATCCAGAGAATTTGGTGTTTCTTGTGCCATTAGACACTGCTTGAAGTTTAGATGACTGCTCACCTTCTCTACCTGCCCTAAGTTATCACTGTATTACACCAGGGTTTTCCATTTTGCATCCTCTCTCCATGAGAACTCTGAACAGCAGTGAGAACAATCATCTGGGAGCTTCTGGTAACTGGTACAGTATTTTAAAGAGTCCCAAAATTAAATGCCTAAATAGTTGGATTTTAAGTTCATGCAGCCTGTGTATAAAGACTGAAAGCAGAGATGTTAGCATATGTGTGGCATATGATTAAATCTCTTTAATGACCCCCACACACTTCACAGAGTGGAGAAGCCCCTTACAGCAGTGGAAATACTTGCAATTACAAGACAAAATTACTGTAATTGTAAACCCCAAGAGCTTGCAGCCTACTTGCACATAGAGAAGACACCAAGGAAGGCAATTGTCCTACACTATGAACTTCACAACTTAAACAAGGCTAATGGGCAAGTTGAGCAGAATTATAAAATTATTCTAACCTGAGGAACATTGTCTGTTAATCTCTTTTGTTTTGGTTTTTATTTCACAAATGAATAAAACCTCACTTCCTTGAGTGAATTGTGCTCATGAATATAATATTAACAAGGGAAAAGACAAAATGTTCCCAAATAATTTAAGGAGCATATTGCTTCAAGAAAAATCGTGTAATAGGCATGGAAGCATTTGAGAACATTTCCACACAGCATGACATGCTCCTAGGTTGCTCTGGGACAGCTCTCCCTATTTGCAGTGAAACAAACCCATTCTACAGATAATGAACAGTATGTGGCTGTCCTTTGTTTTTTTGTTCCCCTTTCTGCTAGGAAGGACAAGCATGACTAGGAATGACTTCTCTTGTTGAGCTGCAAACATTGCTTAACGTATTCTTTGCTTGACAATGAGTTTCTTGAATTGTAGGGTTGCTGTGAAATGTAGTGAGCAGACTGTGCAGATAAGAAACTTCACACCAGTGGATCTGGTTTCATCATGCAATCATTCATTTCTACTCTGCAAGCTCCTGCTTGTACACCATGTCCCTCAGCTTTGACACCTGTAAATTAAAAACAGTTCTGCAAGGATCTACTTGTATTTAATAATGATCCCAATAAGATGAATCTTATAAGGCACAAGAAGTATATAGAAGTGTAAATTTTTTCTCACATTCCAGTTCTCTGTAAACCAATCACATTTCCTCATTTAACTTGTTAGAATGTGTAGTTATTTGAATGAATCCATTACACCCTTAAATACGAAGAGTAATAATCCTTATTCTTAATTTAAAACTGCATATGCTACAATATACCAAACATAATGATACCTTGTCTGATTGCAGAGGTATAATGCAATGTTACTTTTATGGCTCAAGGCCCCAGTTCTCAGAGAGGTTTTCTCACCCTTTTTGAAGTCCGCTGTAAGGCTTATGATAATTTTCCATTCACAATGTCACATTTCTTTCCAGTAATCTGGCATCTTTTCACTATGACCCAACTCACAGAAGACTGAAGCAGAAATGACATATCTAATTATCATTTATATTATCATAGCATATTGTCACTTCATTACTTGTGTTCTAAGTTTATGTGCACATCTAGCTGTTGAACTGTAGTCAAGAGGCAGATAAGGAGAGTCATAATATTGCTAATAATTTTTAATGTTAGAACTGTAAGGCAGTGATAATTTTTTAAAATTCCGAAAGATGTGAAAGCAAACTTATGCCTATGAATTATGAAATATAGGAAATTAGATAGTATTTTATAGACTGCTCATTTCTGTGATTTTTTCCCCCCAAGAGCAAAATGATGTTCACATGGAAAACAATTGTAACTGTAATCATACTCCAGTTGTCTCCCATTTTGACCATCCTTTCTCCTGAAAGTATTATGACAGTTTTGTCTTTTTTAGACAATTTTGAGATATTTTAAGTACAAAGTTCAGATACTTTTTCCGATTTGCTGACAATAAATTTGCCCACACTAAAAAAGACACAAGATCTCCAGACAAGAAGATTCTGCTGTTATGGTCAATTGTAGCAAAACCAAATCATTAGCAAAACCAACACATTTATCATTTCCTGTTGTACACATCAGACAAAAAGTGTTTCTTGTCCTATGGTTTCTTCCTATCACTATTTTGACTCTATTTGCACAGCAGTTTTTATGAGAAAGGGAAGACACCAAGACTTCTGTTTGATTAATGGAGCTCTTTCCTATTATTGTGCCTCCCTGACATTCTTGTCATTGACTAAAATGGGACAAGGATCTTCTCTTGGTGCAAGGTCAGCCATTGCTGGCTAAACAGCTCTCAGGTAGAAGTGCCTGAGCAGAGCATTTGAACAAATCATTTCACTTCTTAAGGGATCAGGTCTAGTTTCATAGCTGTCAGGACAAATACTTCACAATTATTCTGAAAATGACTTACCTACTATGTTTGCTGTTTTTACAGGCTGACTTAACTTTTACAGTGCACTATTAAGGTTAAAGCTGGATCGGAATCCTGAGGCTGTGTCCAGACTGAGCACTGCTTCTTTGGGGTGTAGGTGTAGCATGAGCTGTGCAGAGTAGTAGTGTCAGCTATTGCTGCAGAGCTGTGTCCCCTTACTGGGTAATGCTGTGCAACCAGGCCCCCTTGGCAGATGTAACTGTATAGAAGGAAGGCAGCTTTTGTCAGCTCCACTTACATTATCTGTGTGGCTGACACAACCAGACCCACAGGGAAGCTATTCATATATGCTAAGTTTCCACTCAGGAACTTTGCAGAAAAAGCCTTGTTCACAATTCAAAAATTTTGGTATGGTTTCTGCCGTCAAAATCTGAGTCTGTGAAACAATAAGGATTATCATGTCCCATCACGTGTTCACAAAGTATTTTTGGCATGCATCAAGCCATCTGTTCTGATAAGTTTTTCTCACCTATTTGTCAATTCTGAGCAAAGCACTGTGATCATTCTTATTTATAATATTACCCCAGTTCTCTCTAGCCTGCTGATATCTACCATGTAAATTAGTTACAGCAGTAGAGTCTCTGTAGTGCAAGCTGGAGATCTTTGCCACACCACTCCCAAGGGATAAAGGGGATAAGCTCAGCTGCCTCTGCCCTGCACACCTGGAGAGGAGCTCTGAGGAGCCGAAGCAGCTGCTCCAGTGGGAATGAGGCAGGAGCTGGAGTCAGTGCAGCAAAGAGCTCCAAACCTCAAGAAGGCATTTCTCCAGTGGGGCTGCGCTGCACAAGATGAGAGTCAGAGGGCTATATCAGGTCATTCATTGCCTTTGGTTTCGACTCTAGGATTACTTAAACTTTTTGAATAAAATTGCATATTACTTACAGTGAGAATAAATATGTGGGCCTTTTTTTTTTTTATTTTAAAATATCTCCTGTACATGGAAAACACAAGAAGAATATTTTATTAAGAGGATAAGGATACAACGTGCCACAGGCACTTCAAAGCGAAAGGGGAGCTAAGGCATGACAAGAAACAAGTATCACATAAATGAAGCTGAGATTGTCTGAAAGAGGAGAGTGGCTGAAAGGATTTAATGGAGATGCAAACTATAATCTAAATCCTATGTAGGCAGTCTTTGCACTGAGCACTGAGCTAAATAAGCTTTGGATCATGACCAAAGACAAACTGTGTACCAAGTAACCCTCATCAGTTTTTTACACAGGCATTTTGATCCACTTAATGATTAAGGTCACCCACCAACATCCCTTCCATTTTTGGAGCGTATTTTGCAACATACTGTGCATATCTTACTGAGAACTCACAAAATGCATTTTAGTCTAAAAATGATCAGGAAATTGCAATGAACATCTTGAAGAACTGGAACTCAGGAAGTAAACAAATACAGCACTTACAGCCGAGATGTTATCAGTTTGACCCATTCACACAGGAATGGATGAGTTTGCAAAAAGCTACAGTGATGTAACAAAGTTTGCGGTGCAGGTCTGAAGAAAATTTAGGAGAAGGACACAACCATGGGTTGTAGCCATGGGATGATCATAGTGTTCAAGGCCAGAGAGCCCTCATGTATCTTCAAGTGAGTACAATGTATAAATGCATTCTGGTTCTTTTGGAATGTTGCTGTTTTTATTTTTAAGAAGCTGAATGCTAAATCTTGCAGGTATGAATGATACTAAGAACTGGTTTTTTTAATCACTGGAAAGTGATTAAAAGAAATAATACAGCTCTGAGCAAAAAGAAGTCAGTTCAATAGGGAAATATTTGCATGCCATTTTATTCCTCTCTCCTAACCTAAGGGAATCACAGTTTAATAATGTGAAGACTTAATTCAGTTTAATAAAAGTGAACATGACACAACATTAATGTAATTATGAAAATAAGGTTAAAATAAGTAGTTTTAATCTGGAATGAGCCTCATAAGAGCAAAATGAAAGCTAGACTCAGTTTTAAACATACTGAGAAACACTCTGAGAATACTTGATCATGCATGTAAATATTAGGCAAGAGAAAAACTGTTTGGTTCTACTTCAGTGTTATTAAATTTATTATTATATTAAGTACAACAGCACTTGGAGGATGGACATTCCATGGGATCCTTGGGCACAGTGGAGTCTCTCCACCCAAGAGACAGAAAGAGAAACGGGATTATGAAGGATTCTTGTTCTCATTTGATAGCAGGTAAACTAAGCACCAGGTGATGTTACTTGCACAAAGTCAGTTATCAACAGAGCAAACAGTACTAAACTGGATTTTCAATTCATTTCAGGTTGGATAAATTGAAAATTTTTTTCTGGAAAAATACTAATGTAAAAAAGATTTTAAAAATCCCATTTTGAGGGTTCTGAGTACTTAGAAAATTTATTAGAAGGAAAATTAGGTAAAGGACCTTTACATCAAAAAGTCAAATTATTTAACCATGAGAATGTTTAAAAATGTACTGTCACTTAGAGGATTAGGGGTTTCCTGGAAAAGATTACATAAAATGCTTTGGGGTTGGGTTTGTTTGGCTTTTTTTTCCCTAAGTATTTCTGCTTGCTTTTCTCTCTTGGAACAAAACGCAAAATAATTAAACCTGTATGTGTTTTTAACATGGATATGAACTCCAATTGAATATATTTGAAGAAAAGGCATGCTTATTTGTGAAGAGTATATAAATTTCAGAGCTGGGGGCTACATGTAGTACCAGTGCCATACTAACCCTGGGCTCCAAGACTGTCTTACAACTCCGGTTTTCCTGCAAATTTTAAGGCTTATACTGCATTACCTGAGACTCAGTAATATTAATTTTTAGACAGGAATGACTGAGAACGTATTTTAGTTTTGGTTGGAAACTAAGGAGTTAAAACTCTAAGAAAACAATATTTCTGTTTTGAAGAAAATTTCATGAGAAAGTAGTAGCACCTACAGTGTTTTTTCTGTTCAAAATCAGTATAATATTACAATAATAATAATTGTCAGGCAATATAAGTACAGGCAACATAATGGATTGGAGAACCTCTTGATTCAGAACAGGACCTTAAATGAAGCTTTCTTGTATTATTTTGTATTGCAAGGTGAGTCACAGCCAAAGACTCATCAGGACATTGATACTTTGTATTAAAAAAAAAAAAAATCAAATGTTCACTTGCTAAGTCACTAGAGTTAAAAAATAGATTTTTCTACCTATTGTTATTGGTCTTCTGTGTCTTGAACTTGTCCTGCACTGAGTGATGCAGTCTGGTGCATCATATGGCTCAGAAGGAAGGAGATAGCCAGAATTATGCAGTGGATGCTGCGTTTTTCACCCACACACCTCGTGGAGTCATTCAACATGAAAACCTCTCTGGCAATGCTTTCTATGAGCAGCTCCTAATATCCACTGAAGAGGAACCCCTGAACACACTGCAGTGTCTGTATTTGGTCTTCTCCTTTTGGAAAAGTAATAGAGCACTATACAAAGTATGACTAGTAGTTACTCTGTAGAAAGTAAAAATACCACTGCAGTGCTCCTTCCAGCTGAAAATTTACAGCTACTTATGCAGAAGGGTATACAAATCTCCAGTCTTCCCCCTAGCCTTGCCTGCTGGTATGCTCACAGGAACAGGGCAGGCTGCGCTTCCCAGGAGGGCAAAACACATTCCAATCTGGCCACTTCTTGATAATGCTGCGGTGTACCTGCCTCCAGGTGCAATCACAGGCATGGACTAAGGTCTCACCATCACACCCAGCACAAAAGCTGGCTGTGATTTCATGTGTGGACTGAAACCTACACTGTACTGATGAGAACTCTTCCCTGGGAAGTTAAAGGACAGGGGTGTGAATTCTTTGCCTCTTTCTTGCCAAGGTTGGGATTAAATGCGTGAGATGGTATTTCTTGTTTGGACTAGGATGTTTATTAGTTCTGATCTATATTACAGTCTCACAAACCATGAATTATACAGCATTTCACTCCAACAAATTAAAAATGGAGCTGTATCTCTCTACAAGGCCTTTTAAGGATAAACTGTCCAATTAAGAAATGACACCTAAATTATTTTTACTTTTAACCCAATAGCCCATGGCCTGCAGTGCAGAGTTTTTTATCCAATTACACAATATGATCCAAACCCATGAAGAAGAAGGTGAAGAAGTAGGACTAGACACTGCACTAAGACCTCCATCTTGATATATATATATATATATATATATATATTACTATATTCTAAAACCTAAACTCTAAGTTTTCCATAATTCTCGGTAACCAGGGTTCTAATAGAGGGGGAAAACAGACAGAGAAGAATTGTTTTCTGCACTAACCCCAAGGAGGGCCATGATGAGCATTTCATCCAAGCCCAAGGGAAATCAGAAGTTTCTGAGAGCTGTTTTTCCTTGACAGCAGGTTGATGCAGGCTGGCCTGTGCATAGCCCATCCACAGCTGCTGGGTGCTGCTGCTCTCTTGGCACTGCCATTTTCTATCCCTGCCACATGTGATGGATCATCTGTCATGCCAAGCTTTGTTTCCTGCACCTGCCTCCCTCTTTAATATCCAATGTCTCTTGAGTGCAGGAGCTTCATATCAAACTGGCCACAATTTTCAGGACTTCAGCCTCTTGGCAGACTTTGAAATCCTGTAGTGTCAACAGAAAGAAATCATCATAATAAACTCCATAAAAACATTTTCAGGCTCTCAGTGTAGAAGAGTGTATCTGATGAACAAGAACTGGTCCTGTGTAGTGTAGGTCACAGCACCCATTAAGTACCAAGATCAGTAACCCAGTTCCTCCTGACTGAGAAGGTAATCATCTTTGCTCTTGCCAACAGTAGTTTCAGAAGCATGGAAGTGCACTGAAATATATACCTCCTCTGGGGAGAGCAGACAGTTTTAAACCAGAGGGGACTGAAAATCTGGAGCTTGAGTAAGCATAATCTATAGCACTTCCAGATTCTGTCTGTATTTTTATCCAGATGTCTGACACTATACAGGTCATTCTGGCACCTTTGAGCTTGAAAATATTGTGAAATTTAAAGACTATTGTTTTAAATTAAAATGATGCAAATGAGATAAGGCATGTATAGTGCCTGAAATTAGGGCCAGTGCCTGAAAAGAACAGGCACTAGGCAAACCACCATCTGCACAGCCTGAAGGATAATAACACTGAAATGCTAATCTATGGATTGGTGTTTCTATCTGCTGTGGCTTCCAGCAAGCTTTCATTGAATTTTTTGCTGCAGCTGATACCTATTGTCCTGTATGCTCTAAAAAATGCCAGTGATTGAGCAGAATAAATTTTCTGTTTGTGCATGGCACTAAAATACAAAGAAAATTGAAGAGAATCATGCTCCCACCACCATTCAAGTCCAGTTCTGTGTTTCTCTAACATACACATTTTTGCATTTCTTAAGTTTGTCAGTCTCCAACCAACCAATATCAAGGACTAAGGAACTTCATATCTGTTCATATTTTTTCTTGTAAAAGCAAAATTAAGGAAGATGGTATCTTGTTTTTTGGTATATGCCTGCGAGGAGTTCCCCAACCACAGTGACCTCGGTGTTGGTCAAATACCATCGTGGAACAGGAGTTATCCCCAAATGTAATACAAGTATGACAAGCCTGTGTTGGAGAATAAGAAATTTTAACTGCAGATGTTTGAGCTTTGCTGTTCCAGTGTGATTCAGGGCCAGGTGTTAGATCTGATTTATTCTCTTTAGCATCCCTGTGGCCACTGGGGCTTCTGTGTACAGCAGCATACATGGAGTTGGAGCTGCAGAAGCCTCACCCCTTCCTGATGCTGCCAGACACTTGGACCCAACAATTGTCCTTGTCACATTTGGTGCATTTTGCAAACAGCCTGATTGCAGCCTCTATACTCAGAACACCTCTGACCTGCTCCACATTAGGTGAATTTGAAAGGTCATGCAGTACCAGGTACCCTGAAAGCAAATTCCCTGGTGTTGGTAGACTTTGTGCACTTGGGAAGAAACAAGATCAAAGCCACAGCAACATCTCAACCTCCCATCAGAGAGGCTCATCTGCAAGGAGATCTCTGTAATAGTGTGCTGCCTTCTCACCTGCAAAAGCCTTTGTCCTTACTGGAATGTTGGTGTGATTCTGAAAAGCCAACTTCCAAACTCCAGAAGAAATTGTCCTTTGGGGTAACATAGATGGGAGAAACATCATTAAGAACATTAGCATGGACAAACTCGGACTGTGGATTCCTCCAAGTAGTCTTATTAAAGCAGATTGTGTGCAAAAACTAATGGCCTTCTTTCTATTAAAAAAAAAAAAAAATCATGATTTACCACCGTGTGCTTTTAAAATCTTAAATGTCTTAAATTATTCCTGTGCCTATGTTTGGAATTGCCTTTCAAAGAATACCATTAATGATATGCCATTAATAAAATGGTAGTTCAAATGTCACTGTAACTGTGTGCTTTGATCTGTGACCTTTGCTTATTAATACTGCAGTTTGTTGAGCTGACATCAGTAGTACAAAAGCTTTTGACAGCTTCTTTTTTCAGCTTATATTTAAATGATATCGTTCCTTATAAACAACCCAGTGAGATCTCTGCCTTTGTCCATCCTCCGGTGAAGAATTGTCTATCTAACAGAAGCTAATTTCTTTTTTGCTTGTTTTGTTTTGTGGCTTTTTGATTGTTTAGTTGAGGGTGTTTTGTTTTTTTTTTTGGTTTTTTTTGCTTGTTTTAATCTAAACCAAAATAGTGGAGTGGCTTAATTAAAAACTGAATTATTTAATTGTGGTCCAGATTACAGCACATAATTAAAGCATACTTTGCCTTCACTTATTCTAGCATTAAAATATATGGTACTAATTTATTTTTTTTTGATGAAAAGGTTTTTGAAATATTTCATCCAAATGACATAAATAATTTTAAAATTCACTTTTTACTCTAAAAAGAGAGTGAAAGTTTATTTCTTTCTACTATTATGAAACCTTTAGGCTCAGTATCTCACCATCAGGTTCACACAGCAGTTTGGAAATACAATGAACAGTATCTGGGTGTTTCAGCAGTTCTAAGCTAATCTCCAAAAGTAGTAACATCATCTCTCATTTTTGCAATACCCTCCTCTTCAGTCTAGACTAGCCATTTGTCTTGTTCTCAGCAGGTGTTTTAGATAATACTCTGTCAATCATGTCATTATAAATCCCAATCACCAATGTTTACACAAAGATTATTAACATCCTACTGTTTCTCATGTCTCATAGTTTTTATTGAAATGTTTCTGCAAAACCCATATAGCCACCCTTACCTCAGCACCAGCAGTGCAATCATAAACATATAAATTGCAAACTGCTGCTGCAGATGGTGAGAGAGGTACATCAGATGCTGCCTTTGCTTTGACTGAAAATGTGGAGGAAGGAAACCATGGCATAGTGGGAAGATACACGGCTTGGTACAAGGCTTTCCCTATAGACAATAAAGGAAACTCAAAGCTTTCAAACTACAGCTTTCATCAGGCACAGGCAGATGCAGATTAGCAGACAAACCACTCTAAAATAAAACACTCTTGTGGTTTCTTCATGCAAAATGATGGTAGCTCCTCAGTACTGAGGAATATTCTATGTGGACAATTTTAAATGTACTGAATGTTCATCTTCCTCAGATTAAGCAAGATGCACAGTTCTGAGCACTTTCACCTGGAGAAACAAGGCTATGCACATTCAGATCCTGGACAAATATATGAAGCTTCACAATTAGACATTTTAATGGAGCAACCAGTGCTCTACTTGGCCTGGAGGCATGGAGAATTCTCTAGCTCAGTTATCCTCTCATGTAATTTTTTATGTTATGATGCTTCCTGTGATATAAAAAACTGGTGATGTATCTCTCTTTGCAAGACACTTAACTATTTATTACAGAATTCCTCCCTGTCTCATCCTGAATTACAAGTGGCTGACTGGCAATGAAATATTTATTCAGAAGAAAACCATATTGCTTTGTCAGTTCCAGGTCCCACCTGCCTTCAGTAAACCCCTGTTCTTGCTCCTAGGTTAAGAAGAGAGACATTTAATAACACTAAGGAGGTGTAAAGTTTATGGTCATGACCACGTGGCCACTTGTAAAGGTCCTGGGCTTGTTGCATGTTGCTGCCAAAGACTGATTTTATTAGTTCCCATGTTTATAGTCACACTTGCTATTTAGCTTCCGTTTACCAAGAGAAGAACCATTAGAACCATCTGCTTGATGGTGTCTTTAGAACTTTAAGATGTGCCTTTGGACAGTAGTCCTTTGCCAGAAATTTATGATATTTATTCCCTTTTTGGGAAAAGAGGATTTTTCGATGATATCATTGTAGAATGGTACTGGAAACAGGGCAGTGGTAAAAGCAACAGTTGCCTTCAGGAAAAACATAGCAAATAAATATTAATTAATAAATGAACTCACAGCAAGTTTCCAGAATTATTAAAAACTAATAGCTGAAACCCATGATTACCTATGTTTGCAGCCTCCCTATTAGTGTGGGAGGTAATGTTTTGCAGGGTACATTGCGCCCTAAATTTGGAAAGAAGCTGCAAGTCTTGTTGGAAGAGACGCCTCCTGTGCTCAGGCAGTAAGGCAGGAGATGTGCTTGGAGCTTGGACTTTTTATACAATTTCACTCTGCCAAAGTTTCTTTTGCCTTGTTTCTGTGAACAAGGCAACAGTTACTGAAGGGATTGCCATATTCTCTGCAGGCTTCATGCTTGTGCCAGTTTGAATCATTTAATATTATTTGAATAGGTCTTTAGATGCATATTGAATGTGTGTGTGTGTGTATGAACAGATATTTTTATCTTACTGGAGATTTAATACTTTGGCAGTCAGGTCTCAAGTGCTTGGGAGCACAGCCAAGATAATACTTTCTTTTTGAAAAAATATTTTTGAAGTTTTTTCTTTTTTGAACCATGAAAATGCTTCATTTTTTTTCATCTCAGACTTTTTAAGAGGATACTGCCAGCTTTGTCAGCCTTGCATTATGTATCACCAACCACACTATGTGAATAACACCAGATGAAAAGAGGTCTGGCATTCAACTGCATGTGTACATTGGCATCCTGCAGAGAGAATGTGCTCAAGGACTCTCTGTGGATGTCTGGAGTCACAGTGCATCACTGTGGAATAATAAAACCCTGCCTTCTTCATGATGTTATGGGACCACAGGGTCTGATCAATGACCTTTTATGAATTCCACTGACTAGGAGTGATTTACCTGTATATCCCACTGACCCTGTAGGTGAGATACATCAGTCAAAATGGATTCCTACAAAATACTCTCGTTTCCTACCTTACTTATTTATTTAGTAATAATGAGCTCTGCATTCATGGAATCCAAAACTGTGACAGGTTCCCCATCTGTAGGATAAAATTTGCTATTCAGAGAGAATCACAAAATGAGAGAAAAAGGGAAGGCGCGTCCAAGCAAATAGATAAAAGCATATCTATTGTTTCTTCCTGTACCCCCAGTACCAGTTGCTGTGTACTTGGAAATTACGTAAAATCCCATTTGATTTATTTATCTATTTATTTAACTTTCCTGTTGTTGATATATACATTCCTCTTAAGTTCAGGTGAGTGAGAGGGGGAAGAGATGGTCTCTTTTTAAGCTAATAGAATGTTTAATTAAAAATTTTTAAAATTCCAATATTTTTGTCCCTTACTTTTTATATGTTGCTGAAACTATAAGGAAATTGCCTAAGTAACCAGAGTTTACACCATTTTCTATTTTTTCTCTCACTGTTTTTCTTCACTGAGATGCTTGTCTGTCTTAATGAACATGGGATGTCTTCTATTCCATTTTGGACCCATAGTACTGTTTGATTTCTCTTTCTTTTCAGACTACAGATTGGAAGGTTCTTTCCTTGCCATAGAGAAGTTCACTGACTTTTATTTTAGATGTGAGAAAATAAGATGTTTGCAATACCAATTATTTGTTATTTGTAAATGATCCATTAGCGACTATAATATCATGTTACATCTACCTGCACTAGGTTAGTAGCATTCCTATCAATACTGTGGATTATGAAGTGAAATGTTAGAACTTTTTGGTGTTCTCATATGTCTGTCATTTATTTCACCAAAACAAAGACACAGAGACCTTATGGCTCCTCTGTGGCTTACATCATTCCCCCGCAGCTCCTGCTCCCTTCCACCAATAGTGTCTGATGAAATACCAGGGCCCCACTGCACATACACAGAACTAAGCAAAAGGGAAATGGGTGGAAATGCTGTCAGGTGGAACAGGCTGGATGTGCACGTGTCTACAGATGTAACTAGCTATGGCAAAAAAGGAGCTTTATCAGTCTTTGCAGCATTTTTTACATTTACAAGACATTTTATATCTTGCCCATTAAGCCTGAGCATGTGACACTATTAAAAGCAACTGCAGAATCCTTCTTGCTAAATTGATAAAAACTGGCTTTATAATGGGACTGAATACAAAACCTAGCACTACTTAGCAAAGGAAGTTGCCAGATTTCTTAAATGAACCATAGAATAAGCAAAAAAAAAAAAAAAAAAAAAACCAAAAAAAAAAAAAAACAAACTACCAATCACCAATTGCCTCTCACTTGATTAATTGTAGTGGCAACAAAAGCTCAAAATAGCACCATTTATATTGTCAAGTGATTCCCAGATGAATAGCTTTTCTTTCATCTTAATAGCACACTGTCACAACAAACGTCAGGGGATAATGGATGCATCTAGATTTTCAACCAGAAAGACTGCTTGACAGTAGTTTGGGACTGAAAAAAATATGCTACTGAACAGGAATTACAGCAGAAAAGGTGCTTTCCTTTACTTCTGAATTTGGCTGATGGTCTATTCTAACATGTGTTGCTGAGGAATGCTACTTGGCATTGCCTTAAAGCTTTAGAGCATCTCCTGCTGTAAGATTTTGCTTGAAGCTGCTTGAAACATTGTTAAATTATTTGGGCTGTGATTTTCCAGCAGTTCAACCAATCTCAAATTTTAAATGTTCAAGTGAAAGTCTTCCTTTTGTCACTTAAAAAAAAAAAACCCAATATTTTCTTTAACAAGCACTGAAATTCAGTCTGAATTACTATGGGGATTAGGCCTGTGCTGTGTCTGCCAGAGATATATAAGGTGTTTGGCATGGAGACTGGGACCTTCTCCCTGGAGCAGAGAAGTTCTAGGAGATCAGTGGGGAAGCAGGCACACCTGACACAAAGATCACTTCTCCCAGGGTGAGCCAGAGATCCCAACACATGCTGTAAATTCCCTGGCAAAAGCACCCCACCATCCTGTAACGCTGGGCTGTGGTGGGGGTGAGGATCCTTCATCACCACTCAGGTACGGCAAGGACTGAACAATGAATCAACACAGCCCAAACCATGAGCAGCAGCCATGAGGCAGGAGCTGCTCTGCTGCTGAGTGCAAAGCCAGGCCATGTCACAGCTTGAAAAAGATGGTCAATTCTCCCCCTATGAGTGGTAGTAACATGCTTAAAAAACATAAACTCATTTTGTTCCTTTGGTATACACGAGTGAAGACAGCTTTTAAAGATGGGAGTGAACACCATTTTCCTATGGGCTATTTTTCTATTCAGCAACAGGATGAACTTGTTTTAGGAATTAATCAGGTTTGTGTAGTAAATGAAAATTATGTGGTAAGTGAAAATCATGTAGCAAATGAAGAGGGGAATTGAAAGACATCAGACAACTTGTCTTTCATCAAGTTAAAACATTAGGCTCTATTTCCATCTCTGGGCAGCCATATGTGGTATCAAAGTAGCAAAGCTGTGATCTTATTTATGACTTCTTTATAATATTATAATATTATGTAAATTGAAGCAGCTTAGCCAAAATGAGGACCCACAGTTAATGGTGTGACCCTTCTCTCTCTGTCTCAGTATTATATGCATCTTTGTGTGACTAAGCCCCATGTTTTACAGGAGAGTTATAGCATAAAGTTAGTTTGATTATTTGAAAGAATTTGAATGAAGAAGGCTTGGACACCTTCTTATAGGTGGAAACCAACAAAGCATTGGGAATCTGCTCACTATCTGAGCACATTCCCTGCATGCAAGAGACAGAAAGCTCCTGTAAATGGCAGGTTATGTGGTGACAAAATTGAAGTCTTTGACCTAAGGAATGTCAAAAAAGAAATCTGAACTACAGATGAATAATCAGTCTTACTTTTGGCATGCCCTGTTCCAGAATTCTAGTTCTGGGGGTAGATCATACCAAGGAGCATCAGTGTAGGTTTTGATGTTCAAGATGAGTATTCCTAAATAATCATAGGTAGAAAGAAAATAATCTCTTCTCTTTTTGCTCAGTGCCACCAGTCCTCATTTGTGCTACAGGATCCTTGCCTTGGAGCAATAGTTTGAAACATTTTTGCAGAAGAGTACCTAAAACTATTAGAAGTGAGACCAACAGGGCACATTTTATATATATGTGCTTAATATCTGTAGCTGCCATTAATTTCAGGAGAAGACAAGAACTGAAACAGGCTATTTTTTTTCTTTAAATGTCAAAATAAGAACTTAGTGCTTAGCTTTAGGAAAATATTTGCAAATGTTGGTGTTAGTATACAATGTGTCAGCCTCCTCACCTGCCAAATGGGGAGGACAGTGCTACATCCCACACAAACACACTACATTGCAGACATAACTATTTATGCTCTGTAAAGCTCCAGGAAAGGAGTGTTCATAGCCTTCCAGATGCCTTTGGAGAGTTGGAGTGTTTTGTACCAGGATGAATATCAGAGGCAGAAAGGACTTGGGGCTAAGCTGCTCAAGTGTAAACACATATTCTGTAAAATGCCATATCAGTTTAAAAAAATCTCAGAGCCAATTGTGACAGAAAATGCAGAGGTTCATGAGGCTTCAATCTCTCTTGACTAACTTCAGTATTTCAGTAAGCATGAGAAGGTTTAGTCCCTATTTTCCTATTAAAATTCTGTTTATTGACAATTGAAATATGGACTCATATGTCTTAATTATTGGATTAAAACCAGTAAGTACCTTTTTACCATGGCTTGATGTGATTGTCAATGATGAAGACAAATGTAGTTCAATCTTTTTGCAAAGATATGATGCAAAGTGTAATTTCTTTATGATTTTATGCAGGGCTTTCCTCTCAAAATAAAGGAAGTCCCCAGCCTTCTGTTGAGGACTCTTTTTCTTTGTCTTAACCTTGATAACTGCATGTTATCCACTCATGGCAGGTATGAGTTCCCTGTAAGAGAGAGAGCTTTTGGAAAAGTAAGCAAAACTGGCCTGACTGGATGACTAGCAACAGGCTTTAGCTGAACACATCATGTGTTAGGCAGCATGGAAGGTCTGCATACTGAATCTTTACATGTAGTTGCTTTTCTAGAGAAGAAAATGTGACCAAGTGTGCCTTCAGAAAAATGCTCCTCACTGGAGAATCTTCTCCCTTTTCTTCTTTAGATCAGGTAGGACATAACGTGCCACCCAGCTAATGTGATACAAATTCTAGATGTGCTCAGTGGTTTGCAGGAGGCTTATTTTTTACACTATGGTAAACTAAATAATAAAATTTGTATTTCACTGCTTGAGTGAACCTTTCCTGGTAGGAAATGATACAAGTTTCCTTTGAATTATTCTACAGATGCAGTTATATTTTCAAATATGGATTAAAGAAGAAAAAAGACATTTTACCACTACGTCCTGTAACTTTTATATTAGAAGCTGGATCCTTATTCCTCTGTCTTGGTCATTTGACATTAACCATCCTTGTGATGGTTAGAGTACCATGTAGAATTTTTTTAAAGGATTCAGATTTTCCCAGAAAAGCAGAAGATGGAGAAATTCTTGTCATGGTGTTACTACAAAAGGACTATGAATCTTTTAATTTCTTGATACTCTGCTAAGAATTACTTCTAGCCTTTGGCTGGACTGAGCCTAACACAGTAGTAAAAGAATAACTTGTAACACCTCAGTTATTAAGTCCAGTGGCTTTTTTAAGAATTTGATCTTGCTGTCAGATGCACTTGCTGCCTAATGGTGCTCCTTCTCATCTGTGTTTTCCTTCTGTTGTCTCTGCCACTGTGACAGTAAAAACTCAGCGAGAATCCCCAGCTGAAAGGGACGTCGGAACTTGGCCCAGAAGGAGAAAGACATAAAGGTCTAATGTACAGCATGCACCACTTCTGTCATCCAGCCCAATCAGAACTCTGGATTTTCATGATTTAGCCAGGATCTCATGGACATCAGAGTGAAACTACTCAGAGGTCTTTCATGAAGCTTCTCTCCCTTTGTTTATATCATTGTGTGCTGTGTGTGCAATACCCGCATGGTTGGGTACTGGCAGCATTTTTCTCCCTTCCCAGCCACGACAGGGACAGCAGACCATCCCGACTCCTGTGCCCACAGGGACAAACACTGGTTCCCATTTCAGCTTGCATTTTGCTTAGAAGCCAGATGCAAATGCATTGGCAGAGACCTCTGGAGCAAGAAAACAAAACAGCCAAAGTCATGCAGGTCCCTGCAGGCACGGAAGGAGAGAAACAAGTGTGAAGAGCCAGGGCTGCAGCTCAGGAGGGTCTGAAGGTGAAGGGAGACTGAGGCTTGGTGGGCTGTAGGCTGTCCCACAGTAGGAAGAAGTCCTACACTCACACAGACTCTATGACCTGAGTCCCTTGGAGGAGAATGTCAAGGGAGAACTTCCCATCCTTACCCTTTTCAAAGCTCTTTGTCCCAAACTGGTCACACACAGATCTTGATTGCCTTGGTGAACAGCACCTGTGAAATTCCCTGTGGTGTCAAAGAGCCTGAGAGGGCTCTATATGCCCTGTCATCCTCAGCCAGCATGACAATGTGGGTACCTTGTCTCCTGTGCACTTAGGGGACTCTCCTGTGCGACATGCCTGGTCTCTGTAAATCAGTGTTCCCTGCCTTTAGCTACCAAGAGGGCTTTGCACAGAAAGTGTTTGTCTCCCCTGTTTCTTCAGTCAGGCTTGTTCCTTTGTGTCACAGGTGACAAGCTGTTGTGACAGGAAGATGGAGCACATAGGTCAGGGAAAGTCCTAGCAACTGAGCAAATAAATACTGCTTGCTGTGGTGTTTTGCCAGCTGTGTGTTATTCATGCTGCTGTGAACAGAGGTGCTGAGGCTCATAGAGCTCTGAATGTGGAAGGGAAACACAAACAACACAAATGCCTAAAAGCAGTACACTGTGCAAGAAAGCTTTTGCTGCCTGGGTCCTGCTCCTGCTCCAGCACTGCCCCATGCCCAGCCTGCTATGGGAAGGGTATACCTCGCATTGAAGCTGATGACACCTATCTTAAAAAACAGCATTAAGGCAAGAAAGGCTTGGAATGTTTTGTAAGTAGTGGGGAAAGGTCTGTGCACATGAACCACTGAAGATGATGATATCTATCTTCAACAACAAACAACCCAGCATTAAGGAGGAAAAGGCTCTGAGTGTTCTGCAAATGGTGGTATTGCAATGTGACAACACAGCATTATTCTGGAGCTGAGACTCAAAGATTGGATCTTGCTGGGAAAATTAGTTCTCCTTAGACCTGTCAGCATTTCTGTCCTCCTGAGGGTCAACTATGTTGTGGACTGTGGTCTTATTTGATGATCATTATGGCTGCAGCATCTAAGTTTGTCCCAGCTGATGTGACTGTTGTGCCTTCTCTGGTTCTTCTGTGTGATCCATTTATTCCATGAGCTTTTACAGACATCCAAATCTTCCTTTAACACTGATCATGAAGTAACTGAAAATAAGGAAAATGAGGGATTAAAGAAAAAGCTATTGAATTGTATGGTGCCACTTCCACTACTATGGTATGTATGCTATAAAAAAAGGCAGAGTAAGAATGAGCAGGAGTAAACTGGCATTGAGGTCAAGGTGAGAAAGAGAGTAAAAGAGCTGTGAAAAATTTTCTTTTATTTATACACCCTTCTGTGTCCTGGCCTGAGTTGGAAGAAAAGACTGGCTGAGTTTTTAAACATATCTAAAGGATTTCTACACCCAGTTTTCACTTGTGTCCATTGTAAATTGGAACCCAGCTCCCTTACGCAGCTTTGAAATACCCTCGTGTAGATTAACATCCCAAAGTCATTTGAAGAATCAAGAACTGAGCTGGGGACAGAGCTGAGGGCCAGGCTGTAGGCTGTGATGCACCAATTTCATGCCCAACAGCGTGACTTGTGCTAGACTGCCCCAGGTGAGCACTGGATATACACATCTGGGTAAAT
This sequence comes from Taeniopygia guttata, assembly GCF_048771995.1. Lineage (NCBI taxonomy): Eukaryota > Metazoa > Chordata > Aves > Passeriformes > Estrildidae > Taeniopygia > Taeniopygia guttata. Next base: position 66,830,302 of record NC_133027.1, on the reverse strand, counting down.
CCTGATGTCAGGGACAACAGGAGGGCAAAACTTTCTCATTTTCTTGTTTTTTAAAGTCCACAAATATATTGGCCAAGAACAAACAGCACATTGGAGGGCAGGGCATGCAGCAGAGCCGCCACTCAAAAAGGGAAATGTAACTCAGAAGGAAAATCTCTCGGCACTATTAGGGACAGGCACCTTCCCCTGCAATTGTGCAAAGGCTGGCACAAAGGCATTGCATCAAATTATAAAAACAATGAGCAACAGCAGCCTCAAAAACAGAGATAAGACCAACATCCTCACAACTGCAAAATGGAGCTTGCGGTGGGAAATGAATCTTGAAGAAACTCAAGTTAACATCACAGGTACTCAGCCAGCTTCTCAAGGAAAATGACATAATTCAGGACTTAACACTGATTCACACACATTGAGGATCTTGGCACTTAGAGGCTTCAGTTTCTAAATTAGCATCACACAGATGCCCATGAAAATCCTGGCACAGTTAATAACCTTGCTAAGTATTCTAGGCATTACTTTTAAGCAAAAAAGAAAAAACATCAATCCAACTTCAACCCCCCCTCAAAAAAATCAGCAAAAAATCAGAATAATTACCAAGGTGCCTGCCAAATTAAAATATAGTTTAATTGTTCTGTTTAAGTTTTCAAACAAAACATGTATAACACATCCCGGGAAAACACACTCATTCTTGCTTCCTTCACTAAATAAAAAGACATTGATTTGTCACTGCATTTTCAAGTCTAAAAGATATATTAGAAAACTCCTATACCACACATTTTTGAAAATGTATTCAGATTCCGCTTCCATGAGAGATATTGCTCCCTGTGGTGGTATTTAAGCATTTTGCCTTAATAATTTTGCAGTTTGTCTATTTAAGTGTTACCTAACAAGAGTAGCTAAAGAATGAAGGGCCAATTCCTTATGTCTGTTGAGATGCAAATCACAGGAACTGTCAGGACTTTGTCAGGAGCCGTAAGGGATATGCTGCTGGCTCCATGGCACAGTCCTGCCTGCCTTTCTTATGAGAGAGATAAAAGGAAGATGTTGTCTTTCTTTTGCTCCTTCTCTTTCTCTGTGTCATTGAGAACAGCAAAGACCACAGTGAGCCCTCAGTGCCACTCAGACCTCTGACTGCCAGCAGCTCAGGGAGCAACAGCTCCCACCAGGCACCTGCCCGGGGCTGTACTGCACCAGTGACATTGGCAGCGTGGGCTGCTGGGCACCCGGAGGGCGATGGACAATCACACCCTGGATTAAGGCTGTAGGACTGACAGTCTATTTAGCTGTGGGGGACATGTCACCACAGACTGTTGGAGAGCAGCTGGGGAAACAGCTCCTTTTAAATGATTGATTTGTTTTGAGGCATTCCACAGCACTGAAATTCCCCATCTCTAGGTGACGCTTGCAAGCAAAATACACTATTGGTGCACTGCAAAGACACCCTGTGTTAGGAGAACAGGAAGCTGACCAAAGAACTTGCCTGCCCTGAGCCAGTCCTCCGGGCACACCATCTTTCCAGGAGGGAGGTCTTGCAGATCTGCTCCTGGTTCAGTCTCAGAGCAGCATGGGGAAGTAGGAGTCCCACACATCATACCGTGGAGTAGGTGGGGGAATGGATCTCATGCCACCTACACATTGCACGGTGTGCAATAAATAAAGTGGGTGGATTAAATGTCATAGATACATACCACTCCTAAACTCTTATCTGTCTGCACTGGTATCTGTGCCAGCTGCTTCTCCACCTACCTAGAGGCCTTTTGGTTACGGAAACCCACAACTCACTTTTATATTTTATATTTTACTTCTGTAGAGATACATTGCTTACGCCCACAGTGAAACCAAGTAGAAAACAAATGCTCTTACTTGGTACCAAAGAGTGACCTGGTCTCTTGGGGGAGCAGTCCAGTTTTGTGTGATTTACTGAGATCTGGAAGTTGAATTAAACACAAGGAATAGATTACTTGTTTTTTTTAGTAGGATACAAATTACCTGTAGCACTGGAAATGGCAACCAGTCACTCCTGCTCTCCTCTACTGTCTCTGTTGGGAGCTTGCAGGGTTTGCCAAAATGTGAGTCCAGGTCCAGATATGGGGCCTGTGGCAGTACCATGCGCTTGGCAGCATAGCATTCCTTATCTTCATTTTTGCTAATATCCCTGTTGGGAATCTTACACAGATAAAAATAGGCTACAGTGTCTGCTTCTCCTTCCCAATGATTTGCAGACAGATACTTGCCAAGTGTCTAGTGACTCATTTATTTGGGAAAAAAAAACTACCACAACAATGCAATCTGCAAACCTTCACTTTTCCCACTCCCATATAAGAAGCATTTTTAACAGTCACTCAGACCTTGTCAGGGCATTGTCAGACCTTGTCAGAACAGATATGAGCAACCTGCCCCCCTTTTTATCTAAAGAGTGATGAATACAAGCCCAGGAGCAAAATTTCTCTTGGTAGCCACTTAGTCCATGCAAAGTGTACCTGGCACCAGTCTGGAGACCGAAGTTATTGAGCAGAGGTTGGGTGGAGAGTCATGGGCTGGGCTGGTGGAGCTGCCAACGCTCTGTCCTTGACAGAAGGATAAAGACTAAATCTCAAGTGTGCTTTGCTGCTCTGTGGTTCTGGTCCAGCCATCCGTTTACCCAGTGAAAAATTACTTTAGATGTTTATTTCAGCAGCTTGTGCAACATTGCACTGGGTGCTCTGGAGGTGAGTAAGTGCTGTTTTTCTCTGAGGATGTTTTTGTGATTGAATACACTTGGTCAGGAGAACTTTTATTAAGACATAGACAAAAAAGATTTTGAAAACAAAAATAAAAAAGGGATAAGAAAAAAATAAAACCTCTATGAATAAAGAGACCAAACTTTTGGCACTTACCACAGAATGAAATGTCATTGTCTGTACTCCTGCATTGCAGGAGTTGTAGGTGGACTGACTCCTCAGACATGGGCTCTTGCAAGGCCAGATCCAAACAAAGGAACCACAAGTCTATTCACAAGTGTAAAGACAAAAAAAAAGAAAAAAAAAAAATCTAGATTTTCTATGTTTAGTGCCACTTGTTTCTGAAAATCCCAGCAGCACTCCAAAAAAGCATCTTGCTGAGGTACAGAGCAGTTCAGGAGACACCAAAAAGCCACAGTGTTTGTGAGTTGCAGAGCAAAAGTCAGGAGTCCCAGTACTTTGCTGTATCCAGAAGCAGTACAGGTAGGACACAAAAATGCCAGGGGGGATTAATGGCTATCATTTACAGCTGTCAAGAAAGCATATTGCAATTTCCCTGATGGGAGAAGCAGACATCTCAAAGACAATTTTCAGAGAAGGGCTGGTGTTTTCCTATGTCCTTGGGAAGCAAAATTTCCTGTCATTTCCCATTGAATTCTCTTCTACAACTTGTCTGCCTGAATGCATAGTTACAGTGCTTCAGAATTTTATTAAGAAGCCAAAAAGCTGGGGGTTTTTACTGAAGCAAAAATCCTCCAACCCTCCATCATCTCACCTTCATGACACAATTTAATCAATACCTACCTCCATTTAAATATCCCACCATCTCTTATTCATGATGCTGGAAATTCCTAGAACAATGACTATTTCCTATTCAAGAAACAAAAAATTTTAAATTGTGGCATTCTATTTTTAAATAATAAATAGAAAATATTTATTTTACAGCATTTTCAAGATCATTTTGACAAAAAGGCAGTTTTCATCAAGCATTTGACAGACCAAAAGAAAGAACTTCTACAGAAAGCTTCATAGCTCATACAGCTGCATACACAAGGTGAGCTCTTGCACTTTAGATATATTTAGGTATGTGTATGTTTCCAGTTTTAACAATTACAAACTAAAAGCTAATATACTGAATTTCAAGAAAACTCCTACTCATGATATAATTACATTGCAATAATAAAATCAGTGCTTAATATGTTCAAAACAGACAGATATGAAAACAGTATAGTACCTTGCCACATTGCCATCTCCTCGTCTGTACAAATCTGCTATATTTCTTTTTCTTATCTCTCTCAAGTCTTCAAAGACTGGCTTCTTAGTATCAGCTCTGTGCTACTGACAATATAAGTTTTTGGAAACAGCACAGCAGACCTTATACTACAATTATTAGAAGATAGAATTCATTGCCAGTGCAGTGATCAGCAAAGAAGATACAGCATTTTTCTCGCTGCTTTAAGGAGTAATCAGCACTTTAAATAAAAGAAACAGCAACAAAAAACAATCCCCCTAAAAGCCCCAAGCAAAACAAAAAATCAACCAGCTAACCCTCAGGTGTCTTCAGTTCATTATAGAGGCATCAATATACTGACAAAAATATGTCTTTGGGCAAAGTTCATGCTTTCCACATCAGGATGATGATAGCAATTGGCCACAAGTAATATTGAATATTATATATTATAATATAATATATATATTATAATATTCACAAACATAGTGAAAAGAGGATGAGAAAAAAAGACTCTCTCTGGTTTTGAATATGATTCAAACCTGCCAATACCAATACTGCATAATTAGGGAAAAACTCTGAGATTTGGATCTTCAGAGAAGAATTGATAACAAGCAGGACTTCTTAGAATTCAAATGAAAAGAAATAAAAATAGTAGAATTATGATTAATTCAGAAAAACTCTGGTAGAATATTCAAAAGAAGCATGGTTAAAATTAGGGTTTGCAACTATATTAACAGGAAGAGGTTCCTTTAAAATATTTTTGAAATAAACTGTGGAACTGTGGGACAGATCGTCATCCTCAGCTAAATTCAGCAGCACAAGCAAAAATCATGGCAGCTAAAATCCTGATCTGTGTATGTATAATAAGCACATTTATAAATAGGGTAATCATCATTATAATTAAGTTCAGGCTACAAGAAGTAGACCTGGACTTTTATCATGCCAGTCATTAGGGAGCTTTGGATTAGGCCCATCTCTAGGAAACACATGAGAGATAGAGGAGGAGGAGAAGGAATAAATGACAGAACTACAAGTGCTTGGAAGTGATCTTTAAGCTATATTGTATATTAAACACAATAAGTGAAAGCATAAGGAAAGAACATGCAACTGAACATCATAAAGGGTTTAAAAGAACTGTCAATAGCAAAACCTGGCAATTTATGCACACATTAAGCACTGATGAAATTTCCTGTCATGGCACGATTTTATTTTAAATTATCTGAAGCAGTGAAATAGTTGGATTACTTTTCCTGTCTCTCACCTGCGAGAGTTCTAAAACAGACCGTTTTCTTTTTTTTCTTTTTTTTTTTTTTTTCTGGTTAGCCACACTTAACTGCAAAACATGTAAAATAACAAGTTTTCAATGCACTGGTTATTAATATCATATGTCTACTTCATAAAATATCTGCAAAACAAAGCACCCTATTATAAGGGTAACGACTGTCTTAGCTTGTATATGAAAAAAAGGATGTGTTAGCACAGCATACAAACCTTCAAAGATCTATTGAATATTTGTACCAACGCGATATAAAAACATGATTTAAACATAAAAATATTCATAGTATAGAAGACAATCTTCCAGTGCTAGTTATTGGACATTACTCTTCACACACACCGTACCCACGCATACAATTACACAAACGTACACTCACTCTCCTGCCTGGAGGCTCCATAGCCCCCAGTGTGGAATTGCCTTTCTTCCAGATTAACAGTTGTTGCTCTAAGTAAACAGCTATTTCTCAATGCATTTGATTCCAAAGTAACACAAAGGAATGATACAATGGCATGGCAAAATACGTTATTTTATGAAAAGGTAGTCAATGATTATTGTTCTGCTACAGGAAATGTTGTGTAACAGTTTAGCCACATGGTTTTCAACCTTATACAAAAGGGCAGTTTTTCTAAGTCCTTATCATATTACAAGTTCTATGGCAAGGCTTTCTTCAGAAACCTCTTGAGTCTTAACTTGATCATATTTCTTGCTCTGTTCACAATCAGCATTAAAAGAAGCCCAAATCCCCCAAAAAGCAGCCTAGTATGAAGAAGAAATCATTCAGATAGAAGTCAGTAAGAGCAATGTGCTTTCACATTATCTCATTTCCTCTCCCCAAACTAAAGTTCCACAGTTATGCCACCTGTAGAAACCAGAAAAAAAATGTTTATGCATATATGTCTCATATATAAGTAGCTTTTTTCCCTGCACCACACTCTGCCCTTCCAGGTCCTGGGTGTGTTACTCCCATAGCAGACAGACAGCAGTTATGAGGAGTGCTAATGACTTCTCCATGTCACTCTTCCCAAAGTCCTTTTCAAGCATTGCCAAGAGAGGGTGTGACTAAGTGTGATTATATTTTTTTTCCTGCATGGTTTGTTTTTTTTGTTTTTTTTTTTTTTTGCTATAGAAGATGTTCCTTTAGTTTGTGCTTTGTTATGGTTTCCTAACATTTTCCCAAAGTACGGTAATTTTATTTTTAACAGATAGAGAATCTTGAGCCCTCAGAATCGATTTTTTTATTTTCTTTTTCTTTCATTTTAGTTATTTAAGTGCAGGATGAATTTTTTGCCCTGTCCTTTGTCACTGTTCCCTGCTCTCTCTCCCATGACCCTGGGAGGCTTGTCTGCACAAGTCCTCCCAGTGGGCAGCTGCCAAAGTCCTTCCCATCGTGTCTCTTGCAGCATCTACAGGGTGGACGAGCTTTGCTTATAATCCCTCAGGATGACAGAGGCGTAGGTCACATCTGGGGGTGTGCAGAGCACCGACTCTGACACAGGGGAGCTGGGCACGGAGCTGCCCGAAGCCACTGAATCCCGGAAAGGGGACGGGGGCGTCAGCGCCGGAGAGTCTTCTAGAGTCAGTTTGCTGGTTGCCAGTTCCTCGTCCTCCTCCTCCTCTGTGCTCTTTTCATACACATATCCCTGAATGAGCTTCACCTTCTCACTCTCGGCTTCCTCAGCCGGGGGAGACAGGGGCTCCTCGCTGAAGGCAGCCACCTGCAAAGGCTGCAGGGGCGGCTGCTGGGGTGGCGGGGGTGGGCAGGGGGGCCGCACGCCATTCCCTGAGCCGGGAGCGGGGAGGACAGAGTTGAAGTCGGGGATGCCGGCGGCAAACTTGTTGACCACTCCTTGGAGCTGGTCCATGAGAGACTGTGGCTGCAGGGGCAGGGTCTTGGGGGACTGCTCAGGCAAGAAGAGCTGGGTTTCCTCCGCCGTGGCCTGCAGCGGGGGGGTCGTTGCCACCCGCCTGTGCACCACCATGGAAGGACTGCTGGACTGGTTGAGGTGAACGGGCTCTCTGTCTTCCTCCACCACATTGTACAGAGTCTTAGTGCTGATGTCAGTAAAAGTCAGACTTTGGCCGTGGTAGTCTTTAGTGAGGGGTTTGATCACCGCTGTCTGATTGCACCCTGTCTCCTGGTTCTTCACATGCACTGAGAGTCTGTGCCACGTATGTTCCCCCTTTGGATCTTGTCTTCCACCTGGTTCAGACCATGACACAGACTTTCCATTAGAACTATGAATAAAATAAAGATGGTTTATTTGCATTTACATTACGAAGACACAGGCAGTATAACAAACAACCCTACAAAAATGCTGATTGCTTTGCCTCATTAGTAAGCCTCCCCCCTCGAGTTTTTCATGTCCTCCCAGAAATACTACATGAGAAAACAACACTATGATTCTCATCCAAAAGTAATGTTGGTTATCCATCCTACAGCCAACCTGGAAAGGCTAGTCTGCGGGAAGGGCTCTGGGAGAGCCATCTGTGGTTTGAGGACTTGAGCTGTCATTTAGTATCTAGGTTTGCTCACCATTTTGCAGTAAGGAAGAAAAAAAACACAGGAAAAAAGTCACAGGAAAAGATTTAATTAAGCCTGATTTGCAGTTTATAGGAAATATTTTCAAGCTGTTGGAAGAAAAACAATCCACAGTCATAGCCTTTGGCAAACTGGGTAGAGATAAATTATTGCTAACCACTCCTTTCCCTTTTATTCCGTCTTCCCCTTAGAAACAGATTAGCTAACAGAGAAATGAAGTACTCCCCGGGCCTCTATCAGGTGGGAGGTAAATGCACTTCTTCCCGGGTGACTGTTATTTACAAACCAAGCTAAAATTCTAGGACAGAAAACTGTTGGTTTGTGTGGGAGGAGGAACAAGCAGCAGCATGACTGTGCTGAGTCAAACCCTCTGACTTCTCATACGGGCTGTGTCCCACCAAAACTCTGGGCAGTTTGGCTGAGTGAGGATCTGAGGGTCAGGTCCGACTCTGAGGAGCTGTAGGGTTTTGCATTTCCCTATACCCTTGAAGGGAGCAGCACTCAAAGCTGAGTGGCAGCTTGTGAGCAGCTGGTGGGACAGGGAGCTGAGCAGTGCTTTAGAGGACCAAGCAACTGTTTAATTGCAGGTCACGCAGTAGCGATGGTTCACAAATTCTAAAATATATCATCTGGGTGAAAACCAGAGGCAGAGAGAAATTCTGAGATGATTCAAAGCAGCCTTATCTCAGAATGAGGGTTTCATCCCTCAGGGACCAGAAGCAAACAAAGGATTACATTTCAGACCCTGAGACTGCTGTGCAGATGGGAGACAAAGTGAGTGGGAGGCTGGCACAGAAGCCTCACCTCCTGCTACTGCACACACCAGAGGAGATCGCTTCCCCTACAGTATTGCAGTGTGGTTCTAAGCATTTTGCTTTTCTTTCTCAGACTCTCATGGTTCTCTTTTTTAAGGAGTAAATAATTGCCACTTGGATTTTATAAAAAAAAACCCATATTGACTGACTTTGTCATAGCTGGAAGAGACTGGTACAAAACATATAGTGTTGTAAATCTGTCAAAACAGAAAAAAAATATACATGACAATGTGTCATTTTTCTGTCAAGCAGTCAGTACTCCTGGAGGAAAAAAAAAAAAGGATTTTAGGTGGATCCAAGCTGGGAAACTCATCTCCAACTCCAGACTCCAAATGCTGGGCCTGTGACTCACCACCTCTGTGGGAACTGGGGCACATGAAAGGACCAATCTAAAAAATTCATAACTTCCCAAAGCATGTAGTTGGTAGGACCTGGAGCTGTTTTGATTTAGAGCTTTAACCTAAGAGACAAGAAAGCCACATTCCCAAGTGAAGAAGGAAACCTCTATATTATAGTGATCAATGAAAAGATAAGAATGAAGGTTTAGAAACATTCCTGTTTTGATCAAATGAACTATGGTATGACTTTTTTTTTTTTTTTAATGTGCTATAAAGATAAGCAAATGAGTGTAACTCTTGGGTGTGAAAGATTTTTAAAGTAATGTTTAACATGCCAAGAACTGCAAACTCTTCACACAGAAACACATTTGCTCTACTTTAACTTCAAAACAAGTCTCTCCTTGTAGAGAGGAAAATAAGTCAAGGGCGCTTGTATTTTGCTGATGCTGTAGCTTACAATTACTGCAAAGGGCTTTTCTAAAATATGTTATGGTTATCTGCTGCTTTTTGTGCTAAGTCCACTGCTGCATCATTTCTTCATATCTAGTTCTGGTGCATCACCTCACTTTTGAATCCCCCCTCATACCATCTGTTTTTTCTCTATCTCATTTTATTTCCAAGATTTTGTATTTTACATCAAAGGCAAGCACAGCTATTTTAAGGGGCTCACTACCTCTGTCTTCAAGTCTAACTCCTATTTAGTTCATTTCCCCCTCCCTCACTCTCAAATTCTTCTCCTATTTCTTTCTTCTGTAGCACTTTCCATAGTCTCAAGTTAATGGCCATGCTTAAACAGTGCTGGGACTGCAACGTCCAAATGTGAGCAAACTATTCATCAGGATTTTTCTGGCAGGAACTTGCTCATCAGGGAGAGCTGGTCCTGCTTGCTTCTGCTTGCCAGACCTTACTGCTCATGGCTCCAATGGCCTCATGACAAAGAGCTTTAGGGCTGCATTGGCTCTCTGTGGGACTTGACAAGATCCATGGATTATTGTTCCAGCTCTTTCCCTCTACTTGCTCTTCTTGCTATGTCCCTGCACTGCTAGCCTGTTAAGGAGTTACATTTTGAGATGGAGTCCCAGGACTGTCATAGAAATACCTAGGCTCTGTCTTGCTGGATGGCTGGCAGGTGGTCACACTGAGTTTGACACTTTCAGGAAGAATTCATCATTAAAATGAAAGAACACTCGCTAGAACAAAGAGCAGTCATCTTGAATATCATTAATTGCCATTTAGACAAAAAGCAAAGATGAGTCTGTAAAAGCTCAGACCTGAACTGAGTCTCAGTGAGAGAAGAAGTTGTCTCAACTTGTGCAAAACCAACGATGACAATCTTGACTGTGCAGTCACCACTCGCTAAGTGATTGCTATCTTCTCTTTTGAAGGAAACATCCATTGGAGAAGGTCAAGATCAAAATAATCTGCTTGGGGTAATGGGAGAAGGGATGGTTTCCCACATAAAGGCAAGAGAGAGTACCAAGCCAGGTCACAGCTGGGGTATTGAAAACCTAATGTTCAATTGCACAGTGACGAGATGACACCAAGTGGTGGTTTCTTCGTTTTATCAGTAGGATGATTACCCAGTTCATGTCCACCACGTGTTTATTTATCTTCCCTAACTCTGTCCTTTCTCTTGTGAATTTCTCATAGGATTTAGACTTCACACTTTCTGCACAAAGGTGAACTTCTTGAAATCTCAAGGGATCTTAAGGTTTGTACTTGTGTATACTCAGTGTAACACTTCATGTACTATTTCTCCAAATCCTCCCATCTAGTCTATATATTCAGGCAGATTTCTGAATATCCTATCATCACATAGGGTGGGTTTGCATTTGCTTATAGGCAAGAACATACTTTGAATTGAGATGCTTTTTTTCTATTTTCACCATAGCTTTATCTATGTATTTTGTATTTTAGGGGAAATAGAAGGAAACATTTTTTTGGTGTGAGTTTTTATTAGTTTCATGAGCAGAGCTTTTGCTATTTTTGGTAATTCAAAATTCTGCTTCTAATATATGCATTGTTCTTTGTAACGTACTCTCGGAGTGACTCTGGGGAACTTTCAGCTTTCTTTCTTTATTATAGACGCTAAACAACATGGAAAACAACTTCAGATCCCAATAGTTCCTGAAATTCTTCAAAAGAACTGATGCAGCCATGTCTGAGACTGTGGTTCAAAAAGGTTAAAAATGCCTGCACAACAGTAGGACATGCCAATGACTTGTTAGACAGCTCACTGTTCATTGTTAAGTATCTCCAGATGACCAAAATCTGGTCCCTCCTTGTGACCAAGAGTTCCCCAGACCCAACTTCTGTTTCAGGCCAAGAACAGAGTCCTGCTCTTGCCAGTTCCAGGAGGATCTGACCTTTCTGGCTTCCTTGGAGCAGTGTCAAGTCTGAGTATTCCACAACAATTGGCTCCTCTCCATGCTGCAGGATTCTGAAGATGACTTACATTAGATGTTGGATAGAGAAGGTTTCTTTACATCTCAGAGGCTGGATGCTTCTAAGGTGAAAAATTATTGTCCCTTGGTCTAAGGTAAGTTGGTCTGTGCAACTCTGATCTTTTCACCAGCAAAGTTATAACCTGAGATCAAGAGAGCATAGAGAATTAAATAACCTTTGAGTCCTGTGTGCTTGAAACTTCGGATTTTGGTGGATTTTCGTTGGTTTTGGTTTTTTGTTTGGGGTTGGTTTTTTGTTGGTTTTTTTTGCCCTGAACATTTTATGCATAACAATCCCTAATTCATAGCACATGAAATAGTTAAGCAGAATAGTATGTGTTCTGGTGAGGTTAACTCCAGGAAGCCACAGGTTGAAGAATGGCTTCAGAAGTAGTCAGGCAAAATGCTTGAGAAAGAGACGTTTCTGTTAAAATAGATCTGTTAAGAGTTCATGCCCTGTTTTGTCATTTCAGGATGCCAGAATGGTGGTCTGCAATCTTCTCCAAGTGGCCATGAGCTGAGGAAGAATCTTAATTGATTAAGATTCTTAATCTTGCTGAGATGAGTGATGCAGTCATTTGAGCCAGCTTGGTGATGTTAGAAAAGACACAGAGCACAGATTTAATATATAAGGCTGTTTGGTTTTTTGTTTTTTTTTTTTTAATGTAACAGTGGCAATTAACCAGAGGGAGAGGTTATAGGAGAAATAATAAATATTACCTGTCTTTCATTGCCAGTCACTGTAGTAACTGAAATCCCACAGCCAGTAGGAAGCAGTGGTATAACCTGGCAGTCCTTTTCAGGAAAAATTAAGTCCAAAATGAACTCTGAACTGTCTTTACCAGCAGCCAGAGAAGGTCAGTGTCAGGTACTGCCCAGTCACCAAATGGTGCTCCTCCCTTCAGAGAGCCCAGTTACAGCCAGTGGCAGCTGGCTGTGGAGCACAGCACATGCAGAGCTGTCCCTGAACACTGACACTGAGATGACCAACCTTTGGAGGCACTGGGACACAGAGCAAAAAGAAATGCCCTGTTTAAAAGCTGTGCATTGGACAAAACCTTTCTCATCCCCACAGAGGATGACATACATCCTGATGTATGCCATCCTAGGGAAGCCAGTGGAGGAATTTCTGCCATGCCCACAGAGAGGCAGTCAGTAAACCACAAACTTTCTCCAACCCTACAGTCACGTACGTGGCAATGAGCCTGACTAAAGCTCTGTCCCACTGCTGCCTCCGTTCCCAGGGCCTAAACTAACAAGCTGAAAATTTAAGGCTAATATCTGCACTGCAGCACACTGCAGGTGCTTTGCTGGTATCCCCAAGATCTCTTCTCTTATTGTCTTCGTTTCAGTAAGGCCACTGGGGGCATAAAATTTGATTAAGGGAGTGAGCAGATTTAATCCAGGGTAGTGATACCTCCCTGCACTGAGCAGCCGCTCCTCTCAGAGCTGCCACAGCCAGCCCTGATGCTCATTAGCAAAGCAAAACTTCTAGAACACTGGTTCTAGGGACTCATCTCTTAAACCTGGGTTGGTAAAATTTCTCTGCACTCTCTCCTCTCCAAGTGAGGGAGCCATCATCAACCACAGTCCCTATCTGGTGTATGGTCAGGATTTTTGCCTCATGTAATCACCTAAATGAAAAAAAAATCATAAACCAATTTCAGTTTTAGTTCATTTACACTATAATCTCTACCTTGGTGACAAGAGGAACTTAAAACTGTTCTCACAGCATGGCTCCAATGCTTTTGTGAGTGCTGTATAATTAGAGCAATGTTTAACCTCCCACTTGTGTTTCTGGAAATTTAAACTACTTAACTAACTTTTCCTTGTTGGTCCTTTCCTCCCTTCCTCCCCCTCTGCCTTTTTTTTTTTTTTTTGGACAAAATTGCCTTGGGCATTGGACACAATGTTCTATGTAAATTAGAGCAGTACTTTAAATGTATGATGAAAACTGCTACAAAAAATATAGAAAAACATAATGCTGTCTTACTGTCTTGTCAGGGCAGAACGTGATGATACTTAGAGGTGTTGTGAGTGAACTCAAGTCCAGAGCTGCCTTTCCAACTCTCTGTCTGGCCACTGGTTTATGTAAAATAAATGTAACATGTTCATTTCCTTCATAAGTTACTCTAATGCAGAAGTTAAGCATTACTTTATCTGAGTTACACATAGGCTTTCTAATGAATATTGACCCTATTGATAACTGGGATATTTTTCTTTTATACATTGAAATTTTAATATTATACAGTCTGTAATGTGGATGTAGTAGCTATGCCTAGGCTGAGTACCCTGTGATGAGATCCTGGTTTCCATCCACAGGGTCTCCAGGTTGGGATCAGATCCTTGGTCAGGATCAGAGATTGGCAGCCCCCCTCACCTCTCTGCTCTGGCCACCCAGATGGGGAAAGCTGGAACAAGGACTGGGGTCACTCGCTTTATGTTTGTGCTACCATAGAAGTGGGTTGCTGCTAGGCTCATATCTGGCCTATGGGGTAGGGAATTACTTCCAAATCCAACAGCTCAGCTGTAGCCAAATGTCCCAAAATAAGTAGATTTATTCACTTTGAGACATAACAATAATTTTTATATACATAAGTGCTTTTGTACAGCTGTGAATTTGGGGAGAGTGGGGGATGATGAGAGAAATGGTCAGTGCAGTGCTTCAGTGTAGTTGAAGTCTCACAACTTCAGCATGTTTCACAAATCTAACATACCTAGCTCAACAGAGGTGTGAGAATATTACACTGACAATGTGTATGAAGGTCTGACTATTCGTGATCATTACTACTAGAAATTTGTAATCTCATATGAAATACAGAAGCTGTGTCATATTTCAGTCATCCAATATTATTGGAAAAATTTGCTTCACCTGTGTGTTCATTAGGTATTCTGAAAAAAAAAAAGAAATAACTACTAAAGTGTTGCTTTGAGAAAACAATCTAATAGATATACAAAGTTCAGGATAATAAACAATTTGTCAGAAATAGTAAGAAAATTAATCCAGTGTTCAAGAACTGAAGATGAGAAACCTGCAAATCAAAGTGAAATTAAAAAGTGCTCTTAGTAGTGAACAGCTTTTGAATCTATTTTATTCTTATTAACAAGTAAACCCACTGAATATTCAGAATTAATTCATCCTACTGAATATTTTTTTCATTTTTTAGGGATAATAAAGTTAATTAATGGGAAAACATGGTGAAATCATCATAGGTCCTCTGGTATCAACAGAGAAGCTCATTTGTGTAATCTGAAGGTGTATTTCATGCTGCAAATTCAAATTAATGTTTATGACAGTGTAGCCAATGCCAGTGCCTGAGCTGAAGCATTTATTCTTGCAGGCTCAGAAGGGAGCACAGCTGATAGAACCTGAAAGCTGAAAAGTACAATGTTTTGAGCAAAGGAACCTGGAAAGCTTAGGAACATATGAAGAAAATGTTAGAATTAAATTAATTTACAAAAAGTGTAGGTGGGTGCAGCTAAGGCAAAATAGTCTGTAGGACTGGGAGGCTGTGAAGATCAACAACCTTCAAAAAACATTGCATCAAAAGAAATACCACAGAGCTGCTGTTGAATAGAAACACTAATTAATGAACTTTGAATAGAATAAAACCACAAAAATTCCCCATGAATTCTGTATTCCCCACTCAAAAACACCACACCATGGTGCAGAGATCAGTAGGTCTTTCCTATGAATGCAGTTTAATAGTAATTAGGACAGATGGAGGTTTTTCCTTGCTTTCTGTAATCCTCTGTGGTTCTGATAGAAAATTATTTGGGCCACAATGTTTTTTACCAAAAAGATATTGACAAGCTGAAAGCTGTATAGTGAACAGCATAATAAAACACAGGGGACATAGGACAGATTGCATGAGATATAACTAAAATATCTGAATATATTCTGGTTTTTTTCAAGCATCTCAAAGGCATTAGCACCAAGGCTGAAAGGTATTTCACATGGCATAGAGATGTCTAACTGAGACCTCAAAATGAAGCTAAAAAAAAGGGCCAAATTATACTTCACGACCAGAATATTTCCTAGTCAATAGCTGTATCAGAGAAGAAGCAAAATCCTTATGAACATAAAAGCCTGTTGCCCTGGATATTTCCCAAAAAGTGTGCAACCCTTGCAGGGGTTGTGGTCAATGAGACCCTTCTTCCACAACAACTTGTCAGATTATCTGGTATACTTGAGAATAAAATAAACTCCCAAGAGTTTAAATAGGGCTTAAAGAGCCATCAGACTTGCCTTAACATGCCAGCATTTTGAGTGCTTTACCCTGTAGCAAATTTAGCCAAGTTGCCACAGGAAGCTTAGTCATGAGGCCTCGTTTGTAATGTACAGCTCTCCCTAATGTGCTGCTGTAGATAAAGCAGCCTGTAAAGCCTGTGGGTTTTTTGGGTGTATCTGAAAGTTTCCATGGTAATGAATGTGCAGATTCAGAAGAAAAGAGCCCTGAAACTCCAAGCTGATGCTTCTGGGGTTTTTTTTAATATGATAATAAAATATTATGATTCTATATTTTGATGATTCTGCATTTCTAACCATCTCCAGCACTGTACAGAGAACGGAGATGAACATTGGTGAAAAAAATGATGCTAAAGACAGTTTCAAGAGTCTGCATCTGCTTGCTTGCAGGTGGGAGCTGAGGGAAACCATAGCATGTGTGGTGATTTATAGCATGTTGGAGTGGTGAAGCAGGGCTGCTAAGGAAAACCTGGATTTACAAACTGCTGGAGTGCTGGTGAATGAAACTGAGATCAGATGGTGGTGATGGGCCGTTGGTGATACGATGGACAATTGTCTACTGCTCAAATTGGGCTGTGTGGCCACAGGAAGCTCAGGTTGCTGATGGAGGACGTGCCCTTCCCTGAGCCACAGTGCAATTTTGCCAGGCCTCTGGACGCATCAGCTCTGGCTGGAAGGAGGGGGAAGCCTGAGGGGCAGACACAGGCAGAGAAGCCAAAATAGCAAGCTTCATGCTCAGCAGATCTGAAAAATTCCCCTGCTTCTTGAAGCTGTTCTTATCTGGGCAGCCACCACAAGCATTTGCGGACCCGTTGACAGGTTGGATGTACACCAGAGGTGTTTCTCAGGAGCTCATGTGGATAAAGATTTTTTTTCCAAACTGAAAAAAAATATTCTAAGCATGGTCATGCAAAAAGCAGGAGGTTCAGCTTTCCCTGTGCTCAGGAGTTTCTCAGCTTGTGCCCATGCTTTTCTGATTAGAATCTGCTATTGCATTTGCTTTTGCCCCCTAATAGTAGGCCTGTGTTGGACTCCCTTGGAATTTCCAGACAGACAATTGGTGATCTGTACCCTGAGAATCTTCAGTACTTGTTCCAGTTCAGAAAAAAGGGGCATATTGTTCTGACTGGAGCATAGTAACAAATAGTTTGTACTGCTCCTTACACTGCCTGTGTACAATTTGCCTTTCAGGGTGCCAAAACTGGCTGCTGCACAAGCGCTGTAAAGCCACCATGACTGCCCCTAATGTATGATGCATTTTGTGGATTTCTTCTGATCTGCAAATCAGAGAGGCAGGTTGGATTGAATGAACATCGTTGCTATATGCCCACAGATTGCATAGACTCTCAGAGACATACACAGAGCTAAAACACTTTGCACTACTCAGAGCAGTGCAACAGCATCTCTGGTTGCAGTGAGCAGCACTGCCCAAAATGCTGTGTCAGTGGATCACAAGCATCTTTCCACCGAGTCACTGCACAATCTTCCCTGGGGCAGGGAGCAAGACTGTTACACATCTGCTGCTTATCAGAGGGAAATGAGCACAGATCTGGAAGAAATGAGGTGAAGTATTTCGGTTTTTGCAACAGCTTGCTTGTTTTCTCCACCGTGTTTGTGTTTGCTCAGAGGGGACAGAATTTGCACTTCTTGCTTCTGAAGAGCTGAACTTCACTATTGTTTGCTGAATGCAAAACTATGCAGAATCTGAACATCTTTCAGAAATTACAACAGAAAAAAGATTCATGCTGTTATTTTGAGATGCTGTTTGTTCCTACACCAAATCCTGCTGGTTTTATTTACATGTGCCTTTTTGTGATCTACAAATCCCACCAAATAAACATCTTCTGTGATCCCTCAGCTGGGTCTGCGGCCACAGTTTAATAACAAGCATGGGTTAGCAAGGGCTGTGCACAGCAGAGGTGTCTTGCCATGTAAAGCACACAGGATAATGTCATCTCTATGCAAAATTACAAAAAGGAGAAAAATGCTGGCTAAATGGAAAAAGAAGATAAAATTAGTACAAGAAAGAGGACATATTTGCAAAGTTGTAGGCATTTAGAAATAAAAATGTAAAAGCTGCAAAAAAGTTATTTAGTGTCCTCTTCATCACATCTGCACAATGTTTAAAGTATTGTTTGAAACAAAGGGCCATAAGCAAATTTCCCATCTTTAATGGCATGCACCACATTTGTCCCATCATTAGACATGATAAACCAATGAGAAAAAGAAAGCAAGGGGTAAAACCACTCTTTGTCATGCAGCTTCTCTTACACATTCACTGCAGGGATTTTTCAAAGCTGCACATGTGCCGACGGACACTGGCTGGTGGGCGAGAACTCTGGCTGCCTCTTCCTGAAAATTGAAAAGAAAAAGACACCCAGTGAGTGGCTATACACATGTGCACACATGGTGGCTATACCACTCAATAGGTGCCTGTCCCTGACCTATGTCTGTGGGCTTTCCCATCTTTCATTCTCTTGTCACCTCAGCTTCCACACAGATTTCTCTTTGGCTCCAGCACGATACTGGTTAAAAATTATTTTCACGATGTTCATTCTGCTTCCTATGCTGAGCCTTGATGCACTTTACATACCAGATGGCAAGGGCTGCTGTGCATCTAGCTGTCAGAGGAACTTCGCCCCTGGTATTCTCAACATAGGATGAAATGATAAAAAAAGGAGCATCTGCCCCTCACATCTTATTTACAAAAGCATCACCAAAATTTTTTGCTGGTAGAATTTTTAATATGCTGCTGGTTTTTCCTTTGTCTCTCTTCCCCTAATATGTTTTTCTAAATGCTTCTTTTACTTTTGGAGCTCTGGCTGAATAGTCACTAGCTTGCATTATATGTGATTTCACTATGGTGCTTCTTCTTTTTTTTTAAAGGAAGCATTGGATTTATTGAGGTAGACACAAAATTAATAGTCTCCTAAGCACTCTATCTGCAAAGGTAATTCAATACAGAATTGCAGATTGCAATTTGGGCTGTTAATATGGGATGATTTCCATTTAATTTCTCTTTTCTTCCTTGCCCTGTCAAGCAGATTCAAATTCTCATTTGTCTTCCCCAGTATCAATAAAACTAATATACACACAAGCGCATGCTTTGACAAAAATCTCATGTATTTTTGCACATGGAATGTATCACTGAATTTCTGAAAAAAAAAAAAAAAAATCATCATTGTATTGCAAAGAAAATGCAAATTGAAATTCAGCATTTCTCCCCATCAAACAGTCATAGTGCATGCTTGCCAGACTTCTGTGTACCTCCAAATGACAGATTCATGGATGGTGTGTGCATGTGCTACATACTCAGCACATGAGCTGAACAAGCCATTCCTCTCACCACGTACTAAAGCGCAGGAGCACAGCATGATGTACACAGAACACATGCATACCCATTTGGGAGCGGTAGATGCCTTGAGATGACTTCTGAACTATTATGAATAAAACACAAATAAGACATTCTGCTGAACAATTTTGCCAACCTGATTACTTTGAAGCCTCTAGAAAATTAAATTCATTACCAGGTATAATGAGATCACTGAGATTTGAAAATTTAAAAGTGATCATGACTAGGAACTTAGCTAGCATGGTCTCTCCTCTACCTTATTAAAGTCACAGGGATTATTAGGCTTCTGATTAGACAGAATATTCAGCATTTCTACAGTCTTCCATTTTTCTTAATCAATTGAGAGAATAAGAGCTTTCTACTTCCTGTGCTTTTTATTCAGTCACAGGAACAAATTTTACAAAACAAGTAGCAACACACTGAGAGATTATCTGAGAGAAAAACCTAGAGCTAAATGTATTTCACACACATGCAGTGTTGTACACTCAACAGAGGGCACACAGCCACAGACAGCCCTGCTTAGGACCATGGAAAAGGTGGAAGACTTTTGTTTCAGAACACGGCTTGGCTGAGTCAACAGGCTTTAGCAGCTGTCATTCCTCAGCCATTTGCTGTCACTTATGGGTTGCTTAGCTGCACCCCCTTTGTACTTCTTATTCATATATATCCCTGTAGTGAGTTCAGAGCAGTTTGCTCTCCAAGCTTTGGACATTTGTTGGTCTTGATAAGAAATCCTCCTAAGTGAAAGGAAGAAAGAAGCCTGCTTCCTCAAGCAGTTCAAAATGCCTCAAAACTCGTTCAAAATACAGCAAACTCTTTTACTGTGATTGCAGCTGTGCTCCTCAGCCAAAATCAGACACAAATGTTACATCTGAGAGAGTACGTAACCCCCAGATGCCTGGCCAGATTTGCATTCTGGAGGAGGTTGTTGTTGTTGTTAAAGTGCTGCCAAGATCCATCAAAGCAGTGGTCTGCCTTTTGATCAAGGTCAAGGGTGATCCCCCCATGGTGATGCACAGCATACACAGCAGAAATCACCTAAATCTCAGGGTTCATGCTTCAGTAGAATTTGAATTTATAGTGAAATTTAGATTTATAGTATGGGAAATGTAGTACAAGTGTTGGTAGTATTTCAGTGAATAATTTTCCAATTATCAAATCAACGTCAACTGTGTAAATAATAATAAACTTTTTTGATGCATTGAATATGAAGTATCCTCGTAGGCTTTCTTTTATCTTCCTAGTAGTGTGCACTAATACTGCAGAGCTGTGATTCAGAATTAGTGCCAGATCTCTATACCTTTATTTTTTTCTTTTATGTTTAATGATGGCAATGTATCCCTGCTTCTTCCTTCTAGCTTTGCAGGCACTTCACATACATTTCTCTGGTTATAAAACATTAGATACTCCGCCCATCTTTACAATATGAGGATTAATGAGTCCTTTTGAGGGCAGTCTTCTCAAGGGCAATTCCTGCTGAGCAGTTATTTGTATCCTGAGCCCAGAGGCAGGATGGATCCTCTGTGCTTTTGAACAAAGAGCTGGCATACCATCATGAAAGTGCCTGAGTTGCTTTATAAGGGACCCCTGGGTGCAATAACAGGGAGTCTGGCAGAGGAAGCAGGATAGCGGTGCAGAGGGTTCCTGAAAGAAGTGGCTTAATTGCTTTACTTTATGTTCTTTGAAGCAGAAAAATGCTTCTGGCTAGTCATTCAGAACAGAGTAGGTAACGAGCCTGTTGAAATTCACACTGAGGAATATAAAGTATCATAGGGAAGAGTCACTCTTGTCACCAGTTTTCCTCTTAAGTGTAAATGAATCATCCCATGAGGCAAACATCTGTGTCAGGATTATAGGAAGTGTAAATTCCTATCTGCAATGTTTTATATCTGTACAGCTGTGAAACTAGAAACATTCACCTTCTGCTCTGGAATTATTCTCTTTGCTCAGACTCCCAAAACAGAATGAATCTATCTGGTGCTGAGGTTCAGTACACTGTGCTACTTATCATTTGAAGTCATGGTCAGAGATCCTCCTCCCTAGATGTACTTCAAGCTGTAAAAAATCTTTTTAATTCCCCAAGCGAAAAAGTTATATAATAGCATATCACCAAAATTTGTACAGTCTCATTTGAAACAACTGACCATCAACAACATTAGGCAGAAAGTAAAGTGGGGATGATATTCAAGGGAAGTTAAGTGATAGCCCTGAATAAACTCCTCATTTTAAAAAACATATATAACCCCTAGCTCTGCACTCCCAAGGAATATCTCAGCAACACCAGGAACTTTCTGGCCTGCATTTTACCTCCTCAGTGCTCCAGCAGTCTGCAAGGTGACTGGGAAGGTAAGCAAACCTCATGTGCAGAACCAGACTACTAAAGTGTTCAACTAAACTCTCATCCCAGAGCCTCATGCCTCTCCAGTTCTAGCACCTTCCTAGGAAGAAGCATGTTCCTCTTCAGATGTTTGTGTCTTTGAAAGGTCAGGTTTTATGTACAGTTGTCATGACTGGATCAAAAGATAGCTACATAAAAAGAAGCAAGGCCTTGTCCTTTTCCTGAAAGATGAGGAGCTGAATTTTCAATGCCTCTTGTATGAGCTAGGACGTGATAGCTAGGACCAAGACAATAGATGAAGTTTGGAAGATGGACAGATTCTTGGTACAATTTCTTAAACACAAGTCCTGAATCCAGTCTAAGTGATGTCTGGAAATAATTGCTCTGGGTTTTAAATTAATTATGCTAATCAGTGGCACAGCAACAAGTTTTGGAGAGAAATTAAAGAGCCATGGTGCAAAGAGCAATACAAGTCTACAGGGTTATTCACCGTCACCCATCGGAGTGAGGCATATGGATATTATCACCCATAGAGGACTGAGAAGCAGGAGGGATTTCATGGCACACCCTTTCTATTGAGGTGTGAGCATCTGCTGAAGAGGACAGAAGGGTCAAGGTCACGAAGGAGAACATAATCCCAGAAGAATGCCCAGAAAGACTTGGCACTGAGCTGAATAGTGAAGATGGAGTAAAGGCTGTGTGTACTTCAGGTCACCCCAGGGCAGCAGGAGCCAGCTGTGTGCTGGGGGAGTGCTCTGGCCCTCCCCAGTTGCTCCCTTCTGCTGCTCCACCTTCTCCTCTGTGTCAGCACAACTCTTGGTGCAATTATTCAATCATCTGGCAGGGAACAACAGAGGCAACTAATCTGGGTCACAATTATGCCAGAAAAGGAAAGGAGGTAAAAAAAAACCCCTCTTATTTCCCAATTTGAGTTCACAGCATGGCTGTCCAGGTTCTTGTCTCTGCATAGGCAAAGTGATGGCATGGGATAAAGGAAGGCTTTGAGTGTCAGTTCTGGCTTAGGGCAGTTTAAAGCATTTGTGGATTTACAGGCTATGATAGCCCAAAGTAGCTGCAGGAAAATCTCTTGGTTGTCTGGGATGGTGGCAGGAGAGATTTTTGAGATAACTTATGTAATCCTAAGGATTAAGAAATGTATATAGCCTTATGTTCCAGAGAATACGGGAAAGTAAAGGAGGAAGGACTGGCTGGGGAGCACAGAGAGGCCTGGGGCCACACTTCATGCTCCCCCAGAGCCTGTAGTGCCCAGGTGCATGAGCTGTGACTGCACACCCACGCAGTCCCGTGCTCCACCCCACTGAGCCCACGATTGAACGAAGCTGCCAGGTGGGCACGAGAGCCGCGGCTCAGCGGGGCTGGTGCCACCCACACGCCCATGTGCTCGCTGGGCGCTGCCTGCGCTGCCAGAGCTGTGCTTTCAGGTGTAGCTCCCTGTCAGTCCTTGTCCATCTGAGATAGATAATCCCACTGTAGGGGTTTCCACAGCCTGTGGAATTTGCTTTGTTCGGTTGTTTCCTGGGTGTGTTGGCTATTTGGTTAGTCAACTTGTCTGGGGGGCTTTGAGATGCAAAAATATGAGAAATATGAAATAAGTCCCAATTTCTAGACAATCCTTTCTCTGGGAAGGCAAGGCTTGCAAGCCAATAAGTGCAGGCTGAGTGGAACCACCTGAAGCTTTGGGTTGTGCCACAAAAATAAATGGCCAGAAGATAATACAAAAAAAACAATAAATTCTATTCAAGTAGATGGGAAAATTAACAAGAACTCTTAAGTAAGAAAGTATGAAGATTCCTGTCTTTAATACACCAAAGATGAGGAAAGATTAATAGTGTTGTGTAAAGAGAAGGAGGATCTACTAACAAGAAGGTGGCTTGTAGGTGGTTATTTTAATTGAACCTGTGATTCTCTGGGGCTGATCAGAGTGAAATTGCAAACACCAGCAAACAATTTACTAGTGAAGAGTTGCTATAATCAGATCAAGGGGCACTTGTTTTGATAGAGTTTATGATCAGCTTTGACATCTCTAGCTGTGATGCTTCAGCACAGCTGTGCTAAACTAATAATTTGCTCCTGAAGGGGACAACTTTCACCCTCTGTTCCCCAAACCATGGGCATCAGGGACAGTTTCTCTGATGCTGACATTAGTGTTTATCTGACCTTGAACTCAGGCTCAAGGAATCCAGCAGACAGTAATTAATTTTCTTTTCTTTTTTCCTCTTTGTAAGGACAGTTATAGTTTTATAGGGTCGAAGAAAGCCACATCCTGCATACCACAAAAGAAGAACCAGAGAGAGCAGAGAAGGGGAAACCACATAAGAGGAAATAAACTGAAGCAGTAAGCTAGCAATGGTAAATTATCTACAGTGAACTAAGAAGAAACCTGGAGTTTTTAGTTGTCAAGTGGGCTTTAAAGTGACAAATTATGTGATTGCTTTCAGCCTCCATAATTGTTTGCTGTTAACAGTGGTAATGACTTTTAACCTATGCTTGTCAGGTGTGGGAGGCTGAATGCCAAATATGCTCTGAAGAATTAGTTGACTTGTTATTTTAAAATTAAATAGTCCCTTTACAACTTTAGTGTAGAGGCAGATGTTATATTGATACAATATACTTTCAACCCACACTGAAAGTGGTTTTTTAGAGTCCTCTGGCACAGTAGAGAATCTAGCCTCTCATGCTGGCCATGTTTATTAGTGACTCTTTGAGAGCGTATGTCTTCTGTGTGGTGGAGTCTGTTCTACAGATATAGCTTGGTCTGTAAACCCTAAAAGAGATCTGACAATGAAGAATTTGCCCATTCAGAGTCCTTGAGGCACAGAGGTAAGAATACAGAGAACAGGGGGGAATGTGGTCTGGATGTGAATAGTTTTCAGTGTATTTGGGACAGAGGAAAAACAGAATCAGAAGACAAGTGAAAAAAGTATCACTACCATACTAGCTTAAAAAAAAAAAAAAAAAAAAATAGAAGAAAAAAAAGTCAAGCAGAAAGCCAAGAAAGAGATTTTAAAATTCCTTACTCTTCGCTTTACAAACTCTTAAAACCCCATGAACAAAAATATAAGAAAGCAAGTTGCCCATTACACATGTCTGAGGGACAGACCTTTAGCAAAGACTACATCCAGATTTTGGACTGAGTAGTGCACCAGAAGTTAGCCTTTGCTTTGCCATATCCATATACATGTATTTGTAAATTAACATGTCTGAATCTGCAGATTTCTGAGAGGGTGTGGAACCATACCCACCTACATTCCCGTAACAGACACAGACCACCATCTCTCTCTAGGGATAGGATTCATTTGTGAATTATAGAGTCTGGCTAAAAATCAGACGCTTTTGTCAGCATGTGATCATAACTTCTGTGGTTTGTCTTGTGGTGTTTTTCTTTGTGAGGCATTCCTAAAAGAAGGGAAGAGTTCATCACAAGAAGGGATAAACTTGGTGGACAAGCCAGGATGCAAAATGCCTTTCACATCAATGAAAGAGAAGACATGCAAGTGTTGTCCTCTTCTTGGGCTATATGTACCTCTTATGTGTCCCTAAGCAAGGAAAAGTATTAAATAAATAAGCACTAGTTCTGCATTTCACATTTGTAACTTTGCACTGAATTGCTGGGATGAATCAAAAGTATTTTTCAGATGTCTTAATTTGAGAGGAAAACCCAAACTCCAGTATTAGCTGTATACAGATGTGTATAATACTTCTGCTGTTTTATAGTCCTGTTGTTATTTATAAGGAATATCAGCAATCCACATGATACCCTTCAGTACCCAAATTTTTTCACCTCTAAATTAGCTGAAAGATGTATGAAATCACAAGGTGGCTCAGAGACCTCTGCAGACTAAATGCTTGCAGAGCACCCTGCATGTTTATTCTAGCAAGTATTTTTACATTAATTATCACGTGTTTGTGCAATGTCACAGCTCTCTTAACTTCTGCTGAGGTGAGGTAAGCAATAGTGGCATGGGCTGAAACATCACACTTTGAGAAAAAAAAGGAGGTAAATTGCATTCTTGACTTAAAAAATATTAATGTGACCTCTAGAAGACTTGTATTAGTTCTTCATTCCCTTTCCACTTTATATTTCAGAGCAACACACACACACACCATGGGTTTGGGGATTGGTTTTTTTTTCCTAAGGGTGTGCTTATGACTGTTGAAATCTGATTTCCATATGAAATATACAGAAATATCCAGGGATTTAGGTGCTCAACTGGATGTAACCTTTAACACCTATTTATGTATCTGTCATTCTTTAAAGGTGAAGTTTTCTTCCTTATTTCTCTCACAGAGACAATTGTAACCAAAACAATGTGTGAGTGTGGTTCTAAGCAGATAAACAACACTTGCTTATCCCTACATGGGAACACAATTGTTTGTATCACTCACTAATGAGTTGATGTACATTTGCAGCATCCTAACTGGATATGAATAATGTATACAAGTACCAAAATACAAGGAAATGTAATAAGTGATCCAGTCAAGCGAGAAATTAAATTTCAAGTGGTGTCCTTATTCCTGTGGTTTATGCCAAGAAAGATACTAGCTTTCCCCAGGATTTCTGTAGTGCTGCCTTTCTTCCCCTCAGTCAGGAAGCAGAGATTCCTGTACATAATTGCAAAGCTCCCCTCTGATGTGACTCTGTATCTTTCTGTCATTGTGCTTAAGTATTGAGATTCATTAAACAAAGCTGCCTGGTGCTACAGCAGTGCCCCCAAGCAGAAAAACATTTTGTGACTCAGCATCTTGAGAGCTGCAAAACAAGAGGAGGAGTAGTAAAGTGAACTTCTCCAGCAGTCCTTTGGCAAGAGCCAGGCTGGACTCAGGGACTGTGCCTTAGTTAGATGTCCTGTCAAAATCTCCTGAGAGAACAAAGTTGTGCTCACCCCTGAAAAGAGTGTAGTAAAACTGCCATAGACTGGGAACTTCCGAGAAAGGGAGGAAATGGCATAGAACCTTACACAACAGCCCTCTCATTTAAAGGGGCCATGCACACAAGATGTGGCTCTGACTGGAGATAAAGAAGCAGAAGTCTGGATGGGAGCACAGGATGCAGACAATGTATCCTGTACACTTATTCAATATAACCTGGGTTTTGTCTGAGGGGGGTTTATCCCCACTACTCTTACTGGGAAGCCACTGCAGAACCTCAGGGATTTTCCAAGTTATTTCTCCAAAAGGTAGTCTCAGGCAGCCTCTCTTTGGCTGTGGAAGCAAGCCCAGAGGACTGATATTAAATTGCCAGGCCTTTTGGTTTTGCTTGATCACAAACATCCCAATCATAGCATGTATTTTTGTCCATTTCTCCTCATCTTGTTTTAGGAATAGTATGTGATCAGCTATGCATGAGTTGGGACTCCCTTTAGCTGGTATAATTTGCAAGGAAAACCTGTGGTGCTTTATGCAGCTATACCCCTTATTTCTCATTAGAAGGATTAAAAAACCCACTATCACCAGACTGGTTATTTTGCACATATACACACAGATAGACAATTTGGTATATAATTTGATATGTGCATATGTTTTTAAATAAATATGGCTTTAAGTAGTTATTTAAATGAGAAAGAATGTAAGTCTAGAAGTGACATCTGAGAGTGTTTTATCCCTTATTTTGTATTTTATTTTTGGTCCATGGGCCAGCACTACCATATATGTGTATCATAATCAAATGCAAATTCAAGCCTATAGAAGACAAGTTTAGACGTAATTACATAGATCAAATTTAAGAGAGAAACCCCGCAGCGGGGTTAGAAGAGATTGTTATTGGAATGTTAAGTTTCACACTCCCCCATTATTTTTTTGTTTCTTCCTAGTTCTTTAAAATAGGTTCTAAGAGTCTCTTTGGAACCATGTAACTATCTTCTGGGAGTTTTAAATACTCACTTAAATCAATATACTGACAAGGACAGAACAGCTTGACTGGGTTTGTTGTATTATTTTACATGAAATTCACATCACATCCACAAGAAAACTGGGTAACAGCTATTACATATCATAGTGCTATGTGTCTGCAAAATCTTTCATGGTTTAAGACTAGTAAACAGCCCAGCAAAACCAGCAAACACACCAACTGCTGAGAGAGAGATGTTTGGCATTAATACCTTCAGCTATCCTTTGTGAGCATGCAAGAGACTTTCCCAAAAAGGCACTGCAACCTCAGAAAAGGGAGAAGGACTACAATGAATACAGAATTTGGTTAGAAATAGGAAGATGAATCAGACCAGGCCAGGGTGCTGCCTGCCTTCCCTGTGATAGCTGTGTAGCCATTCTAGAGCTGCCACATCTGCAACAACCTGTGAGGGAAGCAGACTCCTCCTCCATGATATGCCCTGAGTGTGATGCAAGGGTGAACCAAATGTCCAGTGGTTTTGGAGCCCCATGCCGTGGTTGGGAGCTGGGAGCCTCAAAGCCATGGACCAGCACAGCACCTTGTGCTCCATGGTGCCACTGCCCGAGAGAGTCAGCCCCAAAACCAGGGTGGGGGTGTCAGCTTTTTATTGGAGGTTAATGGAGCAATCAGATATACAGCAACAAATTGTTTAAATAAACAACCTTATCTGTCCTGTACAACTTTGCAATTTTTTTTTCTTTTCAATCTCTATGTAATTTCCCACCGGCAGAAGCTCACATCCTTTCTGCTGTTCCAAAATTCTCTTTCATAATATGCCATTTCCCTCTGGGGTAAGCTTCAGTAGTATGGCTGTGCAGGCAAAGCAGGCTTAAGGGTCTTCTTGAAAATTCCTTGGAATGTGGTATTTTCCAAGGTCTCTAATGGTAAAAATTAGGGTCTGTCTTATTGTGTCTGCAATATTAGTTCAGGACACGAGAAGTTTACCCACTGCATCAGTTTTCTAAATTGCAAAGCAAGGTAGTCTACCGTCTCCTATCAGATTCAGCAATCGTCTCTATACTGGTTTGGCACTGCTGTAGAAAGGTAAAGCTACAAGAGTTGCTAATCTGTATAAAAAACATTTAAAGATAATTCTTGTGTGCTGCAGGCTGGATGACACGCTTCAGGACCAAAGAAAATACTTCTCATATTGGGCTTGTGTCGTGAAGCATAGGATTTAATATATATCTTTTACAAAGAAAGGTACAATGGTGACCAGTTATTATTAAGCCTGTTTGCACTTTCCACTAAACCTACTTGTTTCAGATGTTTTGATACATTTTAGCCAGACCAAGGGAAAAAATTCCCCCTGTGGCTGTTGCCAGGTTGAGATAGATTAGTTTGTTTCTATTTCACCTACTTCAGCCGGCAGAGATCGGGACGAAAGGCAGTGTTTTACTTACATCAAAAGTGCTTTCATGTGTTCTGTTCACACTTTGCTCTCTCCCTCCTTGCCTCTATAAGCCCTGCTTAATGATAGAATATTGACTGTGCAGAATAATAACATAATAGTGAGAAGATGGAGTACTCCTGAGCAGCTATTTCTGTGACAGGGCTGTTAGGCTGGATTAAGTGACAGGCTGTAAAATATCTACATTTGAGAAACTGCAGCAGAGCATGCTGAGCATTAACTCTGTATGTAGAAACTCCAAGTCTCGCCATGCTTCACTGTACATTTGCCTCCTCCCACCACCATGGAAACCAGTGGAACAAAATCTTCTGGACATACTTGTGCTAAGATTCCCCTCACCATGTGTTTGTGGGAGGCTTTGAAAATGAAGTTAGGTGAAGAGCCCAAAAGCCTTTGTGGACTGTGAATGGCCAAGGGAAATGAGCACAGTTTGTCAGTACAGCTTGCTCAAGATGAAATGGCAACTCAGCAAGTCAGTTTAAAGAGAAACATTAACTTCAGAATACCTAGAGATAATTTTATAACTGGCAAGACAAAAAAGCAGGTGGTTCCTTAAGCCATGTGTTACTAGAGGTTACTGAGAACCCTAATTCTCAGTTTAAAAACTGTATGTAGGGACCAGCACAGAGGGAGAAAGGACAAAGGGAAGCAGGAAGAAGTTACTAGGGGATGTTGAGTTGTCTGCAAATTTTCATTGGAATAAAATAAATCACATTTGAGAGATCCCAGGCCCAGGTCAATGGATGCCTGTAAAAGCAGTTTAGAGGCATGGACTGCTGAAATGTGTGAAAAAGACAAATTACAAGTTTGGAAGTATTTAAATCAGCTATTCATTTCTAAAGACAGACAGCTGGATGAAAAATAACTGAATGTAAATATACTAAAATTAAAAGGGGAAAGCAGGTAGCCTCTGCATTAATATGGAGAGGCCATTCAGTGAGTCTTGCTAATTGGCTTTGTATTAATTCAGATTTTGCTACATAATGTATATTGATGACTAAATACTTACTCTGGTTCAAAATGCACTAAAATGGTGTCAAGACATGGGGTCTCAACCATAAATTTAAAATAGTTTATATTTGAAGACTGAGGGAGCAGATAAGCATTACTGCCAGGCTTGCAGTTAATTACCCAAAGACACAAAATGAACTTTCTTCCTGTGGTGACTCCTGCAGCACTCCTGGAGAAGGCATTTCCTGAACCCTCATCAGAATCAGCATCTGAAGCATCACTGTTTTTTTTTTTTTTCTTCATGTAGTACAGAAGGGAGCATCGCTTCCTCAGGGAAGGGATTGTTCAGGCACTGTAAAAGTGTCCTTCTCTTCAAGCTCATTGACCCTCATAGACAAAAATAACTTGTGAGACCAAGAAGAAGGCTAAAGATCACAGCAAGATCCATACACAAATGTTTCCATCTCACATCTGGAAAAAATAAAAAATAGATGCAAAAGGCTCTCCTAACAAATGCTGCTATGCCATCAGCCTATAACAGCCAGGATCTTGTAATACCTTCAAGCAGCAAAAAAACAATAAATGTCCCCACAAAGCTTCAACACAAGCAGCAGATATCTCTCTCTCTTCCTCTCTCCTGATGGAGCTGCTCCATTTTTTATACATATTTAAGTATTCATTTGACAAGAGGGAAAGAATGACAGTTGCTTGGTACTGAAGACACTCATGAGGGATCCTTCAGACCCAGATTCAAGTTCTCTCACAGAACACAAAGTATTTCCCCAGAGTTTGCTCTACAATATTTTTTTCTCTGTTCCAAAATACTGCTGGACAAGAACTTACGGAAAGGAGACTTTGCCCTGGACAGCTCATAATCCAGTTATAGATCATCTACCTGGGAAATGAAGGAGATACTCTTAGCCAAAATGAGTTCTTTAACTGTTGGGGTAAGATTCCCTCCTGATTTTCCAATGTCTTCCTCTCTCCATGGGAAAAAAAGAATGTCCTCCTGGCCCAAGGTAAATGCTTACCAGCAAAGGCCAATTCTATGAAGCATTTTGAAAGGCTTTTTTTGAAAGAGTTTTCTCATGGACAATATATATATATTCAACTTGAAAATTCCCAACCAACTCTATGGAAAACAGTGCTCGTTGTAATTGCTCATAGTTTAACTGAATCAAAATAAGAGAGAGTTCAAATCCTCAAGAAATTTATTTTCACCGAAACTGCGTTGGCAATGCAGCTGGGACAGACTTTTTCAGGATGACTTTTCTGACCTCTATGTCAGCGCCAGAGGCAGCTGAAGGTTTTGAATTGATGAATTGATCCTGTGTTAGTAGACTTCCCTGGTTAATTCTTTTGCTCTACTTTATGAAGGAGAAAGGAAGAGTGTCTCAACTTGCTTTAGTCCCCAAGCTAAGCTAGTTAAAATAACAGCACAACATTGCATGAAAATGCTTTATGAAAGCTTATATAAGTTTGATTTGTCCTTGTAAATGTAAACCAGTTTCAATTTTTAAAACTGATTCAATTTAACCCTGTATCTCCACACCAATTTAATTAGATGGGTGCAACTTTTCTGTTTAGGAATTGGAATTCAATAGATTAACCAAAGAAGAGATTTGATACAGGCAGGAAAAGAGATGAAAATTGAAAAGCAGAAAAAGAAAAGCAAACTAGGAAGAGGGAGAAGGTATAACAAGAAGATAGATTCATACATCTAGAAGAGAAATCTTCTGAGTGCAGAACTGCTGGCTACTTATAGACAGAAAAATGTGGCCACAGGGAAAGACTGTTAAAGAATCTAGAAACAGAGCAACATACTTATAGGGATTAGAATTACTGAAATCATCACAAATAAATCCCAGATTTTGATGTTTTACAAACAAACCAACCAAACCAAATAATAAAGAAACCCGCCCAAAACCAAAACAAAACCAAACCATCAACAAACAAACCAAACCACAAACAAAACTATTGAAAATCAGTATGAAGATCATTCCTGTAGGCATTGAGCATGTACCAGTAGCTTTAAGTCCTGTTTCAGGCAGGACCTGATTACACCTCTGAGTTATCTAGGTGCTTCCAAGGCTGCAGCAAATTCTACATTTTCCTTCTCGATTTCCACAGTGACTCACATTTTTATTTTTGTTGTCACAATGTCCTCAGAAACTTTGCAATGGATGCAGCTAGGAGCTAAAAAAACCCTCCAAAGCCCTTTCTGTTTTGCCTTGTGACTTTTTTTCAAAGCTTCATGTTTGTCTATTAAACTTCTTTCGGTTCTTCATGCCCATGAACACAGCTGCCTCTGCACCTGTGCTGGCTTGGGTGAAGGACATTCAGTAACTGCACAAGAGGTTTAGGCCAGAGACGGGAATTTGGCTGTATAAAAGACATGGATGCTTAACCTGAGGGAAAAAAAAAGCATATTAACTAGGTTTTGAACTTTTAGTTTAGGAAAACAACTTAAAACTCTGTAGAGCTCTCTTGCTTCGTAACACCCACAAATTATGTAACAAATTGCTAAAAAGATCAGGTAAGCCCTGTTGAGTTTTAAAGGTTACAATTATGAGGGAGAAGCTCAACTTTTGATCATGATGTAATATTCTCTCCTATTAAAAACTGTATTCTAAGTATATCACGTTTTGATCTTTTAAATTATTTTTTCTTTTTTAAAATAAAGGTAGAAGATGTGTAAGCAGAACAGAGAATTAGTTATTAAGTCTCTCATGACCTAAAATATTCAAAAGTCTATTTTTTTGACAGACATCAACTTAAAGAAACCAACATTGTTAGCCAGAAACCACACTGCAGGGACACCACACTAGTTTCTTACAGATGTCTGAGTCCCCAGGTAACTACCATAGAGTCAGAGGAAGGTGGATCAAGCCGCATCTTTCTATTTGCATGGAATTCATGCTCTTGGACTACAGAGAGTTTTGGCTATCTCCCTGCAGGTAGTGGCTCCTAGGGCTGCTCACCACTCCCTGCTTTCTCTCTGTGTAGTTTAGGAGTCAGCAGCCTTGCTGTGGCCTCTGTGGCACACTGAGCTGTGTATTTGGGTCACTCACATCTCCATTCCCTTCCCTTCTGATGCCCTGTCTAGCAAAAAAGTGTACTGAAGTAGCATAAAGACAAAATTGATCACAGCATGGGTTTTCTACAGTATTGCCTCCATCAGCAGGACAGATGAAAATGGTTCTTATGCAAATTGAATCAAAATCAACCTGAGTCACTCAAAGAAACCTGCAGATCCCAAAAAACTGGAAATTAACTGAATTTTAATTCTATTGGGAAGCTCAGAAATGTAGGTTTCACTGGTGCTTTTTTTTTTTTTTTTTTTAAATTGGGACAAAAATCATCTAAGCTCATATGTAACCCTCTGGTGCTTCTTTAAAGATTAAAAAACATTAAGATAATAAAGAATGCAAATTTTCAGACAGCTCCTCACAGGGAGATGCTGTTTGAAGTAACAGTTCTCTCTCTCGCTCTGCTGTGTCTGGGTGTTTTTAATTATTAGCAAGGAATAACAAGTTCCACAGATGTGAATGCAAGTTCATTTTCACCATCAGTTGACTTCTGCAACTTTCACACCAACGCTGAGTTTGAGAATGTGGAGAGATTTACATGGATGATGAGTAAGAGTATTGCTCATAATGCTAAGAATTAAATAGAGCACAGGGATAGCATGGAGGGTGCTTTTGAATCACAGTCATGAGGACTGTCACAATACACTACCTTAAAACTTATGTTCAGTCCTCAGCTTTCACACACATTCCAGTGGCCTTAGGCAAGTACATGTGATTTACAATCATTCAGACTGAGATTTCTTTTCTAAAAGGCTACAGTAGCACCTCAGTTTGAACACAACGCAGAGCAACTGCAAGTCCGGGCATGAGATCCTTGTACACACGCACATGTGACCCGGAGAGGCAAGAACTTGGTTACTCTGCTACTGCCTGACCTGCCCCAGGGGTAGAGGGAGCTGCGCACAGGGCTGCCTTCAGAGCAGGAGAGAAGATAATGAGCAACACGTCAATATCCATCTGAGGCTTAGAACTAAAGGGTCATTTCCATCTTTTAGTCTAGACACGAGATGAAAAATTATTACATACCTTACTATTCAGCAGGCTACAGTCAACCAAGAGAGGATGGCAAATAGAGGGACATATACAGATAGATGCATACCTGGAATCAATCCACTTACTTTGGATTTCCAGACCCTGGCTTCTTTCTCCGGAATATGTTGAGGAAAGTGTTGGACTTGCAAGGTGCCTTGCCATCCCCGACATGCATACGCACCACGTCTGAGGTGGTGAAGGCACTGCGGACGTTCCTCTCAGGCTTGGCTATAATGATGTACATCTTAGGAGTGAACATGCACCCCAGAGCCACTGTAACGCTCAGGCTCACTGCGAAACAGGTGGTGATGATCTTGTAGTTGCTGCCGAAATAGATGGGCACGAAGGCCAGCCAGATGATACAAGTGGTGTACATAGTGAATGCAATGTACTTGGCCTCGTTGAAATTGGCAGGCACATTGCGAGTCTTGAAGGCGTAGTACGTGCAGCTCATGATGAGGAGTCCATTGTAGCCCACAGGAGCCACGACGCCCAGGTTGCTGGTGTTGCAGATAAGGTAAACTTCCTTAATGCTGGGGTAGGAGAGGATGGGCATGGGGGGCTCCAGGATGATCAGTGTGATCACCAGTGTCAGCTGCACGCTGATCAGAATGGAAGCGATGACCACCTGGGCCCAGGCGCTCATGAAGCGGGGCTTGCGGGTGCAGATCTTCTTCTTGCTGCCCGCCAGGATGCGCGCGATGCGGTTGGTTTTGGTCACCAGAGCAGAATAGCACATGGCAGAGGAGAGGCCCACCAGAAGGCGCTGGAGGTAGCAGGATGTTGTGGTGGGTTTGGCTATAAGGGTGAAAGGGCAGACGTAACCCAGAAAGATGCCAGCCAGGATAATATAGCAGAGCTCGCGGCTGGAGGACTTGACAACAGGGGTGTCTCTGTAGAGCACAAAGATAAGGGTGACAAACATGGTGACCAGGATCCCCAGGCAGGAAAAGACCACGGCCACAATAGACTCTATATTGCTCCACTGGAGATACTTTACAGGGATGGGTTCGCAGCCTGCAGTGTACAGAAGAGAAACAGAGTGTTAGAAAGGCAGCTCCTGGAAGAACCTTTTTTGCTGGATCTCAGTCCAATCCAAACATAAGCATATGTCTATGTGACGTGGATTATTAAAACCATTTTACAAAGGAATGAACTGCATGATGGAATAACTTAGATTAATATGTTCAAAAAACAGCCATGCATTTTTGGTGTCCCAAACATTTTCTCATGATGCTGCAACAGGAAATTAGATTTGGAAATATCTGCTTTTAGAGATACCTGATTACAAGCCCAGCATATCAAAGGCACAGATGGGAGCAGAACCCAGACAAAGTCACCATCATCTCTTCATTTCAGCAGCATTGTTGAAAATAGGTGATTTTAAACAGATTAATTTAGTTAATCATTATCACAATCACTACAGTTTGATCTACTACATTTTTGAGAGTTATTTTATAAATAATAAAAATTAATTAGAGGTCTATGGACAGAAAAAATGGTACCAAAATTACAAATTTTAAAATCCAAAATTTTAATGGAACTATATCATAGATACTTTACCTTGTTAGTACATTTTTGCTTTTTTTTCCTCTTCACAGTATCTTATTCTTATTTTGTCAAACCCTCTGCTCTTTGTTTTCCCTCTAAATAATATAATTTAATTCTCTTGGAAGAGTCAAACCCACAGACTATGCATGCCTTCAGATAAAAACTGGAAAGACTCTCCTTTCTGACTAGTACAGATGTGCAAACATACTGGTGTCTGTTAATACAATACTTAACTGCTCTCTCCCACATTCAAGTTAAAGGAGTCTCTGGATATCTTCCTCACTGTGCTGAAGAAGTAATACCAGCAATAAACACTACAGAGAAAATAAAATCCTTCGTGTTAATAAGATGTTATGGTTGCGAAGCTGTTACGGACATCTTTCATTATGGCATTTTGTAGTTTCTGTTCTTGGCTTAATAGTTCCAAAGTGGTTTTAACATGTTTCTTTATCCCAAGTGAAGTATCCATGGCCTCTTCTACTTCTTGCTTCTGTCCTCCTCCAGTTTCCTGTTGGACACAACTCACTTTTTCTGCCTTTCCCCCACCTCTCAAGTATCTTTCCTCCCAGTCCCTCACCATCCCTGTCTCAGTTCACCTTACAGTTCATTTTTTTTAGCCACCTCTCCACCCAGATATCTTCACTACAAACTGCTGGTCCAGCTTTTCTGATCCTGGACCGGCTGCTCATGAACTCTGCCTATCTGAGTTGATGGACATGGCTGAAAAGAATAGGGAAAAGAGGGTAATGTCAGCAAGCTTGTGGGAGAGGCATTTTTCCTCTCATTTTTGCTGCTAGATCTTAACAAGGGCCTTGATGTTGTGATGGGCAAAAGCTGTGCTCAGTCCCTTCCTCCTCAGTGTGGAGTCTATTTGCAGAAACCAGTATGAACTAAAAGCTTCTGAGTCCTACAGTTTTGCCTCATTTATATGCATCTTCCACATGATGACAGAAACTATCAACAGATACCTCTACTGTAATGTAGATACCTGTACTGTAATGTAAAGTCCTTCCTTCCAAATAATTGAGAAGTAAGACAAGGAATAGATCACGGCTGAACAGTTTTATTGTAATCTCATTTTGAGAAACAGGAGAAAAAAATGGGTGTTGTTAAAATTTAAAAAGAGAAAAGAAATCAGCCCAAGGCAAAGTCCTGACATGGAAAATTTCTGCTTGAACTTTTAATGTCTGCCAATGTCATGTGAACTGAAAGAAGGTCTTATAATTCTGTACTCTTTGTCTCCAAGCTGACTTAACTACAGGTGTTGTTACACATGCCTGTAATGTGGAAAATAATAAAAATCATAGCAGTGGCTACCAGAGGTCTTATTTTATAAAGAGAATATTATAAATCAAAGAGAAAATTTTATAAAGAAAATTATTTTGCTCAATATGGTCTGATCAAGACTCAGATAGGAAACCCATACTTCTAGCCAAGACTTTTCTGGTGAAATAGGAAGGAAAACCTCTTTATTAGAAATGTGAACCTTTGGCCATTTCCCTCGGCAGCCCTGATTGCTGGCTCCTCTATGCTCATTAATTAATACAAGTGAAGCTGTCCTCATACAAGAATCTGGTCAGTGGTTGTTGGGAGGTTTAAGTTTCAATATGGACTTTAAGCTTAACAACATCAAGACATACTCACATTATTCCATTTTAAACTATATTTTCAGGGGCTTAACCCAGATCCAACATGGTAGTTAAGCCTATCGTTTGCTTTAAGCTTATCTTGTCTAAGATTTACTTAGAAATGTTTCATTAAACCAATGTAATTCCTGTGCACCAGCAAGCCCAAGAACCACATATTGTACAAACTGCAAAAGGTTCCCTATGCTGCTTATTACCAGCTAACAGATGTTGGTTGTCAGCACCTGTGAACGTGGGTTATTTCCCAGCTAGGAGAAAGTGGGCTCTGGAACCCCACTGAGACTGGGGGAGAATACTCGGGAAACTGTGCATGCATTTACAAAACAAATCAAAACAAAACAAAAATGTCCCCTCAGCAACTAAAACAAGCCTCAAAAAATTAGAGCAAAAGCTTCACAGTTAAAATTTTCTGGAAAAAGATATCTGGTAGTTTTCATGTACAATTTTTCCTGCATTTTAACTGTAATTTCCAAGATCAGAAGGCTAATCCATTTTTTTTAATGCTATATTCATAGTGCAAGAATAATAAGAGAATCTGTAATGTTTTCTGAGGTCATTAACACATCCCAAGTAACTGATGGCCCCAAAACCTTATGATTCTTTTCATAAGACTATGAAACTTCCTACCCTATATTGTTTTATTACTTATTTAAGATGATTTATGCAAACTGAGTTTACTAGCTTCACATTCATCCGTCTTATATTATATCCTGGTATTATAAAAGATTTCTCTTGGCACAAAGCCTAAGGTAATGGCTTTAGTGACTATTTCTCAGGTCAGGTTTTCATCATCTGTGGTGAGAAATCCTTTGTGTCTGCTGAGTCCATTTCACTGATGTCATATTTAAGGGAAGCAATCAAAAAAATTATGTACATTTAAAAATAAAATTAGAATGTCAGGAAATGATTGCTAAGCCACAGAGACTGGTTTCAAATGGAGAAAATGAGCACCTTGAAAAGCATGTCTTACGAAATAGGTTAGTATGTGCTTCACATTTCTTAAAAGGATTAAGGATTTTTTAAGGATTTTAGAGCCTCCATCTGTGATGGAAAATGAGTTTAAAATCACATATATGTTTAGCATTTAAGATTTAAGGCATCGGGAAAAACAATCTGCACTGTGAGATGCTCCTGTCTGTGTCTAGATGCCATGGTGACTGTCAGGGTATGAATACAACACATAAAATCAAGCTATAAAAACAGATTTGATAGGAGTCCTGGCAAGAAAGGAGAATTCCAAATTAAATCAATACCAATGGCGACTCCCACAAAGTTCAAGAGATGGACTTTATCTAGATATATCCCCCTCTTCTAAAGATAAGGATGGAATCAGCTTCCTTTCACAGCTGTGTATTTTGTAGTATAGTTCAAGTAAATAAATTTTATGGGTTAAAAAAGAAGGTTTTTTCTTTAATAAGACAGACTGAAGAAGCTGTGCGAGAGCAGATTGCCATTTCAATGTTCTCTAGGAAATAAGTCGATGGCTATGCTGTCATTTGGCTGATGTTACTCTGATTTTAGAACAGCAGCAGTCCAGTCTCCTTGCTGAGAAGAAACACAAATCAGCAGGTCATCTACTGATTTCATTAAAAGTTAATAGATTGCAACATGCCCTGGAGATTTTTTCCAGCACTGATTCTTTCCACAACTCTTTTCAGCAGTGCCTGTCATTTTGACATGACCCCTTTTGAGCTACTCTAAGAAGCATGGTAGCACTGAACCATATTCTCTCAAGTACATATTGATCTCTCACCAGGTTTTTGTTCTGCCTTCTTTTTAATCAATTAATCCCTTTTTCTTCTCTGAAAAGTAGATACAAACAATTCTGTGAACTTCAAGACCATCAAAACCTGTTTGTGTATGGATATCTGCTTTAAAATTAGCAGATGCTGGTGTCCTAGGAGCAGGAATTAAATATGGGCTTTTCAAATAGTCAGGACATTTATGAACCGTTCTATGGATTTTTTGGTTTCTATTAATACCAGATGTGTTTCCGTGATTTGGCCTCTTACAAAATGTATATTTCATTAACTCCAGTCCCTGCAACCCACTGACGTGAAACTTGAAGTGTCTGAATTATCACTGAGATTTCTGTACTGTGACAAATCTATTTGTCAGTTTAGCTGCAAACCAGAGCAGGGGCAGAGCAGGGTGGTGGGAGTGAGAGGTATGGAATATCAACATTTACACACATCTGGGACATGACCATAACTTCTTTTCCACAGAAAACCAAGACAGACTATTTCCAAGACAGACATTTCCCAGTCTCTTGTGATTGATAGGGTATTTTTACCTGGAGAACTGGCTAGCTTCCCCTTTCAAAATACATGCTCTGAGAGCTCGTTTGGCTTCAGTTACTAGCTTGAAGTATCTCAGAAGAACTTATTGAAGTTTGAGAATTTTGTCTATGTACTAAAATTTCCAGCAACATCTCACTGTCAGCCAGTCATGGTAAAGGACAAAGATGTCTTAAGTTCCACATTTGATCTTTGGCTAGGTGTTCAGATTGCTTCTCTGACTAGGAATAATGCCCTGCTGAATTCTGGCATCCAAGATTTGCAGAGGTGACATGGGGCAGAGGTGACATGGGGCAGAGGTGCCTCTAGTCTTTCATAGTGATACAAACCAAGTGTTAAGGCCACAGTGATGCTTTTCAATGCATTGTAGCTATTTTTTTTTTTTTGGGGGGGGGAGGGGGTAATGGTTTCCACAAAGCCTAGAGCAGATGTGGAAGTTGACCCTGACAGATAAAAAATAAACAGAAGGATGCCAAAGCAACTCATTCAAGGCATATACATAAGGGACACCAAGTCTAAATCTTTCCAGACAGCTTTTCTCAGGATTTTGTTAAAATTCCTCTTGCTGGTGGGTCCAGTGAGAATGATCTTTATACCAAACAAGATTCCAGTACTCAGTTACTGAAGGTCCTGAAATCCCAGATAAAGTGCTACTAATTGCATGGTAAAATGATCAGAAAAGAGTATCAAGTCAGTATGACAAGAATGCACTGAACTCTTGTGATAGTCACTGCTAAATTGCAGCAAATGCTGCTGGGTTCATTAGCATTCTTAACAGCTTTATTAATACTTGTGCTAAATGAAGGAAAGGAACAGGCAGACTATAACATTTCTTCTTGGCAGAAATTTTGCTGTCTTTATTGTCTCTGCTGTTGCACTAAACTGAAAGACAGTCACCATAAACTGCACTGGAAAGTGTGTCCAAATATGTACCTTTAATATCTCTGCCTGCTGCCATCTTACTGTCCAGCACACAGCACTCTCCTTGTGCCTGTGGAAGAAGAATGTGTTTGGAGGGACACATGCCTACCTGTCAGGTCAGCATTTGGCCACCAGCCAAGATCACAGGCTTTACACGTGAATTCATCCTGAACAAATTCATTCTCCTTGCAAGCAGTGCAAATCCAGCAGCAGCTCACTTCTCCCTTCCTGATCACCTGCAATGCAAAATACATCCTCGGTTCTGATCCTCTATCAGACAACAAAGAGGCACACACTATCACCCCCAACAAACACATAACACAATACACTGTTTGAAGCATTACAGGATTCCTGTGAATGGCACATTTCAAACAGCTAGAAAATACCAATCATGATTTTTTATTGATCCCTGTATTAAAATTTTTGCTTAGGATTTCAAGGATAACCTCTGGGGACAGTTTTATTTTGTTTTGGGGAGAGCTGTTCTGAGTTAAAAGTACAAAACCATTTTCTCTCTGGTACAGAGAGAAAATGGTGAATGTCGTATTTTCAATCAAACTTGAGGCTTAATCTGTGAAATGGCAGAGGTCAGGACAAGCAGCTCAGCCCATACTTAATATCTATTGCATAGTAAAAAGCAGTAAACAAAGTCAAAGGTTAGAACCTAGGGTAATTCATGCATATACATATATATATGTGTACACACAAGCACATTCACATTCACATGCATTCCAATTTATGTGCAAGTCTCTTTGGGGCTCATTACACAAGTGTAAATAGAAATTATAATGAGAAAAAATTACAAAACATCCTGCTAAAAAGGATCTATTGGATTTTAACAGAAAAAAAATTAAGAAGTGACCAACCTCATGCTTTGGAACAGCTCTTTTAGGGACAAATGTCCCTGAAAACTTTCTTTCTTTGCTATGAGGGTGGTTAAATGTAATAATCCAATGCTGAAAAGATTATTTCCTTGTCTTGATTCCTAGTTTCATTACCCTGAGGCTGAAAGACAGATTAAGTGTATCTCTGGCTCCAAGGGCTCTGACAAAGACTCTGGCCTTGTTTGCCAGGAAGGAGGAATCTAGCCTTTCCTTCCAGGTCTTCCTATCCATCTATATGCAGAGATAAGTACAGTAGTGAAATTCAAAATGTTTGTTTTATTGAATACTGGCTTTTTAGGCTTTTTTTTTTTTTTTTTTTTTTTTTTTTTTTTGTGTTAACATTTCCTCATGCAGTCTGTGGAAAGAGTCCAATAGACTTCAATGAGAGCTGAAGCTGGCATTTTGTATGCATAGTGTTTACATATACACACATACACAAACTGCATAATCTCAAAAACAGGGAAAAGATGTTTTGAAGGGTGGTAAATACCAATAATGTTTCTTCTCCAAGATGCTGGAGTGTGTCACTGTGCCTTTGCCAAATCATTGGTTGCTTATTGCTTAGAGTAGCAATACAGAAATATAAAGCTACAAATGTGTTTATTAAATGAAAATAGAAAGGAAGGTCTACTTCTAAGGAGATTTTGCTGAATGGACTTGTTGCCATTTTAAATTTAATGCATCCATACCATTCTGATAGTGGTGAAACGTCTTTATGTCATCCAGACATGACTGGTAGCAAATTATTTGTAGCCTGATGCAAGTGCTATGCTTGGTAAACATAGAGTGATTTCATTTGTGTTTCCATTCGTCCTGTTGTGAACATGAGATATAAATA
The DNA here is from genome assembly GCF_048771995.1 of Taeniopygia guttata. NCBI lineage: Eukaryota > Metazoa > Chordata > Aves > Passeriformes > Estrildidae > Taeniopygia > Taeniopygia guttata. Next base: position 66,788,472 of record NC_133027.1, on the reverse strand, counting down.
GGCATGGGGTTTGCTCATTTTTTTTCAACTTTTCCTTGCAGGTGTAACTGCTGGAACAAAATACTGGACTCCTGTGGGTCACAATATTTTCAAGATCAAAACCCAAGTGAATCACAGCCACTGAATGTTGTAGGCAATGACTAAATGAAAATCTTTCTCACATAAGGTGAAACTCGAATTCTGTAACACTAGAAGATTCTGCATCCCTACAAAGGGTAATTTTAAAAAATATGAGCCTGTATATGCTGTTGTTAAAGAAAGATATTCATCTAGGAGTCTTTCTATCATTTCAAGCCAATGGATAGGAAAGGAAGTCCTACCCATTGGCTTGAAAGGCGCTTGCTTGGGTTTAGGGAAAATCACTGACTGGATATTCATATTTCTATAACAGAAAGTTATAGAAATATAACTTTTTATATAAGTGTCTGAGGCACACCTTAATCTGGCCCTTCAGGCAAGGCTCGCTGCACACGGATCGGACCATTCCGCTCTTATTCATCTGAATCCTGTAGTCATCAATGTTGAGCACACCCTCATGCCAGGTCCCAACAAGGACATAGTCGTAGCGGTTGGGCTCTATGTACTGTAGGTTCATGATGTCATATCTGCAAGGAAAAAACAATGAGTCACTGTCCTGCTACATAAAGGACAAAAATTTACCTTGCTCTTCCTCCTCTTCCTCTAAATAATTATGTTATCCCTTAATACCAGGGACCTGGGTTTCATAAAAACCCCAAATCCTTTAAGATTTGCAGCAGAATCACAAGAAGTGCCAGCTCTGATCGGCATACAATTGCTGATTGCCTGCCTTGCTTGTATAAAACTGTGGGTAAAAAGTTGCATGTCCAGGAAGAACTGCACACCAAAGACAGTAAACTTTGCTGAAGATGCACATGTAGACAATGTCTGAATGCTGTGTTTTCAAATAATTTGTCAAAACTTTTTAAACCTTCACTTGGTGTCTCCATGCAGGCTGGTTGTAATATAGTCCTTTCTGGGAGCTCTTAAGCAGAAATGCTCAAACTGGTTTGCCACAAGTTAGCTGTAAGCTCTAAGTTAGACCATTCATATTATGCAGACCAGTGATTCTGTCAGGACAAGTTAGCACCTCAGGCACAATATTTATTTCCTCACCCTAGGCAAGGAGGAGTGCACTTCCCAAGATCAAGGTAAGGGGAGCATAAAAAACTGCAACAATTAACATCCAGCCTACCCTATTGCCTTCAATGTGTTGGACCTGATATGTGTGCACCCCTTACTGATAGTTATTATATTCATTCTTTTACCCACAGAATGTAGCTTGATTCTTAGAAATAAGCAAGAATGGAAAAATGAATGTTGGAGTGTGTATAGAGAGGAAGAAGCACACAAGAGGCTAAACCAACAGCCTAGTCTATTAAGATGAGTAGGGGAAGGATTTTATTTAATGAATGACAAGAGAAAGAGCATTGAAAACAAGAAATCAGCATTAGAGGTGAAAATAACAAAGCGTCTTATATTTTCCAAGCCTGGAATTTACTGCCTTGCTCTTCTGCACTGGATTGTCTCAGTCTCTGGAGAAAAAAATCTTTTGTTTATAATGGGTGCTAGAATTATTGTCTAGAGTAGAGCAGAGTAATTTTCTTAACTAAGTCTTAGTTAAAGATGATTTAAAGAAATGCATATTTACAGCTGTAATTAGACCTCAGTTTTGCCAAAATGCATGCTCAGATAATGCCAGTGCCACTGCAGAGCTCCACTGAATCATGTGTGAAAAGGACCCCTGCCACTGAGTTCAATGGAGCTCCAAGCAGGAGGCAGCTCCATTGGTTGGGAATTGGCCACTAATCAAGGCATTACTTAGAAAAGGAGTAAATTTCAAATTCATTAGGGAACAATTGCTTCTCATATCCCAGTTCTTCTAAAGGAAGTGCCTAAAAAAAAGAAATACTGTTTCCAGGCTTGTGAAGAATCAGGATAGCAAGAAGCAGTGAGAGTCAGGCATTTCATAATGGATACTCAACAGGCAGGAGTAAAGCTGAGCAGAAATGTGCATGCCTCTTCCTAGCAAGGGAAATGTACTTGGATTTTAGTTCGACCTTCTATTAGACTGACACAAAATCAGTAACTCTGCGTTGGAAGATTACTTCAGGAAGGGGAATAAAAGATTACTAAAACCTCACATTCCCTTAATGAAATTTTTGAGCCCACATACTTTTTTCATTTTTACAAAAATACATCATAAAGCACAGAATGACATTAATGGAATATCAATTAAGAGTTTCTCCTGTGTTCTTGTAATACTATTCCCTTTCCTATAGGTTACCTGTCAAAGAATAAAGTATGTAGATTAAAAGCTCTTACACAATCTTTCGTTATGATAAGTTGTAGTAAAATGTTTGCAGCTTTGATATTTTACAGCTTGAATTTAAGTTGAAAATTGTGGTCTAGCAAATACATTTGGTATATGGAGATGTGCTTAAGTTCTTTATCCTTTCCATCTTCATCTTAATGTAAAATCTGTGCTTTGAGCAAAGACAAATTCAGTGCTGGAATACCTCCTCCCATCCCCTTGCTCATGTATGTAAAACTTTAACAATTTTGGGCTGGGTCCATGCTAAAAATTATGACCCCAAAAGAGCTGCGAAGCTCTCAAGAGAGTGAGACTTCTTGGAGGTATATTTGTATTTCACACACACATGGCAGCATTTAAAGAAGCCATTGAAACATTCAGCAGGTAAGAAAATCCTTCTTTTAACATAAGAGCAAGTTCTCTGGTATATTGGGAAATGATGTGACCCAGTAGGCAGTGTCTTATGAACAAGGTACTTGTAAGGCAAGCCAGAATATAAGTCAGCTGGCCACAAGCACACTCTTACTCTAGTTAATCTGAGATAGCTGAAGTTACCTTTTTCCATACCCATAATACCTGACTGATACTGATGTTTGCTATCCTGGAAGACAGGAGGAAAAAGAGCAATGCTGAGCAATGGCAGGATGTAAATGGATGAAATAAGCACCCATAAATCCAAACTTTGAAACAAAATTGCGTATTTGGAAAAAAAATTGTTTACATGCAAGTTTGAAGGTTTTGCATAAGGCAAAATTTGATTATTTACTCAAAGCACTGGAGTACGTAGAGTTGTCATAACTGAAGCCTGAACAACTATTAGAAATTTTGAACTAAATAGACTCACATGGTTCTAAGCCCAAGTTTAGTTAAGATGAAATGTTAGTTAGGTGAAATTTTTCTCTTAGTTTGTGAACCTCAGCATTTTTCCACATATCAAAGGTTCATTGTAGGGGCTGAAAGTTCTCCTGACTGTTGTCACAAAGTGTTTTATGGTCAGAGGTCTATGCAAATTGTTTTTTCTAGAGAGGTAAGGTTCTTCATACCAGCCACAAGGTAAAAGGAGGCAATTACCTAGAATAGATGAGAGTTAAAACGATATATCTGTATCCCAGAGAAGGATGTTGTGTTGACTATTGCATATTTCATATCTTCTCCAGCCATTTATGGAAATTTGAGTGATATGATTGCTACAGAGAAAGGAAATGGGACCTACTCAAAGAAAGTAACAAGTGCAGCAAATTTACCAGCATGTTCTTAGTGATGGTATAGTGAGTACATACAGTTGAATTTACAAAGTTACAGCCATGTCATTTTTTCCCAGAGGCAGTGCAGTCAGCTAAATGACTGCATTTGTGCCATTCCAATAAAAGTTTCCTTCGTATTTCTGCATAAGAGATATTCAAAGAAATGATTCTTCACAGATGAAATACACCTCTGGCTATGCTTTGTGTTTTGCTTTGTGTTTTCCAATCTCATTTTAATAAAAACCTTGAAACCATGAATTGAGCCTGAGATAGAAAAAGAGTTATGTCTAAACAAATGTTCAAGATTTCATGAAGCTGTATGGGTTTCAAAACAGGAGATTATGGGAGCACCAGACAAACCTAACTACAGGCAACTCTATCTGCTCGGCTCATGATGATGACAATTAGGATTTTGTGGGAATCAATTGCTCAAAGAACAGATTTTGAAAATCATGAGAAAGGTTGCTACCTTCTAAGAGGAATATTATTCCACCTTATGAAGTTGATTTGTTAACATGATTTGAGGACAAGATATCTAAAAACGTTTTACACATTTGTGTGACATTCTTGCACTTCCATAGAAAAGCCAAAAAACCAAGACATTTCATAGCAGGGTGGCTTTGCTATGTTTAGGTGTTGTTTGTGGTGTTTATCTTTCTATTTTGCTGAGGTACAAAAGCCCTTGGGTATTCACACAGTGCTATGGTCTGTTCACTGATGCACAAAGAGACTTTCCACACGAAGCTGTGGAAGCAGTACAGTCGGTCTGCAGCTAGAGACCATTCTGTTAAACTGCTGCTGCTGCTGTGCAGATCACAGTTCATATACACACAGCCATTCCCTGATACTGTATTGCCCATGTCATAAATGCCACAGAATGAATAACAGAAAAGGTTAATTGCATTTCCTTGCCCAAACTTGCTAGCTCCAACTGTGAAAATATAAATGAGGATCAATTACAAAAAAACTCCCTACCTAAAATAATCTATCAAATTCTAAGTAGGCCAGGGAATCAAGAAAAATGAACCTTGCTATGGACCAAAATGATGGATTGAATAAATTCTATCATTCTGGCATACTCAGAGGAATATCTTCATATAAACTCTCTTATGTTTTAAATTCAGCATCTGTTCGATCTAATTTTATGCTTGGTACTGATGAGAGCTGTGGAAATGCTCTTGGGTGACAAAATAATAAATAAGAATTAGGCTAAAATTGGAAAATTACATCTAAACATCAAACCAAATAGCTAACAGAATGCAGCATATGCAAAGCTGGAGTAATGCTTTTATGGACACAAATAGTGTGCAAAAAACATAAAGCTACACTAAGCAGTAATTTCTCTGTATTATCTAAATTATATGTGCAAAGACTTGATTTATGCATTTGTGTTGATAAGTATGTGTTCAAATGTAAGAGAATTGTTTGCTTTACTTTCAAAGCCTAACCTCAATTGATCTGTATCTTTGACCAAAAAAATATCTTGAAGTCAATGCTCAACAAGATCAAACTGACTTTTTGTTACTAATTAAAAGTAACAAACTGTTTAAATGTATATACTGTTTAAATATGACAATATAAAAAAACATAACAATCTAGAAAATGGCAAAACATTGGCCAGTTTTGCTAATAAAACCTAGTAATAGAGATAAGAGTTGCTTTAAGACCACTGTGTCTCATGAATACTCAATGGAGGCATGAAAAGATATGAAAACTCTTGTTTGCTCTAGAGCCCTCCCTTTGTGTGGTGCTGGCACTCAGATGCACTTATGCAATAAGCCCAAAGATGGAGTGAGAGAGCCTTCTATAGCACTTTAACAACTCAGTAGGTAAACAAACTTCAGTGAAGCAATCCCTGGGTAGGTTTCAATTAATAATGGACTTCGTACTTCAGCAGCTGAATTAAATGTATTTATAAAAAAGAAAACAAAGAAACAAAAAAAAAAATCCCTGTGTTAAAATAGAACTCACCAAACTAAATGAAAGGAAAGATCTCTGTCAGTTCACTCCCATAAGAGAAACAAAGGTGACATCCAAGTCCACAAAGGTGCTGCCTTACCCACTGCTTGGGTACATCCTGTGTCTGCTGAGAGTGCTAAACAATAGCAGCTGCCACAGCTGGGACCAGACCCCAGATGAGTGAAACACAAAAAATCCTGCCAAAAGCCCCCTTATTATTTGTCCTACTCTACACAGACCTATCTTTAACTTCTGGAACTGATCTGGTTCTATTTGGAGTGAAACAAATGAAGGAGATCATAAAGGATCTTAGTAGCCACCACTTAATCTCTGGCAAGGTTTCAGCAGAGCTCCAGTTGTAAAAGAATGAGCTCTACAGTCCTCTATGTCAGGTAAATTCTTCATTAAATTCCAGTCATTTGTATTAGGCTTTATACATACTAAAACCCAGGTACTGAGATCCAATAGTACCTTGCACACCAGAAGTCTGTGAGTTGTTACAAGCTTTGTCATGTCCTGTAGCAGTAGAAATTTATGAGCTCTACTGTAGTTCCTGTCCCAGTATAAGATACCATGTGTATTCCAGTTATACCAGTGTTATTCCTGGCAGTTGGAAAGACTGGTCTGTGCTTTATGTTTCAGAAAAAAAAAAAAAAGTCAAAGAAATCTACATCACCAAACACAGTAACATTCCCACTTCCCATCCTCTGTTAAATAGTTGAGATGAAACCTCTTTACCTTCCAGGGGCATCTCCCTTTTCATCAAACCAAACTTCTTCTCCAGAAACACCAATGAATGAGGATTTGAGGAGGAACTCCAGGAGCTTGCTGCCATCAATTGGCTTCATAGCATCACACAGTCCAACATGTCCAGGGCAGAGGGAATGATGCATGTTTTGTAGCCCATAAGCCATAGCGTATATTGCATTGATGACAAATCCCATTTTACTGTCCTGCACATAATTTTCTTCTAAGCTCTCATTGCCTACAATGGTAAGAAAAAAAAGTGTTATTAAAAAGAAAAATGAAATTACATGAAAATACAAATAAACAATTATATATAAAAAGGTATTTCCTTCTTTCTTTTATAAAGCTTTAGAGGCATAAACAAGGTGCTAGTCAGGGATTTTAAAGAAATAAATAAAACACTTGCCCAACACCACCCCAGAAATCTTGAATTCATTAAAAGTTAAATGCTTCATGAGAAAGTACCTGTTTAATCAAGTTGTCATTTTTCATTTGTTGTTTTTTGAAATTTTCATTGTCATTCCACAGTGTTATATATTTTAGGGAAGGTTAATAAAGACAATAGATTTCCATTGAAACAATTTTTAAAGTAATTTTCTTGATATAATATATTTTTGTTACATTTGAAGGTGTTTTTTCTTTTTAATCTCATGTTTTTGTGGGTCAAGATAGCAACATCCCTTTCAGCGTTAATAACTAAACAAAGTAAATCAGCATCACTTCTCAAATGATAAATGTTTATCAGAAACAGTCATTTTAGCTAAAAGTGGTACTAGGTATGCCAGTATGGGATTGCCACAGAAAGTCAGCCAAAGTTTGTAACACTGAGTTTTTGTGTAACTGCAGCCTGAGCAAACACTGAAGTCTCCTTCCTCTGACCAGAAACAACATGGCAGTAGAGGTTTTCTCACACACAGGTTTTCCCTCTGATCTGCAGCTGGGCTGGCACTGTCAGAGGGCGTTTTTGGCTGCACGTCACATCAGACCCTGCTCCCTGCTTGCCCTCTGCCAGCCGAGCACTGCCTTCTTATGCGCAGTACTGCCAGCACCGACCCCCAGGCACTGCAGAGCTGTGCTGCGGGACTCTGGGGCAGCTGGAGGTAAGAAACCTCCTTGTTTTGATTTTTCTCCTTGGGTCATTCAAGCACAAAATGCTCCAAACCGCAAGTTGTTTTTATCTGCAGGCCTCCCACGTTACTCAATGTTTAACAGGCAATTGCAATCCAGTCTCTGTTATTTTGACTCGGGAACACCTTGTGTGCACCAGGGAAGTAGGATGTGTGAGAGACTAGGTGTTAACTCTCGCTTCTCGAATCCAGGTTGGAGACGATGTTTGTCATTTTAATATGATGAAAGGAGGTAAAAATCTGCAAGTTCACCAAAACTTTCAAGTTAAAAAATAGTTCCTTACCTTAATGTAGCTATGATATGGCTTTGAAATCAAACCACGAAGACTGTCCTTACATCTATCATGGAAAAGGCTCTGATTTGGTAGATCTTCTCAGTTTCCTTGCCCTAAAACTCAGAAATTTCAGCTGGGAATTCATAGGATAGCAGAGATCCCAATAGCAGGGATGTCTATCTTACTTTCCCTAGGCTGCATTGCAGCTGGGCAAGAAAATTTTGCCTCAGTAACTATTTTCCAGATGAGCTTAACATAGCAAACAGACATGATGGTGAATTTAAAAAGCTTTGTGAATATAGTATAATCTGACTGAATGAGTTCATGTGCTCTTCACTACCATACACCAGCATCCCCAAGCAAGGAGCAGCTTGAAAGAAAGGAGAAAAAAATTTCTTTCCAGAGGCAACAGATCTGTCACTTTCTTTGTGAGAAAAGGTTCACAGCTCCCATTCAAATCACATGAAACAAACACCACTCAGATTCATGTGGAGAAACACAGAAAGAATAAAACACCTTGTATGTGAGAAGACAGAAAAATCACCAAGGGAAGCAGAGAGCATGTCAGCACTTGTGCACCCTCACTTGTGTATAGCATAGCCTTGACATCTGTATGCTTCTATATGCTACTATATAGTCTCAAAAAATTATCTGTTGGGGTGTTTTATCAGCTGATTAGTCCCATAGGACTAGCACACTGAATTTATCACTGATCCTGCTTTCTTGTAGCTAGAAAATAAAATTGTTCTCAGCCTCTAAGTGAATAAGACACAGAAAGAACCTGGGCTTGGCACAGCATTCTCTTGTGAAACTTCTAAGCAGTGGCTTGTGGAAGAGATCACAAAAAACAGATAGTGCACAGCACTCACTGTCTACCCTTTTCTACATGAAAGTTTACCTCCAATCTTCCTCAATTTTTTTTTAGTTAAAAAAAGGAGCATAAACATCAGTAATGCTTGCAGGAGATAAGGATAGCATCCATGTGTTTCCCAAGGCAAGCCTCCATGTAGGTGATGGAGGTAGAAAACTAAATGTAACAGGATTTACCAATGTTTAAAAAGAGGATGTTGCTATCGCGCTGGCGTGGTAGTGTGGAGGAAGGGATTTAGAAAGGCCTTGGGAATTGGAAACTGAGGAAAAGATACATTTAGGTATGAGGAAAAGATACATTTATGTATGCCCCATTGTTTCGGGAAAGTTTCGCTTCAGCATCTTTATGTAAACCCCCTTCTCCCCACCCCTGAGCAGTTCCTATTGGACCTGACCCCTGGGGTGGTTCTGATGGGCCCATGCTGAACACTGTCTCTGTTGTTTAGACCTTATATCTTAATTTTGCTGTATAAAACTGTATCTGGGCAGTAGCCCAGGGTCTTTTGTCCCTGCAACCGTTCAGGCAATACAATCTTTCTGGACTGCATACAACTGACCTCTCTTCGTCTCTCTATCTCGACTCCTTGCGGCGACCGAGGTGCACAGCCGCTCGAACCGTGCTAACCCAGCCGCTGCCTGGTGAGCCCAGTGCAGCGGGACCGCGGCAAACCCCGGTCCCCTGAGGGGACAGCTAGCCGGAGGGGTCCTGGGGGGCCGGGGAGGGACGGGGGACAGCAGCAAGTGACCCCCGAAAGCCGCAGAGGACATTTCCCTTAAGTATGTATTCACTCAGCAAAACATGCTTTGGATCATCATATTTCAATATAATATCCGTACCTCCAAAGAGAATAAATACTTGATGGTTGAAGGATTTGCTTTTGACTATTTTGGAATGAACACCTAAATTAAAGTTGCAAGCATACAGTTCCACACTACAGAGATGACTACCTTAATGTCACCTATAGAAATAATTGGTTTGTATTGGAAAGCAACATTTGAATTGTCTGAATGAATTGTCTCCTGATCAGTAATATAAAAATTCTTTATGTAAATAAGGCATTTTCCAGTAAATCCAGAATGAGAATCGTGTTTTCCCTAAATTTAGTTTCCTAGAGCCAAAATTCACTCTATTTAATTTTCATCATTATAAGTTATTGATATACTTACGCATTTGAATTTGTAAAAATCACTTAAGACAATCAGTAAGAGATGTGTGGGTTTTTAAAACAAAAGAAATCATATAATTGTGTTCAGACAGACAAAACAATGTTCAATTAACTTTTCATAGGGCAAGTTTTTAATAAATGCAAAAGTATTACTATATTTGTCATGTGCTATCTCTATAAAGTTGTAATTTTCATCAGTAAGTCTTTGAAATGTAACAAAGAGCAAAACATACCCCTGAACAGTGAAATTTTACTTTTTTTTTTCTTTGTTTCTCAGCCCTTGGAAGAAAATATTGATCTACAAAGACTAATAGGAAAATATTTTGTTAGCTTTCTTCCTTTTTGTTAAATTTTAGAGACCTTATCTTTCACTAAGCAAAAAAACCATTTAAGTCATAAGTCATGTGAAGACTGGATTAATTGAAGTCACTCAAATTAGACCATTAATTTTTGGATGACCTTGAAGAATTCAGGTGTCCTAAATATCATACCTAATTTTCTATTGGATGTAATGCAAATCTTCCTTTAATAATTTAAGTTTAACAGCTTCTCAGTAGTCTGGGTCATTTTTTTATCACAGTTTTGATTTTAGTCTGTTTCTGCCGGTAAATCTTAGAAGATGAGGGCACGTACACACATGCACTACTAACCAGAAAGGAAAAGAAGAAAAAAAAAACCAAACAAAACCCAACAAAAAAACCAAACACCACACCATATCCTGGCTGCATACACCTGAAAAATGCTCTCAATAATGCTAAAAAGTGATACTTTTATACTGAAGTACAGGTGGAAGGCAGAAAGAGAAAAGAGCCCAAATTTTCATGAAACCCAATGTTAATCTTTCCATTAAAGCTTCAGCTAAGTCCTTAGAAGGACATGACTGTGAAGCAGCCATGAATTTAGTTTAGTACTTTTGCTGTGAAGTCAGTGTGAAGCTAACAGTGCTTTTGAGAACAGAGAGTGTATTTTTCAAATCCCTCTTGAAAAACTGAAATAAAGAAAAAATGTGCTATTGGAATTATGGCAAGATGAGTTAACTGTTATGTAAAAGTAAAGATACGAGATGTCTCTTCATATTCAATATAAAACTCAGCACCAAATATTACTCGTTTGTAGTCCTCAGAAAGGTTAGGGCAGGAGGGAATTTGTGATGGAAATAAATGTAAAAACATTTTGGTTGGAGAATCAAGCCAGTTGGCAAATTTTGAGCAAACACAGACATTTGATAAAGAACACAGTCTGTTCATAGATGACTCTTGATTATCTTAAAAAGCCAAAATCTGTTCAGCAAAATTGTTATAAAGGATAATATTTCAACTAGAATAGGCAGACAATTTTATGATTTGCTATGGTCATCTGCTGAATATTTAGGGTGAAATAAAAAGTTACCAGCTGTCATGAAAACTATCTTCATTTCTGGTGGTCCTGACAGAGGTATGAAGTTCCAGGACTACCATGTTTCATGGGAAGGCCAAATGAGATTTTTGCTTTGTTGTAATTTACAACACAGGTGATGGTTGCATTGAATATGAGTGCTAATTTATGCAAAAAAAAAAAAAAAAATCTGGAAGGGCAATTGGGGCAAAATTTCATTGGGAAAATGAAATGAAATAAAAAAAATCTCTCATACTTGGGTTGCATATGCCAAGGAGTACAGAGGGCTCCCACCCAAAAATGCCAGGTATGTACTGAGTACCCAGGCTCATAGCGAATGTCCATATGCATTGGACAAATTGTGGAGGCAGGTTCCTTATCCTCCCCTTCAGTCCCAACATACACTGCCATTACCACAGGGTGGCCAAACACTGGAAGAAGCTTCCTACAGAGGTGGCCAATGCTTCCAGCCTGTCAACAGTTGGAGCTACTTGAACAAAGCCGTTAACAATCTGCTTTAACTCTGGTCAGGCCCAATGGAACTGAAATTAAAAAACTCCAATGAAAAAAAAGAACCTCCAGTGGCTCTGAGAAAAGTTGCTCATCTTCCTCTGTGCAGGTTTGTGTAAAGAGGTGCTAGTGTCATAGCACGTCCTTGGAAAACACTGGAAGTCACATATCTTACACGGTCTCATGCTAGGGAAGACCTGACAGACTTTGACCACAACAAATTTGTGTCATAGGACCTTGCAAAGAGCAGGGCAGAAAGTCATTTTGAACTGACCAGTCATTTTAAATCTGGATCCCTAAAGTTAAGAATTAAAGGTTATACTGGAAACTAAATGGCACATTAATGATGATGAGCAAACATAGTTAATGGTGATTTTTTAAAATCTTAGTATATTTAGCTACTTAGAAACTTGGAATAATTTCAGTTAGATGCTTAAATATTTAATTATGGTTTTATCTTTGTACACATAGAGAAAAATGTAACAAATGCTACATTTCTGTTTTGTCACCAATTCCATGAAAAAAAAAATTATTTTTATTTATAACTATAGAACAATTTAGGTTCAAAAATAATTTTAAGATCAATGAGTCTAACCATTAACCTAACATTGCCAAGTCTGTGACATTCACATTCTCTGGACAGAGAGACATAATTCTGTCTGTCAGGAGAAGCACAGAGAGAAGAGAAAACCATCTTTATCTCTACTCCTGTGTTTTCCCCATGTGGAGTGGAGATTGTTTACCTGAAGCGATTGCTTGATTGGATCCTGGTGAAGTTTGTTTGGGTTCAATGACCAATAGGATCCAGCTGTGTCTCAGATTCTCAGGAGAGGGTCACAGGTTTTGTTAGGTAAGTAAGAAGTAAGTATGTAGAATAGGATAGTATCTCTTTAAATACTTTATTAATGTAGTATAGTATAGTTTTAATAAAGCTATCCTTCAGCCTTCTGATCTGGAGCCAGACGTCATTTCTTCCCATCGGGTGTTGCCTGATTTCTGATACCAAGTCCACCAAAAAACCCTTTAATATCTTTTATGACAGTAGCCAGATTTTATTCTAGTTGGGCTTTGGCCCTTCTAATTTTCTCCCTGCATAAGCTCATGAAATCCTGCTGAGTTGGTTGCCCCTTCACTCAAATGCCATAAACTCTCCTTTTTCTCCCTGAATTACAGCTAAAGGTCTCTGCTCAGACAGGTCCCCAAAGGTCTCTGTTCTTCTTCCCTGGCTTATCTTTCCGCACATGGGAATATTCAATAATGGCTAATCCTCTAACAACCATGCCAAACTATGATTGTACAAAATATCTTTGTGAAGGGTTTCATTTATTTTAACTCATTTGCCATTATTGATTCAGATGTTTTAGAAACACTGCCAGCTCACTCCCTCTTGTATTCTATTTGTAACAGCTTTTTACATTATCTAACTTCAAAGTTAACAACAAAATTATTTAACAAATTTCACTTCAAGGCATTTCAAAATGAGTAACAGAAGTTATAATTTCTCTAGATGTGATCAGTACAACGATGGTGTGTTTAAAACCTGTACATCTTTTGTTTTTCTCTCTTCATATCAACTTTTTGATAAAAAATACATTGTGTTCACTGATATTGTATGGCTGAATGAAATCTGCACATCTTAAGGGTAAAAAGTGAACTTTTGCTCCTTCTGCTGTACTCGCTATGTCAAAAAACAAGCCACAGGCAACAAGTCATTTATCCTATATGAAAACATCCAAAAACTTCTTCCAACCCACAATCAAATATACAGTAACAAGAATTCCTGAAGTTTTATTTTCCTGTGTAACTGCCTACTTTCCAAGGCATTTCAAGCTGTAGCTGACTACCTAAGAGGAAGAGGCCAGGAAATATTATTTGGTAACCAGAACAAACAAATGTGGATCAAGGGCACAGGTTCCACTTGTCATGGGCTGTCTCAATGACTTTGCTGTCTCTATGTGCAAGCTATAATGTGACCACCAACAATTTGTGGAAAAATTATCTGGGGGGAACATATTTTCCAATCCAAAAGACGCTCAGGAAAAACCAAGGCTTTGTTTCATTCTCAATTTTAAAAAATTTTGCAATTTTCATGAGAGAGAATTGATAGCCTGAAAAATTTCCCACAGACACTGTCACTGTTGAGTCATGACCACCACAAACTCCCAAGGCATTCAGAAGGCTAAGTCCATTTTATTAAGACCTCATTGCTTTTTATGCTCTAGTTTACTACAGGTGGACCTGATTGGTCCTTTAATTAAAACACCATGACCATTAGCTAATTAAGAAGCCACCCTTCTTAGCAAACTACCTTATAGGCAAAACTGCTTATTACAAAACACCAGGGGCAGATTGTTTAGAATTCTTTTCTCTCTCCCTAAAACTTCCCAGGCTGACTCTTGGGAAAGCTTATCTAGCTTTCTCTCTCTCTGACCAGAGAGCTGCTACCACACAGACCACAATAAATGTTGTGGTCTATATAACAAATAGACCGATAATAAATGATCCCATCATGGTAAATTATTGTTTCTTTTATGGTTTCTGTTCCCAGAAAACCAGTTACTATACTGTTTTCAAACAGAACAGGATATGTGCAATGGTTACCACTTTACTTCTCACTTCAATGTATCTTTGCATCAGGGAGGCAAGTCCAACAGGCAGCTAAATTAAGTGAAAGAGAGGAGAGATCCTTTACAGGGATCCTGAACATGGAGGATAGAGCTATCAAAAAGGTACAAGATGAACAGGAAACTCAGTTTCCATTGTATGTGAACTATTTGTTTGTCTGGACAGAGCTCCTGTATTTGTTAGGTAAGGCTGAGGAAGGATGTAGTATTGTTATATGAGAAAAGATCTTTCCTTAATGTCCCCCCGAGCATCATGTTGCCACTCGATAGGAAGCAGTGCATTTCTCTATCTAGAACTGCAAGTTTCTCCACCTTTTGGCAAGAGAGGAACTTTAACAGGAGAAGCTAGAAGGAAAGAATATCTTATAATATGTGGGTTCTACACCAGATTTTGAAACATGCTGATAAACATCTGACATCTTACAGTATTCATGAAGCAATAATGAAGTTCACGGGGTTTTAGACTTTGTTTTCAGGTTATCATTAAATCAGAAAGGTTTTGCTTCCATTCTTCAAATGGTTCTTATTTCCCCAAGCAAAGGGATTCAATTAATGCAATTATATTTGATGTATTTTTCCCTGAAAAGCTAGGATACAATTACAGTTGCCAGTTGAGACACCCTGCTATTTTCTTTCTGAGCATGGTAAAATCTATGAGCCTCTTAGATACTACTGCTTTGTTACATCCTGTGAAAGTTGTTTGTTAATTGGGATTACTGCATTTCTATTCTTGAATAAAACTAGAGAGAATAGAAACACCCATTTGAAAGCTGGGTGTTCAGCAAAAGCTCCTGAAAAATCTGCACTAGAATTCTCTAAGGCATTAACAGGATGGTAATTGCAGCAGTATTTGTATGGAGAGGGTTATTTTTTATCACTAGTGAAGTTAGTCAAATCACTGATGAAATTTCTTCTCTTGAAATAAAGTTGATATTGAATTTAAAAGGATTTGGGGTTTTTAAATTTATTTTTACCAGCATATCTTTTAAAGATGTCAACTCCATGGCTAAAAGCAACCAGAATGTGAATTCAACCATCAAGGTACAGGTTCTCCCTCATTTCGGATTTCTAACACCTAAAACTTTGAAGATCAGTACCCATTTTATATGTACTATACACCACCAGTGTCTCCAATTTCCTTGCTGCTTTTGTGAGTATGTCACGTTATTCCCCAGTGTACAAGAAGAAGTTCCTTTTGTCTCTCACTGTGTATCAGAAGGAGTGGGGAAATATTTAATTAAATTTACTTTCTTGGTTCTCCATATCATATTATGTAAGCACATTAGAGCTTTAAGGGCTTAGTGTCAAAGACTCTGGAACAAGTCTGGCATACACAAATACAACAGTGCCACAGTGAAGCTGAAACATTGTGAGGAGAAATGACTGTACAAGTTGCTGACTCACTCATTAATCAGATGTAGAGTGAGTGTCAGAGTCTCCAAGCACAGGGCAGGAGAAAGGGAACCCAGCAGTGATGCCAGCCCTATGACAAGTCTGAATTCACCACATGACTTGGGAGCAAAACAGAAGGAAAGTGAGCTAACTTTTCCTTCATTTCCCAGTCTGCAGACTTTGCTAAATGGATACGAGAGTCTGAACCTTGATCCCCCATCTGCTCTTTCTGCCTCTTCCCATGCACATTCAGACTCTCACACAACTATATGATTCCAGGAGGAGCAACAAGTGACAATGCACATAACTCATGCTTATTCTGAGGGAGATGATGAGGATGTGTTCTAATGTGCCTTTGTCCAGGAGAGCAGACAGTCTCCTTTCTGTGACCCACAGAAGCTAAGCAGGGGTGAGAAGACTGTCACGTTCCTAGGGCTGCCTGCAGCCTCAAGTGAATGTGAAGATTGGGCATGCCTTATGCCACAGGACAATGCAGGGCTGATCAGACAGGGCACATCTGGGTGAGATATTACATATTCACAAGCACTTATAGCTGATGTGCAATGCTGCAACCCCTGTCTGCCTTCAGGAGAGCCTGGAGAAAGGCTGGAGCCTTTGGAGCAATTGCCAGCATGCCTCTGTCAGAACCGCATCACTGGAGTGAGAGGCTGTGTTGGAGAAAAAAATTCCTTTTCCACTTCTCCATAAATCTGCATTTCCTACTCTGTCTCTGGTTTTGTTTAGCAGTGAAAGGAAGTACTTGAAGGGAAATATAATGCACCACCTAAGGACCATGCTAACAGCACATCTGTCTGCACACCAGAAGCCCCAGGAGAGTGCTGTCTCTTCCTTTGTTAGGCTGCCCCTGGCAAGGTGTAGCTCTCCAATATCACAGGTTTTGCAATCTACACAGATTGTTCCCATGCCTTTACAACTCCTATCACTGAGAGCTGAAGAAACTGATCACAGAGTTGAAAAGTTGCAAGTATGTAAGTCCACAAAAGTATGTATAGCAAGAAACTAGGTAACAAGCAGAGAAATTCCACAAGTTCATGTACAGGGGGACATGCAGGTGTGGAGGAACCCACTTAAAGCAGATGGCTTGACAGAAGCTCCTCAGCCTAATAAAGCCTCTGTAGGGGATGACACGGCCTAAAGCTTCTGTGTTTCTTCCCACTAGGCTAAAATTACACGTAAGAAATTTTACTTACAAAAAATACAGTATTTATGGCCCTATGAGGATGATATGCTGAGATTCCTTCCTCTTTAAACAAGCCTTCAAGCTGGCATTTGAAACTCCTTCTGTACATTCATTGCTATGAACTGTTAAAAGCTGGCAGGACATTTTAGCATTGCTTCCCCTTGAAACTAGCTTTTAGTGGAATGATCTTGAAGAAATAGCTCTGCAGTGAAGACTGGTTTTTAATGAAATAAAAATTGAAGGATCTACAAAGTATAGCTCAGCGCAAGGTGAAAAAAACTCAGCCCACTTCAAAGCATAAAAAAAATATTAATATCCATGATATTTGTGTGTGCACTTCAATGAAATCAGCTTGAGAAGTACAATTCACAGAATGTTCAACAATGAAGCAAGATAACAAAAACCTGCCAAAAACGCTACGTTTTGAAGTTATTGATTGCCTCATTTTGGCTATTATCTTAATTCCTGTTCTTTGGAATTAATACACTGGGAAACAACAGAAGAAAATAACTGCCCCTAATTGAAATAAATCACTTCCTGTATCTAATACTCCCAAGTAAGCATCAGTACAACTGGTTTGAAAAGAAGCATGACTTTTGTATTTATGTGCCATAGTTTTCATGGCTGAAGTCATGTGCCAAACCAGAAGTATACTTAAAAATGCCATAATGAAATAAAGTTATGATCGTTCATTTTTATGCACACTCTAATGAAAATGTTTGGAATTAACTCCATCATGAAGCAAGTAAGCTGTAAAGATGTTTCCCCTACTTGCAGATCATAAAAATAATTAATATTCAGCTATTCTGGCTTATGGAAGTTCACCCTGATTAAAATTCTGTGATCACATATTGGAAGGCTCATGGAACTGACCAGGAGATCGCATGGAAATACAGTGGCTTACTATGGTCAAATACTCAAACATGATACACAAGGCTTTAAACGGGAAATCAATAAAATATTGATTCCGAACTTGGGTATCCATCAAGTCAGAAGCAGTTTAGACTTAAAAGAAATCTATGCTAATTCAGATAGTTAGGACATGACATTAAATTACATATTCATTCTAGGAAAAAAAAACAAAAACAAAAAAACAACAACAACAAAAAAAAACAAACAAACAAAAAAAACCCCAACCATATAAGAGAATATGAAGTGATTCCAGCATCTTTTTTTTTGAAACAGAGAGCAATTATTATGAGAGCTTGACAAATAATTATTATGATTAATTTGTTTTCCTCAAATGCTGGACTGTGTACTATCTGCCTGCAAAATGACCACAATATGTTCTTTTACTTATTTGAAATTATTATTCACCTTCTGCAGCGACATATTATTTCGCAGTTCCTATTTTAATTAGAAATTAATATTTCATTCTATAATCAGGAACAAAATATGCCAGATGATCTTTTTCTTTGATTGAATGGTTGAATGGTTTGTGTATGTAATCAACAAAGATGCTGATTTCAAATCCTAATGTATAATTTGAAATCCATCTTATTATTTCATTAACTGACTAAAATTTAATGCCAACAAAGGCATTTGAAGGGTCAGGCTCAGCCTTTACATTTAAAGGACATAGGCAGCAGCACAGTTATTTTAAGATTCACAAGCAGTGGGAATGGAATGGAATGGAATGGAATGGAATGGAATGGAATGGAATGGAATGGAATGGAATGGAATGGAATGGAATGGAATGGAATGGAATGGAATGGAATGGAATGGAATGGAATGGAATGGCTTTTGATCTGTCTCAGTGTGTCCAGAGGCCATATTCTCATCTGGTATCATGGGTTTTGTTGGGCAGTTATTTTGGGGTGGTGGAGGTATTATTATTATCATTATTATTATATTCTCTTTTCTTCTGTCCTTTTTCTTGGGAATATGAAAGAAGAGAATTTAATTTGTTACTATTACTCTGTCTCACATAGCTACCTCTGTCAGTTAGAGTTCAACAACAAACTGTCTCTGAGCCTCTCTCAAACTCTGCAGTGTCCACGCTCCCAAGACCTCAGGCACCAATTTAATCCTAATATCATTTAATGTAGTTATTATCACAGAGACCTTGGATCTGCCTTTGTGTCTTGCTTTCTTCACAGCCCTCTCCCTGTGCCATGTGGATCTTGACCAAGATTCTCTAAGAACAGGATTCCACAGAGACCATTTTCTATATGACCTGAACTCCTGGGGAGAAACAATTAAAAAGAAAGGAATCCCAATCTTGAGTCTTCCCCTTTCCCTTAGGTAGCTACGTAACCTTGCTGCCTTACTCGCACACTCAATTAAAGACATATTTAGAACTACTATTCTTAACAGATCAGTTATGTGGAACAAGTCTAGCAGATAATAAGCTGCTGCTACTCTTACATGAGACAGGAATGAACACACTTAAAATCAAATTAATTTACAAATGTAAAGGAATGTATACATATTTTTATGCTATTTGGCTAGTTTTAATCAAGATTTCACTCTTAATAAAAAGAAAAAAAAGTTGAGCCAGATATCCTTGTTAGATGTTCCATTGTAACACAGTACAATAGAAAAATGGAAAGTTCAGGAAATAGGACTGATTATATTTCAGGTGTCATACTTTTTATATGAAGCCTAAGACCTTATCTGAAAGAAAGATATGGAACTCAGTAATTGTACTGCAGCTTTCAGAACATTATCCACCATACATTACTTAAATTAGGAACCTGAATACATATTCAGGAACCTAATTAATTGACTTGATTAATGCCTGAACTTCTCTAGCTGCTGTTGACTTTCATAGAAATTATGGGAGATCAGTACCCTTAAAAATCAGGCCAATTTATCTAGGTCTCAGAACACGCACTTGAGGAGTCTAATTTTGTGCATCTTCATCAGAAAATGCTGGTTCAGAGTTGAAAATAAGCAACTTTCATATTAACCATAGAATGTATTATCCTCAAATGGGGCAAAGGAATTTACAAGAGATTTATTCTCAGTATATGTTAAATATATGACACCAGCACAAAACCCAAAAAAAAGTCTTTAGATTAGAGTGGAAAAATATGATGATTGTAATAAAATACACATATTCATCTGTGCTCCTATGTGGCATGGAAACAGATTATGGAACAAATCACAAACTTTCTTCCCTCCATTGATCTAGATTTGTAAATGTCTAAGTAGTGGCAGTTGTCAGTGTATGGGCATGAAATTCTGGGGACTTCAAAGGTGTGAGTCAAAATCTCATGTTAATAGACCAAGTACACCCCTCACGGTAGGATACAAACTAGATGACATAACTGGTCTTTTCCTATCTTAAATTGCAGTGGTACTGCATGAGTACAAAGAGCAGCCAGGAAAGATACCCACTATGTATTCTGCTTTAAATCACTAGTGATTTTAGAAGGGTTTCAGAATTCTTGTCTGTACCACCCATCAGCCAGTACTACTGTTTTTTTTCTTTCTTTTTTTAAAAATTATTCTTCTAAGAGAACAAACCTTCTTCCTCCCTTCTGTTCTTAATTCTAAGGTGGTATTAAAACCACCAGCATTAGCTGACAATAGAAATCAACATGAACACCAATGTGCCTTACTTCTGCAGAAATATAGCTTACACCAAATTTCTCCTTTGCCAAGTTTGCTGTTGGTTTTGAGTTTTGTTTTGTTTTTAATAGTCCATAACCTTGCACAAGACAGCCTCTGTCTGAAGGGCTGGCTTTCTGGAGCCACATATCCAACAAGCAAAGCTCAGGCTACAGAGCAGTCCTGCAAACATGCAGTTTCTTACAGAAAAACCCCTGGCTTCCCAGGACCAAAGCCAGATACTGCAGCTGCTCTGGAGCTGCAAAATGGTCTTGGCCACCCTAACCAGCTGAGCCATGCAATAAATTAGCAGAGTACACTCAGAGGTTTTGGTGAAATTAAGTATACTTTTCAAATGATTGTTAGGGGCACCCACGTGTTCTCTTTAACCCTTGCTTTAAATAATTTAATCACAAATACACAGATCACAGACCCACTTTATTTTCCCCTTACCTGGACACCTGCCCAGAGCTGTGTTCAGTATCACAGAAATGATCCTTCTTAAAATTAAGCTGAGATTAGGAGTTTCTGAACAATATCTGCACAAGGACAATGCATCACTGGCTAGCAGCAAACTAGAGCTAAGCAAATCAGAAGATAAAATTAGTGGCCACAATCTGTAGTCACATGTCAAATTCAACAGGAAAAAAGCAGAATTCTTTCTGATCTGAAAGAATTTTAAAAGCATCCATTTTAGCCCACCTCTTGTTTTCCTGGGTGTAGCCAAATGTGACAACGCAGAAAACACTCAAGTACTTGAGATCTCACAAGAAAACGGGCCCTGTGGTATGAATTTTTAGACAAAATAAGCCTAGAAAAAGCAGCCAGACTAAGCTGGCCTCTGCAGAAAGTAGACAGTTCACTGCCTAGCATGATGTGTACAGTGCTACTGCTTTGAAGAAAACAGCCCTGCTTTTTCATTCCTATAGACCTGAGCCTGAACCCAGAGCTAAATGGAAGCTTTGAACTTGTGGGTCCCTCCAAAGATACTTTCTACTGTATGAATCTCAAAATTTTTAGTTGAAGGAAACATTTTGAAATCATCTGGTCTAGTACCTTGCTGTGCTACAGTGGATTTCTGGCTCAGCCAGCAAATGCGGTATTGATGCAGTATCTTATCATTTTCCCTTAACTCTCCACACAAGCAGACTTTTACACTTCCCCAGACATCCTAGTACGAATGGGAAAACTGAGATTTATTCTAGTAGCACTACTTTTCATACAACACATCTTCCATCAGATTATTCTCCCTGTGGATACTAAAACAGCACATTCTGAATAGGAAATTCTGTGGTTTTCATGTTTTAGGTTTTACCACTCAGGCTCATAACTTATTGTTCTTTATGCCACTGCTTGCCCACAATCTTTTCAGAGGAACCCACTTATTTTAAGAATGCTACTGGCTATTTTTCAGAAAATATCCTTGTATGCAGAGTATCTCTAGTCTGCAACTAGACAGGTGTGAGTATGTGGGACTGTGCCTACATGTGTTAGCCTCCCCTGCTTCTCCTTTACACCTGATTTATGGGCTAATGCTGCCAGTAATGACAACATTTGCAAGCTGAGTTTAAAATTTTCCACCTACAGGTAAATGAGGAAATGGAAGATATCATCTAATAAAAGACATGAAGGGATAACAGAAAACAGTTTGCCTTGTGTTCAGATCAGTTACTTGTGTAATTCCATCTGACTGACTTCCTGGTTTGGTTAAATGTTTATATCTCTGCTAATTGTTCTGATACGCAACCTGCACAAAAAATTGATTTCTAGGAACAAGTCAATTTTTGTTTTAATTGTGTGCTTTTGTCCTCACCGTGCTCCTGATAAAACTTTAAATCATCTGTGGCAATCTGAGCAGTCAGGAGTGGCCCTGTATCTCTCTAGGCACAGGAGACAGGAGCCTGAAGGAGGCACAATGATGGGAGAATGATTCAGGTGTCCTCTTCCTTAGTAGCACCATCAGCTTATCCATGTAATGGAACAGGGTGAATGTCACAAGCCTACCTGAGGATATTTTAATCCCAGAAGTGCAAGCTTTTACTGTTAAATCCAGAATGGAAAATGCAGGTGTAGATTCAAAAAACTTTTGTCATATGCTGCTGTAATATGCATGGTTCTGCACACTGTCTTCACTGCTGTTTACAAAGGCACATGCAATTTTTTTCTTATGGGTTCCAAGAGAAGAAAGATATTTATTTTTATTGTATATTTATAGACAGCCTTGTTTAAAAGTATTTTTGGAAACAAAAAATATAAGATAAATATAACTGCTTTTTTTCAAGCATGGACACAAAGAACTAGAACCAAATGAACAAAAACCTGGCCATTATATCTTTTTTGAATAATTCACATGATTTATCACAGATAAGCACATTATTAATCCTCCTCATCTTTAAGCCTTAAAAGCTGCCTGTAACGTTGGGCAATAAAATGAAACTACAAATCCTGTCTCATCTGCTGTAAAAAAGACTTGACTAAGAATGATAGCAACTAGAATATTTTCAGACAAGTTGTCCCCAGTAGGCTTTGATCTAGGTGCCAATGAAATTGCAATCAGTTTTGATCACTCCTGGGATCACTAGGATCTTCTGCCTCATACTGAGGAACAAAGAGTGTGATACAGGACCTAAATACATTATGAGAATGCAAAGCAGAGGTGAGCACAGACAAATCACAGGATACTAAATGTAAAATATATTTTGAAGAAATTATGGCATGTCAATAGCTTAATTCCTTCTTCAAAAGCTTAAAAATATGTCTCCTGTACACCACAAAGGTGACTTACCAGCAGTGGCTGACTTGCTAGAGTGCACAACAGCCCTTATAATTAATTTTTCTGAATTATTGTAGTGGCAGTAATTCCTACTGTAGGCACTTCTGCTGATGAAAAATCTCATGGGACATATGCTCCATGGGGGAGCCCAGCAGATGTTGAGATAAAAAGAATGTTCTCAGAGAAATACCTACACATTTGTCTGACACAGCAGTTTGAGCACTAACAATGTCTGCTGGATCTAATTTGTCCAACTCTGGAAACAACTCAGATCAGCTCTCACTGGTAATGCATTCAGGCATCCAGAAAAGTGTAGATAAATCAAGTGGACATCTGGAGTGCATTGTCCACTGAGATGAGAAAAGGAGAACCCCATGTCATCTCATACAGATTTATTAAGAGTAGGGTGGGTCTTGAGAAAAAGTTCTTGATTAAGAGAAGCTCTGAACGCCATTACTGGTGGCCTGGGTGTAATCTGAAAGATGCATTGGCCAAGTACAACTGTGTCTCAGGATGGAAATATGCAGCAGACTGATATCTTCTGTCTTCCCACCTGGTGCAATAAATGCAGTAAAGGAGAACTTTACAAACAAAAACAGAAAAACAAACATCATTACAGGGTTGACTAAAGGCCCTCTAGATCTTCTACAAAAGATATTATTATCCTTGTCCTTTTTTCAGCCAAAATCATTGGGAGGGGCTGTAGCCAAGACTATAATGTTATTTGATATCATGTTACATCATTGCCAAGGTGAGAGAAAGGGACTTTCTCTCATGTTCCCCTCCCGTTGGAGAAAAGGTGGTGTGGTGGGGAAGAGTTGGTTGATATTTGTTGTAGTTTTTCATGTAAATAATCTCTTTGTTCCTTTGTCTTATACCTTCCATTGTTATTATTGTTATTATTGTTCTCCTGTTGTTCACTTTCTTATTTCATTTCTTATCTTAACCCATGACTTTCACCTTTTGTGCCTCTACTTCTCAACTCCATTCCTAGACTAGGAAGGGAAAGGGCTGAGAAAGTGAGTGGCATCTGGATTGGGAGAGTTTTGGCAGGGGCACTGAATTGGTGAGTACCATTTTTAAACCACAGATATCCTATGTCAGAAAAAAACCTAAAACTTTTCACTAAAATTACAAGAACTGCACATCTGGATGGGATAAAACTAATTACTTTTTAATGTGTGGGTGATAATGTTGGCAAACACTTAGGGATGCTTTTCAGAGAAATCTTAACTAGAGGCTAACAACACCTGACTTCAGAACCAACTGTTGAAATGATTGGATAATAGTCCACAGATATAAATATACTATTTGAGCTGATATGTTCATGTAACACTGCACTGATTTTTGTATTGCTGTGTGGGTCTCTAATGCCTAAACCACCTCTTCACTGTGCTCCACATCTCTTTCAGATTATGGCCATACCAAACATAGTCCAAGATCTTTAGAGTCACAAAATAATCTATATTCCCTGACATTTTTATCTCAAGAAGCATGACTCTGCATTATTCATACCAAAGCATAAATTACTCTTTAGTATAAAGCATAAATTTACTCTTTAGCCTTCTTTTTAAGCTTCTTCTGCTATCATTATATTCTGCTCACGATTTAATACGGTATAACAATTTATGGTGGTCTTTCAGAGCTGGCCAGGTGTGGTGGAAGTTTATGTCTGCTGCAGAAAGGAGATGGGAAAAAATACACCTCCTTAGGACCAAATTTGACACAAGAATAGGGTGGACATACAGATCCTTGGCAGGAGTGATGGCAAGCAGCCTCCTGTAAACAGGATGGTAACAACAGCTCAACCAATGACTGAGACATGATGAGGAGGATTAATAATGTGCTTATCTGTGATAAATCATGTTATTACCTACTGCCAACCTTTACTTGGCACTCATCAGGCTGCACCTAGAACACTGCATATGGTTTGTGACTCCCTAATACAGAAAGACACTGATAACCTGGAGTACCTGCAGCAGAGAGCCATTAGGATGATCTGGAGCTGCAATCCTTACTTTTGAGGGCAAACTGAAGGGCCTGGGTTCGTTCAGCCTGAAGAAGAGATGGCTGCAGGAGAACCTTACAACAGCACCTCATAACCTATGGGGTGGTTATGAAGAAGAGAGGGACAGGTTTTTCATAGTGAGGTCTGGTGGAAGAATAAGAGATGACAGGCATATCTTGAAACAAGAGAAGTTTAGACTCTCTCTTTAGATATGAGGCCAAACTTTTTCACATTCAGGTAGAGGAACAGGTTGCCCAGGAACACTGTGCCACCTTGGAGGTTTTCAAGGTCTGATCAACCTGGTCTGAACTGTTGACTTACCATCATTTGACAGGGAGTTGGACTACAGTCTTCCTGAGCTATCTTCTAGACTGAGTGATCCTATGATCCTTGTGACTCTGGATGCACTCAGACTGATTGCTTGCAGTTCTCTTGGGCCAAGACAGAAATTAGCAGATAAAGAAATCCTTAGGGCATGACCAAAGTATGAGTAAGCATCCTAAAGGCAACTTGGACTACAACTTTCTTTGGAACAAAAAATATCTACATTTCTTGTTCTTATCTGCAACAAATACATTCACTGACAAATAACCCTTCTTCACAATGATCAATTGAATCAATGAATGAATCATGAATTGCCCACTTTGTTCCACTTTGCTCTATTGAAAAATGTTTGTGCTGATTGCCTGCCAGTGTATTTTGTTGTCCCAGCAGATGAACTGCTGTGAGCATAATCTGTTATTTTCATCAGTTCCATTACCAATTTCATAGCTGCCTCTGGTGGTGCAGAGGAGGACTCAGCCCACCTGGTTTACATAAACTCCAGCCACTGTATTATCTGCCAGGAGGAGAATAAGGCATTCTGTATAAAAGCTTTTGGACATCCCTACAAGTGTTTGCATTGCACTGAGTTTTACATCATTTCTGTGTGAGTATGACTTGCATTTAATTTTGGCCTGTGTGGGCTCACCACATGCAACAGAGAAAGATTAGCCAGTGTATTTTTGTGTGGGGGAAAGAAAAAAACACTCCCATTTGGGCTATCAGATCAGGGAGGAGAAAACTTCCCACAAGTCTGCTGGAAAAATATCTAAACTCTGTTGCCTGACGTACACAGTCTATCATCTAACTGTGCTGACAGTGTACAATCTGCAAAATGCAGAAAAGTCTGAGTTTTCTAATGAACTAAGTAGGAACTGTTCCTTGGGGCAGTGCCTGAGGCTGTGTGCTGAGGGAACTTTCTGTCAGGTCCATCCTGAGTCAGATACTGTCTTAGTACCTCAAATTCAGAAACAGCCTTTTTTGTTACTGTTAAAACACTCTGTTCTGTTCTGACTTTTCATCTGAAGGGCATGAAGAATGGTGTGAATTTCTGAATTCTGCTATGTGTCAGGGGTCCGTGCAGAATTGTAAGACATACTTTGTTTCCTACAGACTGTAGCATCTACATGGGATACGTTACAAGTACCTTAGTGGCACATAAAAATTTAAGAACAATTTTGTACTGGAAGTGGTTTTGGCTTACTGGATATCCAGGAAACTCTAGGAGATATCCATATACAAATGTGTGTACATTGGTACTGTGGTATGTTTACTTCAGCTGGTTGGCAGGTGCCCACCAAGCCACTTTCTCACTCCTCCTCAGCAGGACAGGGAAGAAAAATATATAAAATTAAAATGTAAATCCCATGGGTCAAGATAAAGGTAATTCAATTTAAAAAAACCCAGAGACCATATATGGAAGAAAAGGAGAATGAATTCTCTAACTCTATCAGCAGATGATGTCCAGTTGCTTCCCAGGAAATAGGGCCTCAATGTGTTGCTTTGCAAGACAAATGCTTTAATAACACTCTCCCACTTTCTCATCCTTTATTGCTGACCACTACATCATATGGTGTGGGAACTCTAGTCAGTTTGAGTAAACTAGTTTTGCCCCCTCTTGCTGTCTTGCTCACTCCCAGCCTACCAGCATTTGAGGGTGGGGGTATGGGGTGGGTGAGAGCTTCAGTTCTGTGTGAACACTGCTCAGCAGTGCCCGAAAAAACTGGTGTGTTACCAACACTTTTCTAGCTACTAATGCAAAGTACAGCACTATGAAGGCTGCTGTGGGGAAAGTTAAGCTTAAGCCAATCTCAGCCAGATCCAATACATCTATATGTAATAAAATTTCTATACTTAAATCCTGTTGAGGAAGAATGTTTTCTATAGCATCTGGAGAAAGAGGGAAGGAGAGAGGGATAGGGAAAGGCATTTCGTTACAAGAGGCACTTGGCTGAAACATTGCAAAGAATGAGTCAAAAAGAGCTCCCACTCATTTGGCTGCCTCCCAGGTGGGAAAAGTAAGTTGTTTAATTTTTGCAAGAAGGGATGATCTAAATGAGCAGTAACTGCAACAGTCTTGATGGATTTCTTCTCTTCCCAAGAATTTTTTGCTACTACTACTTAGTTCTAGTAATCCAGATGAGCTATTCTGAAATTGTGGCAAACTGTTAGGCATCCTACAGCCTTCATAGAGTAGAGAACACTCGGACTTGCTTTCTTCCAATAGTGCTTAGAGCAGATATACTTTTTTCCCCAAAAAATATGTGTGTACATTCAGGGCTCAGTGTAATATGAGAATTTCTGAAGGACAACATCAGTCCTCTCAGAGACTGAATGAGGGAATTCCAGCAGTAATTTCTGTCATGAGAGAAGGGCGATTTCTAGGAACGAGCTTTTCCTTGCTTCGTAGGGAGTATGCAATCCTGAGCTAATGCTGACTCAACAGTAACAGGGTGAGAGAAATTGCAGATGCAGCAGCTGTAATTGCTTGAGGAGAACTCCTTGCCTATCTATGAATGATAAAAATTGAAACTCATATGCCAGTGGCAGTTCTGAATAAATTAATCAGTAAACTGATTAGATTGTATGTGAGTAAATTATAATGGGCAGCCAATAACTGAAAATTCTCAACAAATACAAACTTTGCTATTAATCTCCTTTTCAAAACATAGATAGGTTGAAATATTGTGACTATATTTTAATAAGGTATTCAAAGAACAACACTGTCTTTTTTTTTTTTCTTGCTTCTGTCTGCTCCTAGGAAACCCCTTGCTGTGTAAATACAATTACACTATGCTTACCTATCACAAGAACTTTTGCATGTGGTTCTTTTTTTCTTAATATAGTTTCCTGAGATGATAGCTCTCCAGACATGGAAAACAATCTTCAGCAGTATTGCCTTCTACAACTGCTGTCTATGTTAAATTGCTGTCTATGGGTGTGTTTTGTTCTCAGTAAGGACTAACAGAGCACTTCCGTAATACAAAAGAGGTCATGACCCAGAGATAGTCACAACACCTGTTAATAATGTGCATGGACTCCTGGGACCACAGGGGACTCAGCTTTTTCCAGGATGCATGGCCCTACATGCCTTTATATAGGAATATTGAGGTAGTAGAAAAAGCTCTTAGATATACTGGAGATAAGGTGCTTGATACAAGTACTGGTTACTGATTTTCCTAGGGTGATATAGGAGTGGCAGCAGTACTTAAATTTGTAGTACCACAAAAATCACATCATCTATTGTCACTTTTAACAGGTTTCAAATATTAGTGCTTATTGTTAATTGAGAATCATGGTTTTTCTTCTTCAAATTGAGTACGGAGATACTTTGTGAAGGAGGGGAGAGGCAAGAGACTCCTTTTTTAACTGAGAGTTTGTGAAAAGTCCTGCCTCCAAATCTGTGAGAGACAAAGAAGGCGGTTTCTTGGCACTGTCATACTAGACCTCCTTGGAGTGAAAGTCTCCACCAAACAGCTTTGAAGCTGCTAGTATTTAAAGTGACATTCTTAACCTTCCAGAAATGTCAGATAAAGATATGTTCACAGAAAGCTTTGGTGGTGCCAGACAGTCAGCAGGCAGATCTGTGTTTTTAAGTAAAAATCTGTCCCCCACAGATTTTCTGGGGACATGAAGACCTCTTGATTCTGTAGGTATGTCATTATTGGGAAAGATACCTTGTGATGCTTCCCTTTGTTGTCTTGAGACATTTATGGATTTTTTTTAGTTGTGTGTGATAAGCCTGAGGGTTATCAGTGGTACACCACCAAATTTAAGAGCTGATTGCTTTTCAGCAAAGCCTAAGAACTGTCACATATTTTAAGGTTTCATGCAAAAATTGACAGCTTTCTAGAGGAGGGAAAGATGTCTGAATGCCTGACTTGATGCTATTAACTGTCAGAGTCTACCAAAGTAGACAAATTATTTTGTGTTTTACTAGTATTATCAGAATTCAGTGCTCCCTGACACCTTGAGAACCCAGAACACTGTGCAGGCATGTGATGATACCTCTTCAGAACTTCTCCAATGTCCTGTGGTCTCAAACCTGGGATATCCTGAAAAGTTTGGGGCGAGATATTTTCTTAATAAAATAGCCTCCACTTCTTTTCTTCCATTATTTTCTTAACCCTTTTTTTTTTTTTTTTTTTTTTTTTTGCTTAAGCACAATTTTAGACTCTACAGCAATCACTGTCTGAAAACTCACCTACACATTCTATGCAGAAGTACCCCACGTTGGCATTTTGAAGTCACCACACGGGGAGTTCCCTTTTCTTTGATCCACCAGAAAAAGGGTGACAGTGACAGTTCAGAATCAAGTTTTTAGTTTCATAACCAAAAAGACTGGCTAACAAACTACTCATGTTTTTAATAGCTGCTGAGATGTCTTGAAATTCAACTTTTGTTCATCAGCATGAAATTTATTTGTGTAAATGGAATGAACAAAACCATGCAATTTTAAGTTTCTTTTCTTACAAAAGAAAGCTGTGCATTTGCACTGTGCATAAATCACTCAACTCTCCTTAGCAATTTTTGCCCCTGTTGGCCTATATCAACTTCTTTGTCTGAGTTGAAGCATTTCTAAAGCAGATTAAATATTTACCAAAAAAAAAAAATCAATATTTTGGTAAAGTCCAAGGTTTGTAACTCATTTGAGGAGAAATTAACAGTATAAACTCAATATGGATTTAGCCTGTCTGGCCTGCTATTAGTCCACCAGCACCCAGACAGGCCTGCCAGTCAGCACATCAGGCCAGTTTTAAGTCAGTGACAGCATTTGGTGATGTGCCTCGATGTTGAATAGGAGAACTGGGGAGGAACAAAAGGTACTGTGGAAGTCCTTATTAGGAAATACTACTGATGGAAAAGGGAAGAACTAGAAACTATGTTAATGCAGCTCAGAGAGCATGAGAAGACCAACTGAGATTACTGCTAGGGGATACAGGAGGTTAAAATGTAAAGAATATGACAGAAATCGATGAAAAGTAAGTCTTCATTAGTTTTGTTTCTAAGGAGATAACTTCCTTACTATCGAGTATACATTTTTGACTACAAATCAAATATTTGCAAACTATAAACAAAATATTTGCAAAAATAATTCAGCAAGTATTTCATAAAAATGTAATAATCTCTCACTTAATTTTCTAATAAATTTACTCTTACTGAAATATTTTAGTTCATTTTCTCAGATTCTGAATGGAAGAGAAAAACTCTGCACAGAGAAAAAATGTAACTGCACAATTACATTTCCCTTGCTATGAGGTCAGAGTCACTTCCATGTTTTTTATGTGAATGCTATATAGTAGAAACAAACTGTATATGTTTTAATGGGCTAAGAAAAAAAAAAGTTAAAGCAGATGACTTGCCAAGTTTAACACTCAATTTTCCTTAAAATTGGTTTTCTACCATAATACTGTCTGTGAATTTCCTGATTCCTCAGTTGATCACAAAACCTAACTTTGAAGAAAGAAAAAAAGTATAAATTTGTTCTTATTTTTGGTAAAATTTCATGGCCCTTTATTTTTTACAAGCCATATTACAAACCTGGGCACTCAGAATTAGCATAGGCCTAAAATGTAAAAGGAGAACAAATCACTCTATAACAGAGCAAAACTAAAGAACCTGAGAGAAGGCTGTGCAACCAGCACCAGATATACTCCCATCAGAGCTGGGATTATTATCTATAAAAGTTGAGGTCACCATCTTTCTTTTCACAAGATAAACCAAAAAAAAAAAAAAACCAAACCCCAACGACAAACATTTAATTAAAAACCAACCAAACAAATGAGAAAACCCAAACAAAAAACCAAAAAACCAATAAAAACAACAAGAAAAACCCAAACCAGAACCACAGAAAACTTTTTGCCAGAGCACGGATTCAAAAACCGGAAGAAATATTTGAAATGTTTGACAAGTTACCAGTGCAATTCTTCTGGAAGTTGGGATTCTCTAGCGGGTGCCCTGGAATGCGGCACTGAAATCTGTGCTGCCAGAACTCGGGAAACCAGGGGTTGCGGGTGTTGGTGTCCAGCCGCAACTTCAGGTAGTAGTCATCAAACGCCAGCACCTCGGGAGACTGCAGCTTGATAGTAATGCCTCCATTTGCTTCGGGCTCGTAGCCTTCAATGACCTCATCTCTGTCTGCCCAGCCATCACTGAAAAGAGGCAAAAAAACCACTTATTACACAAAGACAGAAAGCTGGCTTTGGAAAAGCAACCAGCCAGAGGCAGGCCAGCACCTTTGGAAAGAAGTGATTAATGGGGAATCTAAAGATGTAAAATTCAGGCAGAGAAAGCAGAGTGATAGCGACTTGAAATGAGCAGTCTGACTGATTGTGTGTAGAGTCCTCATTAACTCATCCAGAATAATGAGGTTTTATCCTTGTCCTTCTGGAAAGGTTATTTAGGCAGAGCTTGTGCTGTGATATCCCTGTGACTGAAGAGATTTTGCTTAATTTCTTCTGTCCTGTACGAGTTGGAAACCAAGAAAATTAATGTTGTTGAATAGGAAAACAAGCCAGGATCCTGGATTTTTTTCAAAATAGACCTCAGCCTGCATGGATCATACAGCTAGAAGAGCAATTCAAATCAAACATGTGAGAATTGCAATCTGTTGGAAGAGAACAGAGTGAGACCAGTTGATCCAACTTAAAAGAAAACCACATGCTACTCTCCCACTGCATGGGATTTGTAATAACATGCTTTTTGCCCCTCACATTTTTATTTTTTTTTTATTAAGAAAGAATGGCTTTCTACTTTACTTCCCTGTTTGTTCATATGTGAGATGCTTTTGAAAACTGAAGATAAAGCTCTTTCTTGACAACATTATTTCATGGAAAGTCTATCTTAAGACAGTTGAATAAAGTCCATTGGGCTTAGCAACTGAGCTTTAGTTCTTTGGTTTTTTTCTCTCCTTTAGGAGCCCATTGATTTAGTGTCATTCTCCAGTTCTTATTAGCATCCCCTAAGAAAGGTGTTTTTACTGTCTAATTTAAGTGCAAATATAAGTCAGCCATTGCTTGAGCTTAAAATGCTGGGCATGTAATGACAGAAATAGATTATTCTGGCACCTCAGCTATAGGTTTATTGCACATAGAATCAAATCAGCTGCACTGCTTCTGTGAATAGCAGACAAAGCACTTCCAGCAGCAAAGAGCTCAAAAGGAAAATTCAATTCACCACAGAGAGAAGTCTCCGATTCACCCAAAAGAGTGTTGCATCTTGAATTCC
The DNA here is from genome assembly GCF_048771995.1 of Taeniopygia guttata. Taxonomy (NCBI): domain Eukaryota; kingdom Metazoa; phylum Chordata; class Aves; order Passeriformes; family Estrildidae; genus Taeniopygia; species Taeniopygia guttata. Next base: position 66,755,767 of record NC_133027.1, on the reverse strand, counting down.
AGACAGACTGAAAGAAGGTCCTCGTTAGAAGCCTTTTACACACAGCCTTGACAGGAGTATTGTGGCCATTACCAGCTGAGGGCATTTATGAGACATTCAGCACAAGTGTGCCTGGGTCTCCACAAAAGAAAATATAGATGATTTGGAGTAACAAGCTCTGTCACCGTCCTGGTCAAACAGCTGTAAAGTGACTATGTACTGGGCATGTGTGATCTTTTGATCTTCAGCCACCAGACTAAACAGCTGCATGGTTTAGTTGGCATTCACATTGACTGCTGCATCTCTGTTCTAAGCACCCAGGAAGAAAATGGCAGTTTTCCATTAAAATACAGGAAAACCCATGTAGTAAATTCTTTCCACATCTGAAATACAACACACTCCTTTATTATGGAAGTTATTTGAGACATGGGGCATCTGGCAGTGCAGAGTAATCAATACATTCCTTTCAACCTAGGCTCAGGATCTTACAAAACACTATTTTAAGATAGCACTCCACGGCACCTTCAAGATAGGATTTCTTCTCTGTTTCTCCCTTTACCAAGGCCTTGCAGTAGAACCCCGAAATTTCTGAGTTTACAAACTGCTAACAAGTATCTTCATAAAGCATGAGATAAATGTGTGTGCCTGTTGTATTTCAGATGAAGTATGAAAGCAAAGAGCTGGGGGAGATGCAGGGTGCAGGTCACAGGAGGAAGACAGATTTTGGAAGTTTCTCTCTCTCTGTCAAGTTGACCCTGGCAGAAGCTGCTGGTAACGTCTTCCCAACAGTCTGGGGGACAGGCTACTCAGTGTCTTGTACCAACACAGCCCAAGGGATACCCACCTGGCTCAGTTTTGGCATGACAGCAGCACTTGAATTGCCACAGGGGCGCACAGAGTTAAAAATCAGCAATTTGTCCATCCCTGCTCCCTGCCCCAGCAGACTACCTGAAATTCTGGAGAGGGAAAGATGCCATGGTTCAACATCTCTGCATCCCCCCACTCTTTACTTGTCCATATGCTGAAGACAAATAATAAAATGTGCCATGCTCCCCTGACTACTTCATGACAGACTGTGGTCTAGACAATCCTGATCTAGATAACCTATACAAAGGTAAACCCATGAAAATTAATTTTGTGGATTTCACCTAACTGAAGATGGAAATCTTTACTAGAGAGAAGAAAAAGACACAATATTTATTTTTTCTTATGTGGGGGAAAAGTAAGAAAGAGATCACTCTTACAGCATGAGTAATTAACTCCTAATTGCATAATTACCTCATTATTTGTCACAATGTTTTTGGCTTTCAAATGGTAGACTCAAACAGAAACATTAGCAAGACACAAAAATTAAGTAAATTAAGACATTTTTTACAAGACCTTGTTGAAATGAGGTAGTTTCACTACTGCTTGGACTCCTATCAGCCAAAAAATAGCTATCTATTTTTCCTCTCCCCTTCCCCAATATGTTTAGCTTGGAAAATGGCCACATAAACTCTGAAGGCAAAACGGAGCAAATCTGCAACACAAGAGAAAGTCTATTTTGAGTTCTCTGAGGGCAATTAATTGAAAAGTTCCCCTAAACTGGAACACAGATTGTCACCTAATGTTTCTTTGTCTCTTTTTGCCCAAATATTTTTTCATTTTCTGCAACTTCCTCAAATTGTTAAATCTGTCTGATAAGTTTTACCTTCAGCAAAATGTGAAGAAAAAGCCCTGGAATCAGAGAAAAAAGGGTTCCTAGGTATTGAAGCTCATATGGGAGCTTTGCTCTACTTTCAATAAAGTCAAGGAATCAAAGAGGAATCCTCTGGTGTCTCAGGGATCTGTGCCATCCTGGCAGCTGCACACTGACTGAGCTGAAATTTGCCCTGAGTGGGATGTGCAGCCCTACCTGCAGCTGTAGGAGAATTATAGAGAGCCAAGATCCTGTTATAACATCTTTCTGGATTCCTTTTTGCTGTTTATATACATACCAAAAAAAAGACTGTCTGAAAGGACTACAACCCTGGTGTCATATGAATAAATGGATAGTGGTCCATAAGATGGTGGGTGAAAAAAAATGACATTTTTATTGCTGGGTTACTGCATGGTCCTGATGGTCAGATGACAGTGTGTCAGTGACAGAATCACAAGACCAATAGCTGAGTCAACATAAAAATGAAATTTCACTTTAAATAGGAAGCACATACTATTCTTTTGTTGTGAGAACAAGTACATTCCACCTACTATCCTCCTTTCATCCTGCTGAAAAGAAAGTAGCACTACACACAGCATTTTTTGCTAGCCTGTCTTTCTGTGCCTTTGCTACAGATTTCAGGAGGTGGCCCAATATCCATTACCCACTTGCCATCCCTGGTAAGTGTCCATGCGTGTGACAAGCTAGCCCTGAAATGTGCTGGTGTCTCATGCAACTGTTGATCTGAAGCTCTGTGAGAGAGTTTAAAGTGTGATGACAGAAACAGTGAGGGAGGGAAAAGCATGTGGGTGTCAAACTAGCAACCACTCTTTTTGCTCTTAGGAGAAAAAGAGCAGCTTTTGTTATGGTTTTGTGGTGTTTATCACAGTCAAAATGGTCACTGATGCTCTGCAAGCTGCTCTTGGTCCAAGTCCCAGTCTGCTGACTGACATTAACGATGCCAAATCCAAATTTCAATGCTCACTCAAACAAAAATCAGGTGGAAAGGGAAAAAGCTCAAAGCTACCCCAGCAGATCAGAAGTCCTAGTTGCCACTATCACAGATGGAATTTGAAGAAACAAAGCTTTTTTTTTTTCAGTTTGCTGTTCTGTTAATTTTTTTTCAGTTTACTGTTCTGTAACAATGGACATGACTGAATTGTGGCTTAAGCATGTTAGTCTCCCTGTATTTTCTGAAATGCAGTCACATATATTTCAGTGCCTGAAACACTGGGAGAAATGGAATGGATTTCCAATTTCCTCTCCTCTTTCAAACATGAATACTGTCAGCTGCTCTTCACAAGGGCTGATGAGACAACCAGCAATCAGCCTTTCTATTTTCATCTCTTCAGAGCTTAACTCTTAAGTGATGCAGCAGCAGCTCTGCTCTGCTTCTCAGCACAGTGCTCAGAGAGTTGTTACTCATCCAGATGCTTTTTCCAAACAGGCAAATCCACAAAAGTAAACACACTATTGTTTATGAGAACTGCTTTCCCTGTGATTATTGTCGCGTTAGTATCCTTTCACAGAAAATGAAACACATTTGTTAGTCATGGATACTGACTGGCAATTTGATCCCTGCACACTTGAATGGTTTGATCTGACTGACCAAAGCTATAGGGGGCAATTGATTTGGAGTGCTCTGACTGGAGAGCTGCAACTCCCTTTGCACTAACTGAGGGTATGTTTTCTTAAGACATTTTCATTCATTACGAGATATTTTCTTTCTCTATGGACAAGTTATAAAAGAGAAGAAATTAAGAGCAAGAAGCCCTTTTAAATGCAAAATGAATTATTTCTGCAATAATCCTTCTGCCTACAGCAGATATTCTTGTCATTATAAAACCAAATAAATCAATCATATTAACATAATTTCTATCTCTTTAGTTTCAAATATTCAACCTTCACAGTGGCTCCCTGCAGATATCCAATTCAAGCAGGGTGGCAGGGAACTAGGTGACCATAGCTGTCATACAACAGGCTCAGAATCTACTTTCTTGCCTTGCCGCCTTTCACGAAACTAAAGTCCATGTCAATACACCTCCCCTGTCATGTTAATATATATCCCTGCAGATCCCAGTGCTGAATGCCTTCTTGCCACACTCTCAAGGCTGCCAGCTGGCCTGCTGTTCTGTCAGACTTCTAATGCATTTAAGTATGAGGACAGCACCACTCAGAGAATTCAACATTCAGTAAAGTGCCACAACATTTTGTTGATATGTTAATATCTGTATTTTTAAAAACAATTATTTTATGCTCGATTATATACATATATTTTTAAAAGGCTGATCTTACATTTTAAATGGAAAGTGTTTTTTGAAAGACTATCTTTCTGTGTAGTAGTCAGATGCTGCTTTTTTACAGGCTCAGACACTGCATATGTAAAGGTATTTTAAAATACTACAAAACATAAAAGGGTGATAAATAGAATTTAAATAATTTTTTATTTGATCCTGGCAAGTACCAGTGGTCTCAATTTCCAGAGCTGGTCAGACATGGAAGCCTGCAAATTTCACTTTCTCATTTTATAGAAGTCTTTTCTGACAGCATTGCACTGGAAAAGCTTGCACACATTCTCCTGTCTGAATGCACGAGTTGTATACCTCCTCTTCTTTACTGGCAGAATGGATGGAAACAGAGCTCAGCATAAAGCCAACCCAAAAAGCAGCAGTGTGGCAAGTGGAATAATTTCATAGGAAGAAAAAAATCAGTGCTGCCACTTGCTGTGATCATAGGTGGCAGAATCAGGCCCAGAGTTACTCATTAACAGCTCTGTAGCTGACTGCTCAGCTGCTTTCTTCTGGGAATAGAGTTTTTTTTAAGAATTCTTTATTTCACCAGCCCGATGTGAAGAAAAATTTATAGGAGGATGGGCCTATTCTGTGGCAATAAGGAGCACTACCACAGATACTCAGTGTCTGTGTAATACATGCCTTAAACAGAAGATGCCATGTAAAGAAAATTGACACTGTCCAATAGTCACAAGTCAGCAACTCACAAAGTGACTTTCCTCCTTACATATATGCATTGGCAGTCAATGCCAGCAGTCAGCAATGTCAGCTAAAGGGTGCTGATCATTACTGCTAATGAGTATTGTTGCAAACATGGGAAACAAAAGGCCATTTTTGCACTTTAGCTAATTCACCAGAATTACGCACTTGCACTGAAGGGTGGGAGACCCTTCTTTAGAGGCCAACCAGGAATTTTTAGAAAGCATAGTTTTACTTTTACCTGTATTATAAGTCCTAACAACATGATGAAATTAATCCCATTAATCCCATGGCTACAGATAAGCCTGTATGTCGCTGCTGGCAAGAGCAGGCTGAGAGGCTGTGCACTGTCAGTCTGTAACCTGAGGCCTGCTGACAACTGACTGACCTCCTCAAAACCAGAAAAATCAAGTTTGCTAAGTTTTCTCAGCTGAAAGGAAGACAAAGAGGTGATAACATGCAATCACTGAATGGTTTGTGTTATAAGGGATCTTAAAATCTATTTCCAGCCCCTTGCCATGGCAGGGACATCTTTCACTAGACTAGGTTACTCAAAGCCACATCCAGCCTAGCCTGGAGCACTTCCACAGATGGGACATCCCCAAGTTCTCTGGGAAACCTGTGTCAGTGTCTAACCACTCTCATAATAAATAACTTCTTTCTAATATCCTATCTAAACCCCCCTCTTTCAGTTTAAAACCATTCCTTTCTGTCCTATCACTACAAGCCCTTGTAAAAATTTTCTCTGCGTTTTCTTGTAGGCCCTCTTTAGGTGCTGAAGGGTTCTATAGGCTCTCAAGTCTTCTCCAGGTTCAATAACTCTCAACCTGTCTACACAGGAGAGGAGCTTCATCTTGGCAGCCTCCTCTGAAGTTGATCCATCAGATCCAAAACCTTCTGGGTCCCCAGAGTTGGACACAGTGCTCCAGGTGAGGTCTCACAAAAGCAGAAAGCTGGAAATTCACCTCCTCTGATATAGGCCTCAATATAGGCCAGTGGTTTGGCTCCTGCATGTATGGATGGAGATGGGTAGGAGTCATCACTTTCCCAAGCTCCCTACCTTTTTCAAGCAGCATCACAAGGTACTTTGGAATTCCTATCCGTTTCCTTGTCCCACAAGCTGTGTGGAGTCAAATGTATCCTGAATTCCAGCCTTTAGATTTCTCCAGTTTCCTCACCTCCATAGGTCAGTCTTGACTAAAATGAGCTGAAAGCATGGGAATATGCACACTGGAAGCATAGACAAGAACTCCTGAAGCTCCTTCTGGGAAAGCTTTAGAAAGCAAAAAGTAAACAGAAGACTGCTGCCTTGACAGTGTCATGCACACACAAAAGAAGGTACAAGAAGAGCATCTGGTGCCAGACTGTGCAGATTTTAGACTGAGAACTCACACAGCACTACCAGGACACTGTGGGCTGTAAACCTCACATCAACCATAGACTGAAGAGCGTGTCAAGGATCAGAGTGACAGAGGAAGAGATGGGTATGATTTACCAGTTAACCCTGCTCCATTTGAGACAGCTCTTTGTACCCATTATGGTTCAACTCCAATATCCTACAGGAGGTGCTATGTCATGAGAGAAATTGAGATAGGAAGTTTAAACAGTTGAAAAGTAATTCCAAGGCCACTTCCTGCAAGTGATTTGTCTCATTTTGTGGTAAAATTTCTGCTCTTGTCAGGTTCTGCTTCATGACATTGCATACAACATTTTTCACTTCCCATTCATGATTACTGAAGGCTCACAGTCACAGTAGCACATTTGTTATATTTCACACAAACAAAAACTGTTGGTAAGGGCTTGAATCTTTTATTTAGTCAATCAGAGATTTTTTTTTTTTTGAATGAATGACACTCTGTAAAGAACCTAAAGTTGGTAAATGACAGTTCACAATGTTTCAAATTATCATTCACTTCCATATGAATGTTCAAAGTTTTTGCACTGTTCATTTAAAAATGTAGATTATAACCTTGTGGACCATGATGGATTGTATTTTGCAAATATGTATTTACAAAGGTTTTAATTATCATATGTGGTGTATATATTTGCATACAATTTGCATAATGTAATTTCACTGCCTATCATGCAGGCAATATCTTGGTGAGTCTTTACTGTGAAGATTCTTGATATGTTTGGCATTTTTAAATGTAGTTGCTGCTTTTATGCAGGAAAGGTTTTACCATTCTTAAGGGTGTACAATGCTGCATATCTTGGAAAATCAGCAACCATTCATGTATTCTCTAAGGTAATGTCTGATTTTTCAAAAGGGATGCACATGCTTTCACCACAGACTGACAAGCAGATTAAATCCTTGCTCTGCATGCTTGAAATTCATAACATGAGGCATCGTGAAAGCACAGTATCTTTTCCAAATGGAAAAGATATGTGTAGAGAAGAATATCTAATTTTAAAAAAACACACACAAATAGGAAACTTTAATCTTAGCATTGTTCCTCATCTAAGGTGCTCCTGGGCTCCAATATCACAGAAATACAGAATCACAGAATAAGCTGAACTGGAAAGAACTCACAAGGGTCATCAAAGTCCAACTCCTGGCCCTTCACAGGACACCCCAAGAGTCACACCATGTGCCTGACAGCATTGTCCAAATCCTTGAATTCTATCAGGCTGGTGCTGTGACCACTTTCCTGGGGAGCCTGCTCCAGTGCCCAACCACCTTCTGGTATGCACCAGATACCCAGTGCCCAACCACCCTTTTCCTGATATCCAACCTAAACCTTCCCTGACACAACTTCAGCCACATTCAGTGAAATTGAAGATTTTTACCATCTTATTAATGCACATAAACGTAAAAACTGAGATGTTTAGCCTTGCATCTCTGTACCAGTTCATGGAGATTTTTTGTATCCCCTTTCTGCTGCTTTGCTTTGATGTATGTGCAAGAAGAATCCACCAAAAAAATTACTATGGATAATAACGATATGGTCATTCCTGCTATAAAGAGCCCAACCGTAATCCCTATTACAGTTTAGGAATTACATTAGGAAGAAATTAAGAAAAAATATTGCTGCTGGTTCTTCCAACCTGTCTCAAAGTTAGAGACCAAAGTCTTTTCTGTGCAAACCATGTAAAGGCATCAAGAGGAATGGAATCATTCCTGCATCTACTCCAGCCAAATACAGCCTTGGGGCTGGATCTGAAGAACTGGAAAGAGAGATAACATATCAAGCAGAAGCCGTCTGGAAATACATGGAAAGATGTCTATAGATATACAGATGTATATAAATACAGGAAAGAGCTCAGGTAAACAGAAGTCCCTCTTTGCTCCATGTCACTCCATCAGACCTTGTTGGATGCTTGGATCTTAATTTTTTGTACTCATGAAAATAATAAACCATAGATGTCTTCCCTAACCACAAGCAGAAAAAGTGGAAGCATAGTTCCTTTCTTCCCTCCTTGCTTTGTTTTTTTGAGGTCCTGCTGAGAAACAGGAAAATAGAGAAATATCTTAGAAACCCATTTCCATACAAACCATACTTTCAAAATAGCATGAATTACAGCCTTTAGATTTCTCAGTGATGGTTGCTTACTTTCGCAGGCCAATCCAAAATTTCCCTTTAGGGTTTATATTTTTAGCTGATTCCCTCAAGCCATCACTTACTGAAACCATCTCATATTACAAGAATTAAGAGAAATACACAGAATTTATAGGCCTTTTCTCAATATAAATCAAATTTCAAATATGAAGACCTAAAGAGTATATCCCATGTCTTGCATTAGCTTGCTATTACTGCTTTGCATATAAACTATATTTCATACCTGCACAGTTTCTGGAATGCCTTGTCCACACTCATGCTTGAAAATGGAACCTTTGCTCAGGAACTGCTTTTTGCTTTGCTAGCCCTTTAATGAAGCTGTGTTTGCCGAGGAACTGGCTGATAGAGGGAAGAGCCCATTATTCATTCCATACCAACGTGTACTAAAATGAGCTTTGAAAATCAGATTGAATAAAATGAAGAACAAAAGTATGACTGAACCCATGATAAAATCACAAAGCTCATGAAGATATTAATCAAAGTTATCATATATTAGAATATCTCCCTAAATGACTGTTTCTACCAAAACTATTTTAAATTTGTCCTCATCTGCCATTCTCTTTTTTAAGTTCTGTGCATAATTGAACATCCAGATTACTATGAATTTTTATGAATAATATAATTTCAACTCAAATATTTATAAGTCATTCATTTGAAATAACATATTGATATGGGAAATACCAAATTCATATTATGCTAATGAGTCTCCTAAGCGCCTAAACAATTCCAGTGAAAGAATCAAGTAATACTTTAAGGCTTGAATAAATAAACATAGAATAAATAAAATTATTAAACTTCAATAACCTACTAGCACAGCATTGTATTTTACCAGTAAAGGAAAGCTCATGAACTGTTTGGAAGCCAAGAAGCCAATGAATAAGTTGAATAATGAATTCACCTGAAAATTAATCAATCTTTTAATGAACAATTGCTGAACGTTAAGCACATGTAATGCCTTGAATTTTTTTATAATCCATTTTGTTCAGAAAATTCTATTCTACTTGACCTGAAGCAAATGTTAGAGAGCATTTAAAACTGTATAAAAATATTACTGATTTACCCTTCTGCAATTACTGATGCCTTAAAGTTGTATGTATCTATTCCTGTAGCTATACACTTATGAAAGAAGAAATCTCAGAACAGTCCTATGGTTGTCTAAACCAAATTTAGTTGAACACCACCTGGCTAACCTCTACACCTTAGCTCCTGCTGCAGCAAGCAGAGCTAGAGTAGGACAGTAGCAGCCTTTTAGGCACTTAGGTCTCAGATATCCAGTCCACATTAAAACCAAAAAGGACCTGAATATAACTGGAAATTATCAGATATCTTTCTCGGAGGAACTTCTGAAATGTGCCATCTTGTTTAAATGTATTTATTAAAGACCAAATCATGAGTTTATCATTCAGATTGTTCAAGTGTTATTCCTTCCAGGTGTCATGCTGGCAGATACTCACTGGCATAAGGAAAAGGTTCATACAGGCTCCTGCTAGCATGCAGAAGGATGTTATAATATTGCATCCCACAGTAACCTCATTTTGTAGCATGTGGGGCATGGAATAGCCATAGCAAGGTGCATATTTAAATGCTGAGTTTGCCTGCAGCAATACCAGCCTACCCTCCTGACTATCTAAGGATCAGAAAAAGCAGCTATTAAAGCCTTTTTCTTTTAAAAAAATTATTAATCTGCAGACTTACTCAAGTGTAAACATAAGTGCAGATTTACTAAAAGTCATAGGTTTCATTTTAAGTTATGTTAATCATAAATTTATATTGAAGATTTTATTAAAAAATATTTTAAACCCACTTATTGGTTATAAACAATAAAAACTGTAAACAGATGTACATTTAGTAAGAGTAGAATGATTTGTCAAAATCTTGCTCACAATAGGTGTATTCTTAAGCATTGAAACATGCTTTAAACTACAGGAGTAAGTAATACTCCTGTATATTTTTAATATGGTCAAGCCAAACTGAAATTAAGTAAATGTAATTGAGGAAACTACTAACATTTCATTAGACTAAATAAAATACAAAAATACATCAAAGTCACAACTGAGAAGGCCTCCATTTTTCAAATTTCCTAATTTACCCAAATCACCAATTTAATGCACAATATAATCAAATTAATTTCAAAATGGACAAAACAAATATTAATCCTTGTTAGTTCTGTACTAGAGATTGAGAAGGCATCTTTTTTCCTTCTAAAGCCCATGTTGTACATGAGTGAATTGGAAGATTTCTTCCAGGCAATATGTTTGGATATCTTTTCTGATATCAAATATTTTCCTGATGGAAACTTGTCTTAAGGACCATATGTCCCAAAAATAGATTAAGGTTTTCCCTCTGATGTAGAAGCTGTGTTTGTACCCTTTGTTTATGCAGTCATAGAATAATTTATGCTGGAAGAGATCCCTGGAGATCTCATAGCTGAGGAAGATATACAGTCCATGCAATCTCCTTTAAGTAATTTGTCTCATTCCTGTCATTTTCTTTGGATCATTAGAGTCATGTAACTTGGGAGACAACAAATCTGCTACTATAAATTAAGTTTTACACTTCTACTTAGGAAGATAAAACTTCTTTTATATTTCATTAATCTATTGACCCCAGAGTAATCAGAGTGTTCCTAGGATCAAATTCTATTAATTAGTGATGATGTAATAACTTACTAATGGAAAACTGAAGCAAGCTTTTTAAAAATAATACCTGATTTTGTCTGGCTTTTGAACAAAGCCACAGTTGTGAAAAATTAACTTGACTTTCCTCCTACGAGATAAAGTGAGAGAGAACTCTATGCTTTTCTTTTCATGAATCTAGACAGAGAAGACGAATGTGCATGGACCAACAGTAAATACATACTTGTCAATTGCTTCATGCAGTATAGGGATATGAAAAGAAAATCTGAAAGCAATGTGCAGAAACTTGTGTTCAATAAAAATGCTGCATTTATGGAGCTGAGGGGGAGCCCCGGGCAGGGCTGTGCCAGCCAGGGCTCAGCCCGGCTGTGCCCAGGCCAGGAGAGCCAGGGATACCCAGGTGCTATGGCCAGGTTCAGCAGCCATTCTGCTTTCAGCCTTTTGAATGACTTTTGAAATTTCTTAAATAGAGATGGGAAACATTGCCTGCTTAATGTTTCTGTCCCACAAGTACAACTGCTACAGTCATCACAAACATGCAACATGTGCAGGCAGAAGAATGACCATTGGAACAACAAACCAGACCTCTGTCATTTCTTGAAGGTAAGAAAGAAAAGGAAATTCAAAACCATGGAGAAGGTGACAAGTCCCCAGTGTTATTTCTTTTTACTCTATGGCTGAATGATATGCAAAAGGTTTAGAATCAATCTCAAAAAAAAAAAAACCACCGACAGAAATCTACTCTACCTCTAGCAATGAGCTCTGAAATCAAATTTTTAAATCCATGTTTATACATGAAAATCAAAAAAATACCAGTTACTTCTAGGGAAGCATTCAAAATAAAAAAAATACTTGCTTATATTAATCCATTGAAATACCAACAAAATCTACAGAATTTAAGGTTAAGTCACATGCAAGTTAAGAGAAAAGAAAGAAACAAACAAAAAAAAACAAACAGGGCAACAACAAGAAGAAAAACAAAATCCCAAAGAAAACAATGTAGGGAGGGGAAAGGAAAATAGCCTTTTCAATAAAATAAAATACTCCTGTGGGACAAATGCAAGACCAGCAGTCTGAAACTTTGAATAAAAGGACTGCTCCTCAGAAAAAGGTAGAAAGGATAAAGGAGGAAAAAATCGATGGAAGCGGAGAGAGACAGATAAAGAGCTCTAGATTTTCTGTATTTTGTCCTGTGAGTTGTAAGTGAAGGAAGATTGCACAGTTGGTACTACCTCAGGAGAAACCTGGGATGTGATTAAAAGCCAAACAGGCAGAGTGTTTTAATCTGCTTCCTGCTGTCTTAGGACAAATGTTTGCATTTTCAAAGCCCCCTTTAACCTTCTACTGGTGGCCACCTGCGCTTAGTCCTGTATTTTCCTCTCTTCTTGATTTCTGGTGCATTAAAACTTCTTCTTTCCCATCCCAGTGAGAACAAAAGCATGGGAAATTTTAATGTGCCCAGTTAGGAAGAATGGACACAAAGGAAAGTCCTATAGAAGCCTGAGCCTTGAGGACCCAGCAATTCTACATGAAGCAAATTACTTATCCCTTGTGACCGTGGGGTCGATTCTGGCTCCTCTAACTGTGGGCTGATAACACCTACTTATCTGAGGGATACAAAGTGAAATAATGAGATTGCTCAGGATTACTAAACCTAAGTCAGAGAAATGAAGGAATATGAGGGTAGTATCAAGGTCATTTCAATCATAGTGCTTTTCAGAAAGTCCATGGTAGGCAGAGGACACAAAATGGCTGGGAAAGAATGCAGATATGTCAGTATTTTGAGGGTCTTAAAGAAGAGCATATAAATACAGATATAAAAACATTGTCAAGAAAATAATTTTCTGAGTGAATTAAAACTAAGAGAGAAGACAGAGGGGGAAAGGAAATACAGTAAATTCCTACATGGCAGTCAATTTAATTTGAAATATAAATACTTCATAACCTATTCAATACATATTAATCAGTTGTAGGAAAGGAAAAATATTTAACCTAATGCCCCATTTGACATATATTTAGGAAACAATACTAATTGAAAGAAGAGGGAAAAGAAATTTAATAAAGTATCTTTATGAAACAACATGTTGTTTTTACTTAAGAGGGAATAAAAATAGAAATATTCACCTTACTTAAAATGAAAAACTGTTTGCTAACTAATTAGAGTAATATTTTTTTTCTCAATTGTGCAGTGAACTTCCCTCTGCAGTTGCTATTGGGGGAAGAAGAAGCAGATGGAAGAGCTGTGCAGATGTGAAACATATGTGTCATCTATGTAGCAACCACAGATAAAAGCTAAAAGGGAATTTACATGAATGGGAATGAACGCTATTTGCCAATGAGTTTTCACCTGTCCTCTAAGTCTTCTTTCTTATATAGGGCCATGCACTCCAATCTGGACAGTGACCCCCACTATGGCCAAGCAATCCTTTGCCACCCCACCCTTTTCTCTTTCTCATCTCCTTGTCTGTTATTTTCCCAGTTATTCTTCTCTTCTACACTACACAACCTTCACCCTTTCACACTGTCTAGATAATGGGACTTCATTCCATGAAAGCCTCTAGATATTGCCATGATTTAAGTGGCAGAGGAGCATTAAACTTCTCAGCCACTATTTTGTGCATGAGAGGCAGTATCTGTGCATGGGCAGCCAGTGGTTGCATGCTGAAAACTACATTTTAAGCCCTACTGAAATGGTACAAGTAGGAGGATGCTGCATCAGTAAAAAAGAATTAGCTGTGAAAGGCTGGCATTGTATTAGTGGGAACTATACAGCTTTGGCAGAGGAAGAACAGAGCTATCCCTGGAAGTCTGACTCAGTACAAAGAATGAAATTACTACAAAAATGTTATTTATTTACATCAGCATCAAGTTTAACTGTGCTACAAGACAAACACCACTAAAATATAAATGCATGTTTGTATTCTGAATAACAATTTTAAAACATAAATACATCGGTTTAACAAAATCAGAGCTTGAGCCAGCATTTGTCATGGAGCTACTTGAACTGTCTAAAATGTAAGTGGTAGAACACAATAACACTCTTACTGTGAATTCAGTTATGACTTGGAAACTATATTTTTGTATAGAAAACAGAAGGGAAACAGAAACTATATCTTGATGACAGAAGTAAAATATCACGCCCAAAAAAAGATACCATTCTGTCATATTCCAGTCATGTATATATACATTATATATGTTATGTATGCGTACCATATAATTCTGCCAGCCAAGAAAACAGGAAGGCAATAAACAATTCTGGGGAAAAAAATAATGTAATTAACAGACAATGAAAGAAATATTTACTACGTCAATTTTTACTACCTTGTTGGGGAAGTCTCTACCTTAGGACTCCAAAGCTGTGGACACAAATATATTCCAGCTTAGGTCTGTGTGGTCTAATAGCCAAAGAGAGCAGAGGTATAACTTTGTTATGTGTCTGTCTAATCAATATCCATAAATAGCAAAGATTATTTTTAAGGGCAGGTTTTACAAAGAAGTGTGTGGTGGGAATTGGTTTGATAAGACAACCTTTTAAAATGCTATATTCAGGAAATCCTTAGAGAAGCTCATTCCAGTATTCATCCGACAGCCTTCTGTGTAAAAAATATTTTTTGTCTTTAAAGAAAATAAAAATAAAAGTCATGAAGCTCAATAAGGACAGATTAGATTTCCTCCTTTTTTCTTTTTTTTTTTTTTCATGAAATCACAAATCTAATTTACCAAGCCTGGAGGTTTTTGTTATATTGAAACTGAAGCTCATTTAAAACCAATGAGCTCATTCAACAATAATGGAAATAGATATTGTTGCTCCATTGTCCTCTCTGACACCACCTTTATCTCATACCATCTCATCACCATGAACCAACTAACATTAGCCCACATTGGTCATTAGCTGCTTTACAAAAAAGCAGCTTTGTTTAATAATTTATAAAGAAAAAACAATACCAAGAAAAATTACCTCTTTTTTACTGCCTCAGAAAAAGAGGTGAGGAAAACTGCCTATCATACAACCGTAATTTATTCTGTGTCCCAACTAAAACACAGTACCCAAAACCAAGATGCTTCATCCTCAGAAGTGTTGCAGTGTTGAAGCATTTATTACTGACTCTTCACATCTTCAAGTAGGTTGTCCCTGTGATTTGTACATTACCAATAAACCAAATGCCTGATGATCACAGGCTATACTATTGTAAGACATGTAAAAATTACAATACACAGTATTTTCAGAGACTATTTAGAACCTTCATTGCTTATATATTTCAATTGTTTAGGCTTTCTTTGAAATCATGAGAGTTAAGCAATTGCTTTATATTAAATGAAAATGAAGATTCTTGTGTTGATGCTTGCCTCCAGTAATTAAAATAGAGCAGCAATACAAAAGAATCCAAAAAATTAAGGAAAAAAGGCAGGCTGCTCTGTCCCACCCCTCCAAGGACAGTGAAGCATAATTAGTAAGCTAAGTGTACAAGTGACAACACTAGGACTAGGAGAAACCAGAGTGTTTCATTCCACAGTTTGCTCAAGTCAATTTCCCAGAAAATCTATTCACAAATATCAGAAACTATTCATGCAAGATATACCTGCTGCACAGTACTTCACTGGCAATATAAAGTCATTCAAAATCCATCTTAACTTTGTATCTTCATAGTACAAAGCTCCTTGAGTTCTTAGACTGGTCCTACAGGCTCATGACAAGTTTGTAACCCAGAAGGACAGACACCAGCCAATCGTTAGTGTGATACTAAATCCCTAATTATTCAGCTTCTTAATGTCAGCTCTTTTGGGGCATGGATCTGAAACAGCCACTGCTATCCTGCCATTACAGAAAGAAAATAGCTTACAACATCCCAAGAACGTCTGGGATAACTATGGGTATAGTGTCCGAGTTAAAAAAAACGAGTAAAATTATTTATTTTCCCAAGTGGAAAAGAAAACAAAGTGTTTATTTTCTCTTGAATTAAAAAGTCTTTGGAACTAAGAGTGCATCTGAGATCTGATATCTAAAATAAGACATAAGGAGATGGAAGTATTATTATTGATTGGGTTTAGACTTCAGACTACGGGGTCTTGCTCACTGCTGCATGATGGAAAGTTTGAAAATTTGCTTCTAGTTTCAAACTTCACATCTACATAAAAATACACCCAGAATTCTTTTCATCCCCTCCTTTTACATGTTCTTGCCAGAATTTTATACATAACAACGATTTTCTTCAGCATGCTTTTACACTAATTTCTTTACATGCAAAACATAAATTTGAAGCTTATTTATTTTTTTCTCATTGTTATTGTATAAGCCTTTCTGATTTTTCTTAACAAACCAGCTATCTCCTTTTATATAGGTTGTAATTTCTTTTCTTCACATATGGCTCTTGTTTGACTTATAATATATCTCTCCACTTGGCAGAAAACAGGAATGCTCAAATAGGCAAGCTGAAAAAAATCATATTCTTTATGCATTTACTGATATACATTGCTTATACACATTTTGAAAAAGTTGTTCCTGTAATTTATATTGCAAGTTCCCAGAAGAAAAAGAAAAAAAGATCTGCCTTTGGAATTTCAGTATATAATTTGAAATAATGCAAATCAGAAGCAGTGCTTCTAATGCATATCTGATTTAATCTTCAGACATATGTATATTACTTACTACTTGAGGGGATAAGAATCCTGAGCATAGAACAGTTGTAGAAGTATTGCTTTCTTTCAGGAGGAAATTTTTTAAATCCCTTTCAGCCTTTAGAGAATCTAACAATTTTAATATTGCTATTTCTTTATATGGTTATGCATGTGTCTGAACACATGCAGCTGCACTTAATGAAAAATATCAAAAACTGGTCACCTATTTACCGTAGTAATTTCTTTCTTTACAGACCCTCTACTCCCCAGCTACTCACCTCTGCTCCTGTAAGCTTTCCCAGTACCAAGTCCAAGTCTTGGACCTGGCAGGAAAATCACCATGCCTCAACAAGTGCCAGCACACACGCTGCCATGCCTCTACTCTGTTCAAATGGATTTGCTCTCATATGGGAGGTGGAGAGAGGAACTACAAGACATTACTTCTGGCAGTGCATCTCCAACACACAACATGACACAGCCAAAGCCACAGACTTTAAACCATCTCAGTTGCCACCTCTGTCAACTCAAAATATACATTAAACTCACCATAAGCACAGAAACCTCTGGGTTCATAGGGGAACTCTGAACATTTGCATCTTAGAACTTGTGAATACCTGGTTGAAGAGGCATTGCACATGGAAACTGGGAGATCACTACCTTAAATGCCTGGGGTTTGTGAATCTAGGTCTTTTCTAGCATTAATGGCCTCAAAAAATGATTTGGAATATTTCCGCTTCAGAACTTTGATCAAAGAGATGAAAAGAACCCATTAAGATACTGTTGTGCTCAGGAGGAAGCCCAAACCCTCTCACTCACAGTCAATTTCTTTTTCCTGAGAGAGACAGAAAGCAAGCTGTGGGCTTTCGTGGAGTTGGCTACCTGGCATTTTCACAGCACTTAGGCAGGGCAATTCAGAGATTAAGAGAAACTGAGAGGTCAGAAGGTAGTGGCAAGGGAGACAATCTTGAGCAAAGTGATGATCCAAATAAAGTCCATTTCTGTTTACATTATCTCTAAGAGTTTATACCCTTGCGCATGCCTAGCTGCGGACAACACTGTCCCTTTAGAAATGACAACAAAAAATGAAGTACATCTGGCTGTTCTGGCTTCTGTCATGAGGCTGGCAAGGCGTGTTAGACCAAGTAAGCAGCAGCCACGCGTGGCAGCTACCAAAGACATGTTATTAGGACATGGAAGCACAGGGCATTGGTTCCATTGGCCTCCTATGACTAAGCACTGGCATCCCCAGCTCTGATGAGGTAGGCTGCTGGGTAGATGTGCATGTAGCATGAAGTTAAATCAGTGGAACTCCAATATATTATAGGACTAATTTGCAGTGTCTTGTCAGTGCCTCTTTTGGAACATGTGTTGGTTATCTGATGGGGCTTTTGTCTGGGATATTCTTACATGTGTGTTTCTAAGCCTTGCCTGCACATAAAAAGTCCTGCTGCTTTCCAAATTCGCACTTGTTCCCAAGGTCTGGGTAGGTAACTTTGAAGGTGCTTGTACAGACATTGTAATGGGACAGAATCTTTGGGTCAGTTTGTAACAGCAAAATATGAGGGACACTCCAAACAACTGAATCAGAAACAAAAATACCTAGTGGAAAGTTCAGTACAATTAAGACCTTATGATGCAAAGCTAAAGTAGAATACTTCAATTGAAAACACAAATTAAAACAATTCAATTAAAATCAATGGGAAAAAATATTTTGGCCCAAACTCAATTTAAAATGTGCTGCAGCCAACATGAGAGGCAGAGGTTGTGTGCCATGGAACAGTCCAGAAAGGGTAATGCAGGAGACCAGCTGTCCTTAGTGTATGTGTGTACAGGCCATAGATCATGTTGCTTTAGAGATGTCCAAGCCGGAAACAGAAACTCAACCATTTAGTTAACAACTGGCAAGAGATATTAGAAATGGCCTCTCAATAGTTACCACTATCATGGAAAGAAAATCTGCCTTATGTGTTGGTGTTTAGATCTAAGAGAACAAAATAGATTGAAAAAAGTTCCATGAAGTGAGGCATTATTCTTTCACTAAATGTATATCTGCTTTGCTTTTACAAATCTCTCCAGATGAGAGGAATTCAAGGCAAGCCACATTCGATGCACTATACAGGAGGTAGTAGTTTCATGGGCTTCCTTTGCATTGAAATATATTCCTAAGAATTTTCACCAAGTGCTACATATTTCTTGAAGGAAATGAATCTATTGAAATGCACAGAGATGATGTTCTGACTTTTGAGTCTACAGCAACAGAACATCACAAAAGACTAAAAAGTATGTTTGACAGGGCTATGAAATAGGACCCAAATTATATAATAAATGTAAAGTTTCAGGCTCCAGAAATACTTGAAAGAAGGCCTAAAGAAGGCAGTCAATTCCTAGGTATAGTAGACTTCAAAGATGAAAAGACAAATGAGTGTGTAAAGTGGGAGGGAGGGCAAAATCTGTGGGAAAATTCATGCCAAGCTTGACAGTCTTTATTAGTAGCTGTCAAGCACTTAGATAGAAAAGCACAATGCCATTAAGGCTTGGACAGAGACTTTCAAAGTTACAGGGTTAATAAAGTTCCTATTTTTAAGTATTTTGAGAACAGTACCAGACCTAGGCATTTTCAAATATTTTGGAAAATAGCTGAAGGATAGGGTGCTTACAGAAAAGGCTGAATACAGGGCACCTATGATATCAGAATGCCCCTATGCTTTAGCAGAGGAAGATGATAGGAGAAAGCTTTACATATTCTCTTACAGAAAGCTGCCAATAGCAAGCACTAGTCACATAACATTGGTGCTCAGCAAAGGTGTCACTGGTTAAATATAACTGCAAAATAGGGTGGAGTTTTACCAGTTGCAGTTATACTGCTTGAAAATATATAATGAACCTGGAATAATACAAATAGAGACAAGATGAATTCTCACAAATAAAGGTGGATTTATGGGAATAGTAACAAAAAGATCTGTCTCAGAAGCTATATTGCTGGACTATTATTTGTGTTACTATAAGGCTACATGGAGAAATTTGTTCCAATATTTTTCATGGGAAGAATTAAATCTGCATTTGCCAGATATGTCCTAGAAACTGCTAGATCTTGTCCTGGTCTAGCACCTGATAGGCAGCAATCTCCCCAGCACCCATGTACAGCAAATCTGTATTGGCTACATTGAACAAGCTTTGTGGATATGTTGTAATTGACAGGGATCAGGCAGCTGTGGAAATGTGAATATGGTTGGATTCAAACAACTCTGCAATTATTATACAGTCAGTTCTCATTCAAAAATACTGGGAGAAGACGAAAAATTCCTGTGATCTGTGCAACCATTTTAACTTTTACCCAACATGTAAGCTGATTCTCACCTTGCTGGGACTAGAGTCAATCAGAAGCAGCTGAATCTAATAGAATTACAGTACCATGTACTAGAAACAAAAAATATATCAGGACTTACATCTATGTACAAAATTGGATTTGTTTTCAACTTTAGAGTTCCAAAAGCTTTTTGACATGAAGCTTTACATGAAACAATACAACAGGATGGTAATAGCTCCCAGCACACAGCTGCACTCATCATTAACCTGCTGTCTAGTCTGTCTCTGCTCAGGTTAACCTAGAGCCCAGGGACAGCACAATGAAGGAAATTGGTATTGGAAGCACTAAAGAGACACAGGGCTGGATTACAAGGGCTACTGATAGTCTGCTCTTTGGGCCTCATCAAGCACGTAAAATTCCTTTCTTTCCCACATGCATAAAATGTCCTTTGTGAAGAATATATACTTAGGTTACTTAGAGGATATTGTGCTGATACAAATACATGTCAAAGAGGAGAGATGATGTTATCTTGAGAAAATGCCTATCCCCATCTTGAAGAACTAGAAAAGAATAAAACTGAGATGATAAAACCAGCAAGAACTCAGAGTTTAAAAGAATATGCTGCTTAACAAAAATGAGAGAAGAATCTAGGTCAGTGTTACTTGCAGCATCATGAAAAACAGCAACTAGACACACAAAAAGGGAAGGACGGGAAT
The DNA here is from genome assembly GCF_048771995.1 of Taeniopygia guttata. Classification (NCBI taxonomy): domain Eukaryota; kingdom Metazoa; phylum Chordata; class Aves; order Passeriformes; family Estrildidae; genus Taeniopygia; species Taeniopygia guttata. The sequence goes on along the minus strand of NC_133027.1, from coordinate 66,735,288 downwards.
AAAGGTTTATTGGGCGGTGTCAGGACAATTAAAATTTTAAAAAAACCACCCAGTTCATAAAAGATCAGTGATAAAAATACCATCCCATAAAAATTGAAAATAGCAGAATAACCTTACAGAAATAAGTGTCCCATTTTTATGAATGTGACCTATAGGATGGATTACTAAAATCTTAGCATGGGTAACTGAAGATTAGAAGGACAGCATGTAGCTATAAGTGAATATGTACTGGACTAATAACCTTAAAATACGTGACTGAGGAATAAGCCACAGAATAAGCCATAATCCATTTTAAAAGCTTTAGATGTGAAAAGACAGCAGTAACAGGTAGAATATCCATAAAGTGATGTTATATTTAAAGATAGATGACATATACAGCAAATTGAGAGAAAATAACTCTTCCAACCTTTTTTTTCCCCTTACAAAATAAAATTCAAAGACAGTTTGTGACACTTAAAGATATCCAGTGATGGTTGTAATGAAGCATATGAAAGGAAGCAAACTAAAAAAAAAAAAGACAAGTGAGGTGGTGGATCAAAACCAAATTAACTTCATTTCACAAATTCATCATTTGAGCCATTTCATAGATGAACTTCCATATCTTTCAAAGATGTGCATATTTCTTCTAAACCAAGGTTTTTATACTCCTCTAGAGTGAAACAACCATTCTCTTTCAGCTGAATCTTTGAAAGCATGAAAGAGCCTGCCTAATTTACTTTGCTGCTTTTTAGGGATGGTAGCAAGTTCACTGTCTTAGAGGTGTCTATGATCCTATCAAAAAACCAAAAGGTTTTCCTGCAGACTGCCAGGAGTTTGAAAAAACTAACCAAACTTCTAATTATTGCATTAAGGAGGCAAAGCCTTGTGCTTTTAATCTGAAGAAGAAAATAGATTACAGAGACTAAATCCAGAATTAAGGAGTGTAAACCCCAGTTTATTTTATGTTTTCTAAGGAGGAATTCTAGGGACAGGAAGACAAAATGCCCTCTGAGAAGAGAAAAAAATTACACTGTCTAAGGATTGACTGTGCCCTGCCCTAGGAAGCATTAACTTAGGTTAAAAGGTACTGCATAGGTATCAAATCTAGTCAATGAAATGTGAATCAAAGAGAAAACATGCTTCAGATGAAGAGATTCCTGAAGGAAGCATTAAAAGAGTCTGGAGTAAGTACAAAATGTGTGCATGTTAACAGTTATATATGTTTAGTGAAATGAATTTAGAGCACACAGATCATGCACACAAGATTATCCAAGATGCTGGGGCACCATATGATTATTCATTTACTCATCTTTAAACAGAACTAACTTCCCAGAAAGCAAAAGTGTGAGGTCTTGCTAGAGACAGCTTTAGAGTTCCTTCTATCCCCTTCCTTCATTTATTCCCAGATAGAGTCTCATGCTGAACCCTCTTCTGAGCAGTAGCAATCACTTTGCTGAGTGCTGGTGCAGGGAATCACTGTGAGTTTCAAGACTGAACTAATTTACAGGCAAGGCTAAAGCCCTGTCTGACACATCAAGGACCAAGCAGCAAATAGCTGATATACATGGCAGTTCACTAAAAACCACTGTTAACTGTATGAAAGCCCCCAAATTTTTGAAAGATACTAGCAGCAGAGTTTGAGGATAAAGTTATATAGTACTTCCTTGGATTAAAGTCTACTGAAATTATGTAAATATTATTACCCAGCTATCAAAGCCCCACTGAAGGAATAGGAACTTCCCAGAATCTATTCACGTTTGATTGCAAATATAGCAAAAGGAGTGCTCTTTTCTGACAGATTATAAGCAGATTTGCAGAGACATGCAAAAAAATCCTTCAGTTAAACTTACTAACCACTTCCAATTTAAGAATGATGAAAATACGTAACAGTCATTTAAACTGAACTCCTTTACCAGCTACTACTCAAAAATCAACTGCAAATGCATCTTTGAACTACTTGTGTAAGAAAAAAAACCCTCTCTGTATCTAAGCTGGTAACACAGCATAGCAGAAAAACTTATTTGTAAAAAAAAAAAACCCATATAGAAAACATATACTGGTTTAAGGTGATGAAGGCCAGTCAGCAACTTGGAACACAACCATGCTAGGCCTATTTCTAGTACCTGGAAGTTTTTAAGGGTAGTATGAGGTTCATATCAAGCCAAGGTGAAGATTTTAAAATTGTGCTAATGCGTTGAGACAGTCAAGTGTCTCTGAGATTTTTCACTTATTGCCATTTTGTATAAAGAGTGTTTTGTAAACAAAATTATCACAAAGACTGAATCAAGACAAAATTGCCTGGATCTTTCCTTGAAAAAAACAGCAGTGCTAGCTGCCTTAGTGTCATTTTTAATCATCAGGAATCTTGCATTTCAACTCTACATATCACAGGGATTAGTAAAATAGGACTGGTAGACCCAAGGCTACCAAATGTGATTAGACTAATAATATGTGAAGAAAAAGTCTTGCATAGACAGAAGAAAAGCCTCACATATACTTAGAAATTAGTTAAGTTGTTTCTGTTTTAATATTATAAAACTATTGGACACCCACAGCTTAACACAATGAAAGCTTGCCATCTGAATCCATCATAATAAACACATGATGTGACAGAGTTAGAGATATTGTGACATTAATGCTACTTTTAATGCTGCATAACTGAACCTGATAGGATCATCAAGGAAAGGAGGGGGACACAACATAATACAGTGTTCTTGGCAAGCTACAAATTAGAACAGGGATCTCAGAACTTGAGACTCATCCAGCCTATTTCAATAAATAAAACACAAAGGATGCAAATAAACAATCATAATAATGGATTATAAAAACAACGGTCTGTAGACTTATCAAAAAGATACGACCTGTGAACAGTGGAAAACAAGTGATTTAGGTAATTTTCCATCACATTAGGTACTAAAGGAAAAAATAACCCAAAGAAAAACCATACTGTCCTTTCCAGACCATAAAAATACATTTTAATTTACAGGAAAAAAAGCCAATATCCTTTATACTTTGATGCTTTTGTTTGTCTTTGATGGCCATTTCAACAGGGGTTTATGAAAAACCTTTATCGTAAAGGGGGATGTTGAACTATTTTATAACAGACACTTTCTCCTTAGGAAGGGACCCATCAGGATCACTCAAACCAATTCCTGGCCTCATTCAGCACCATCCCCAGGAGTGACACCATGTGTCCAAGAGCATTGTCCAAACAGTCCTTGAACTCAGGTTCAAGAACTCAGGACAGACTGGCGCTGTAACCACTTCCCTGGGGAGCCCGTTCCAGCGCACAACCACCTTCTGTGTAAATAACTTTTCCTGATATTCCTCTCCCTGTCACAAGTTCAGGCCAATCCCTCATGTCACTGGTCACCAAAGAGAAGAGATCAGTGCTTGACCCTTCTCTTCCCTATATGAAGGGACAGCAGTGAAGTCTCCCCTAAGTCTCCTCTTCTCTAGACTTAGCAGACCAAGTAACCTCAGCTGCAATTCACATGGCTTCAACTCCAATCCCTCATCATCCTTGTGGCCCTCCTTTGGATGATCCTCAATAATTTAATGTCTTTTTTATGTTGTGGCACCCAAAACTACCCCCAGCACTTGAGGTGAGGCCACCTCAGTGCAGAGCAGAGCAGGACAATCCCCTCCCTTGCCTGGCTGGCAATGCTGGGCCTGATGCCACTCAGGACAAGGTTGGCTCTTCTGGCTGCCAGGACACTGCTGACTCAGATTCTTTGACAGGGACCCCCAAGTGTCGGCATCAGTGCTTGGCACCAGTGAATGGTGGTTGGAAGCTGACTGTCACAGTTAGTTTGTTATCTTACTGTAAGACTTTCATACCTTCTCTCTGTGAGTTCCCACAGGCAACTCCTTGCAACACTGACTCCTTTTCTCTTCCTTCTGTGTGGCTGCTGACTCCTTCCTGTCCCGTGCAGCACATACTAGCCCTAGCACAACCACCTGACCCTTACTCCTCACAGGAACACAGCCGACTGACTCCAACTCTCTCTCGATCAGCTGACCCACTCTTTTATAACACCCATCCTTACTGGACACAGCTGTGCCCTATTAAAGGCAAGGCTGATCCTACTCTTCGGTAATTTGTACAGCTGCAACTCTTCAGGGGCAAGATTGCCTTCAGCACTATCTCTATTCTCTCACAATCCATCCTCCCACACCCAGGTCCCTTTATGAGATGCTGCTCTTCAGCCTCTCATTCCCCAGTCTGTACACACAACCAGGGCTGCTCCATCCCAGGTGCAGAATCTGACACCCACTCTTGTTAAACTACATATAGCTGGTGATTGCCCAGCCCTCCAATTTTTTTGAGGTCTCTCTGCTTTTAAGGGAATTAACAACTCCCAATTTAGTGTAATTGGCAAACTTAGTATTCCTTCAAGTCCTGCATCCAAGTCATGAAAAGAACTGGTCCTAAGAGTTTCTGAAACACACAGGTCCAGTGATGGAGCCCTGTATAACCCCAGTGGTGACAGATCACCAGTCTGCTGTCACCCCATTCACTGTAACCCTTTGCACCTGATGCATGAGCCAGTCATTCACCCACTGTGTAACCTGGTTATTCAGCTGTGAGCTGGAAATTTCTTTCAGAAGGATACTGTGAAAGATTGTATCAAAAGCTTTTCTGAAATCCAAACAGATTATATCAACTGGCTTCCTTGGATCAGCCAGGTGGGTTACCCTGTTGGAGGAAGAAATCAGGTTCAACAGCAAGACTTTCCCCTCACAAAGCCATGCTGGTTGTGACCCTTAACTGAGTTGTCCTCCAGGTGTTTTTCAGTCCTTCCCAGAGTAATCCTTCCCCTGATTTTAACAGATGTGACTGATGTGAGACTGACAGGCCTTTAATTTCTGGGGTCCTCCTTCTTGTCCTTCTTGAAGACTGGGACAAAATTCACAAGCTTCCAGTCAACTAGAACCTCTCTGGGTTCCCAAGATGCCTCAAAAATCACTGAGAGGCTTTGAGATGGCATTACCTAGGTCCTTGAGGATTGTCTGATGAGTCTTATCAGGTCCCGTAGCTTTGCAGGGATCAAACTGGAGTAGCAAGTCCCAGAAAAATTGAGGGTCAACTGCAAGGTTGTCATTCTTGCCATCCCGGATATCCAGCTTGATCCTTCTTGTCCTCTGATTTATTACATGTGTGATATTTCAGTATTCCCTGAGGCAGAGTTACTCCAAATGGCAGCTGCCTTCTGACACAGCCTTGCCTGTACCCAGAGGAGGTCTGCAGCATGTACTGAATAAAGCAGTGTCTTATGGAGAAGGAATCTTGCAGTTAATTAATTAAGGAGTGCTTCATGGCATTCTTAAATGCCAAGTGATTTACTTCATAACTTTAGGAATAAAGTCAATAAGTAGTTCTCTGTGTGTGTATGCATACCCACATCACAAATATCCTCTCTTCCTCCAACTATTTTTTCTCTTTTTAAGAACATATTTTTGCAGCAACCTCTTGCAAACGACTATAAGCTATATGTTATCTCCTCTTGTGAAATTATATCAGGCGAGAAATAAATTAAGGATCTGAACACAGGTTTGATGATTCTATTCCTCCACAGTTGCATTCCAGAGCCTTTGTATGCTATCATTATTTTTCCACCAGTAAGTAAGGGTCCTCATAACAAGTAATTAGGCCAAGTACATGCAGGCCAGCATAAATAAGCGTATAACATTGAACATCCAGATTTTGTTGCATATTCCATGGTGAAAGCATTTGATCTGTACATACAATAATTTGGTGAACAACATGAGTTTTAAGAGTTCAGAAAAATAAAATGGAAAGCCTGTGTACAATTAAAATGTCTATCAGGACAAAATAATGATGATATCAGTTCTCTGCACAAATTTTTGCATGAATGAAATGTCTCCAGAAGTGCCAACATGTACTGATATGCTTGGGAAAGGTGCAGGGCATAGCTAATCCCTATCCTTGACAGACAGCACCTGCCCACTGACTAGCAAGTGGTCTTGGGTTTGGTTTCACTTTACTTTGGTATTTATTGGGCAGACAGATGGCTCCATGCTAGCATTTTAAACTAAGTATTCTTACAAATAAGTGCATTGATTCAGTCCTGTGTAACCTGGCATATACTGCCTCATAAGGGTTCTTTCCAGCCTTCAACACACAGCCTGACTCCTACAGGAAGAGAGGTTCTCCTACCTAAATGCAGGTTCCCTCAGTGCTCTCTTCAGTGTTTCACCTCACTGAAGGGCACCTATTATTTCAAGTTCTATTCATCTTTTTAATTCTTTTCCTATACATTAAACATTTTCAGAGCTTTCAACACCACGTTGTGGGAAAAAAGTTCAGCGCTGACTGCCACAGTTGACAAGAATAAGCTTGCAAGATATAAGTGAAATTGAAGGGGAAAACAGTGCTGTGCAAAATCAAAATGCAGGTTTTAAGCTCAGAAGATTTAGTTTCATGTTCTGAGTTAGACATCAAAATTCCCAAGGAAGCTTTTCTTCCTTGAAAATTCACCAAGTTTAGAAAAATGTTGGTTCTTATAATCCATATGAGAAATACATTGCAAGGAAAGTATTGCTTAGGGTAGAGCAATTACAAAAAGAATTGCATTGGGTTTTGTTTTCTTCTTTTGACTTCCTTTTTCATTGTTGAGATTTGATTATCATTAAAAAAAAACAAATGTTTCATTCAAAGTGCAGTAAGGGAGAAAAAAGGAAAACACTATTTTTAATTTTTATGTAGTTTACAGGGGTTTTTTAATCACCTTAGAGCTGACAATGCAATTGGGGCCTATCTCAATCAGATCGAATCTGACTACTGCAGATGTTAATGAACAGATTCTTTTTTTTAATAGGACATATCTATTGGTATAGTCCATGAGATTAGGAAGTTTGATTTCAGATTTTTCTGTACAGCAACTGCTGACACCCTACCCCTATTTTTTCCTGCTTTGTTTGTCCTTAATGTGTAATTTTTTTCTATGAATGAGTAAAATACTTGCTTTAGTAAATGACTGCAAAATTGATATCATGCCTAGGCTGATAAATTTGTATGATAATTTGGAAAACTCATACCGAATAATTAATAACTAGCAATGTCCAAAAATAATATTCTGTTTCTTGTATTGATTTTTACAGGCTGTTAGCATGACATTGTTGCTATGTACTTCCACCTCCTCAGCACAAATTTAAAGCTGCTAGGCTTGACTCAGTCATATTGTGAAAACAATATCAAATTCCACAGCTGCTTTCCTCAATAGGGGGATATTTAGGGGGAACGGTTCTAACAGGAAATTACAACTGATAAATACACACCTCAGACTTGCTTATGGCTATGATAACATTAGCTGTTTAATAACATTAAACAGATTCTCAGGTGAGATGTGTAAGTGAAATCACTAAAACCCCACAGAATTTATTGTGGGGTTTTTTGTTGGTTTTGTTGTTTTTTTTTTTTTTTTTTTTTTTTGTAATCAGTCAAAAAAAAAATCCAAGGACTTTCTGCAAGTTAAATGGTGACTATGCCAGTTTCCAGGCATGATATTCAGCTTCAGAACTCTTTTTCCTAAGCAAAAGTATTGACACTATCCAACAGTACATTCAATACCTAACACTAACAATACTCATATATTTTAAATATATGTTTAAGAAACACTTAAAGAGGAGAAAGTCAGGGAAGGATACTATTATCAGTCTAAAATGCTTGTTTCACACAGAACAGAGTTTGGTTTTGTTCTTTCACAGTGACCTTTTCTTTTTCACATGGTAATGACCACAAACCCACTCCTGCTAACAAGAGCAGCAATATCCAGTATTTTGAATAGCTTATTGTCTAGCAAATAGGGTTCACCCTATATTTACCATTCAGTCTACAGGGACAGATTTTCAAAAACCACATAGAAAGTAAAGAGAAATTAAGCAATTGTACTTCAATTAACTTCTGCAGGAGTCAAGAATCTAATGCCTTGTGCATAGCTTTAAATATGTTGAGACGAACACCAATTGACTAGGCAGCACTGGTATCTGGCAAAGGATGTGGATTTCAAGGATTTTTAGAGAGCGTGAGTTCTCACAACACTAAATTAGAATGGGCAAAATTACAGTTAAGCCACTACAATGCCATTCCACAAAATTTGTTCTCAGGATGACCCCCCAGTATAGAAACTCCTTCCTCTGTGAACTGCCCTTGCCACTCAGCAATCAAGTGACTAAATCATGTAACATTGTTGTAGTCTCTGCAGTGGTCTTTGTGAGCCAGAATCAATTTAGCAAATGGGATAAATGTACAGAATTGTCTGGCAGATGAAAATGATTTCTGGATAATACCGGTACAGAGAAATTTATTGCTAGCTATTTTTTTCTTTATCTGGGAAAAGAATAAACCGAAGTCCCAGGAATACTTACAGAGTGATTTCAGGGAGGACTTAGCCTTGCAATCTATTGTTACATGAAAAATTGGAGATCACTTCTTTTTGTGCAGGAGAAAGGAGCCTGAAGCATCTGCTTCTGCTTGAATTTGGACATGTCAAAAACTGATCTGGTCCTACAGCTGTAGGGATGTTGCTCCTTCCTTGGAATACCCTCACTGTGTATGCTGACAAACACTATAATGCAGAAGGAATAAAAAATTAGTGAGCAATAATGAAACTTTAGAGTAGGTACAAAATACACCTTACACAAGGTTTTAAAATGCCATATACCAAAAAATATATCATTCAACTGGGTGAAGTCCTGCAATATAATTATATTATAATTTTGCCCAACCTACCTGCAGCACAAAGAACTTAATCTATTAGCTGGTTTAAAACATTCATCATAGAAATGCTAGAATTTATGAAATATTTGGATTAAATATCCAGTTTCTAGACAAATCTCATGGACAGAAAATTAGATATCTCTTTTGGACAGATGTTCTCCCCTGCTTTATACAAGTAATGATTTTTTTTTTAATTGATTAGCAATAACTCACAGTAGAGGAAATCTGTACTGGACAGTAGCATCTAATCAGGAGTGAATCTTAAAGAGCATGATGATATTGGATCAGATTCAAATTTCACATGAGTTTTTCTAGTCACTTGAGAGAGCTTTGGATCAGCCTGAGAAGCAACATAGAACTAATGAATAGAAAGTGATATTCAGATTACATAGCTACTGGTAAATTACATGGAACGAAGGAAAAGAAAACAAAACAAAGGAAAGTTGGAAAATAGGGTAAAAATATAATAATCTACCAACAACAGTAGCTTAAAAAATAGATGTATTTATGTCACATTCTGCCTTTTAGGAATCATTGAATGCAAAAAAATAAAAGCTGAATAATAAACCCAAGAAGAGACCTGCTGGATGATTGTGTGCCACAGCTGTAACTGGAATCCAACCCTCATCAACAAATTTAAGAGGTAAAAAATATTAGAATATGCGTATATTTCTAAGGAGTCCAGTTACAGAATTTTCTCCAAGTCTAGTTTTTTATTATTACAGGAAATTTTAAACATATTTCAAACTATGAGTATTTGAATTTGAGGCTGAATACTTCTATTGGTACCTGGTATTGGTCTAATCCCACAAATAACCTCCACAAAGACAGACTTTTAGAGCCCTTCAGAAACTCGCTGATTACAGTGGTTTCTCTGCTACCTATTCAATAGATCACTATTACATTACAAGTTCAGGCCTGTGCTCAGCAGAATATTTAAGAGCATACTTAAATCCATACTTACTCATCAGAGCACTCAACTATAAGCATGTACTCAAACCCCTCCAGTATCAATATCACTTAAATATTTTACTAACTATGAGTAGATATTTCAACTGGGACACTGGCTAGGTGTGCCAGCATGTATACACCTCATTTCTCTTTTCTATCAAGGAATATGGGATATTTTTTTGACTTGCACTACTATTAAATTGCTGGATGTAGTTAAAAAATGGTCAAATTGCATTTGACCTAACACATTTATATTTTTACCTTTAAAAAAGTTTGTTGGAAACATAAGTCTTATACACTATTTCTGTGATATTTTTCAGAGGCCTCAAGGTGGATAAAGTTTATTACTGCATTGCTATTTTGGACAAATTTATAGAAACAGATGGAAAGATAACCCACCATTTTTCACTGCCCACTTCAAAACCAACATCAACTCTCAAAAATTTTTGAGACAAATGTACATAGAAATAATTAAAAATTAATAAAAACACAGATGTTTTAAGCTGATTTAATAGTAATTTTCACTTTTTAAGCTAGAGTAATTGTTATGAAAACTACAGACTATCCAGGCCTGTAAGTAAAGTACAGTTAGGATTGTTAGCCTGCAAGTGTTTCCTATGTCTTGACAGTTACTGAATTTACAAAAGGTGAAATATTTCATTTTAATTTCGCACATGGCCTCTTTTAAACAGACTGCTAGATAAAAAATTACCCACAAATTATCTTTAAAATAAGCTTTGTACCTCCAAATCTAGAGGTTGAAAGAGGACTGCATTAATTCTATTTGTAAGGGAAATGGAAGAAACATAACATACTGCAAAATTTTCAAAACAAATAATCCACAAATCACTAAAAATGAAAGATAATATAATTCTGTTATAAATTAAAACCCACTGTTGAAGAAAGTAAAATAACCATCCTTTGTGCATAATAAATGTCAAAAGTAATTATTCCCTTGTATGCAGACAGATAGCTGAAATCTCTAGAAAAATTAGTTGTGTCAGTCACAGACAAACAAAACGCTAATTTTATCTCTCTTTGGTCTAACACCTTTCCCATGAAAGAGTTGTCATTCCTAAAATTCAATTTGGCATTTCAATGACTCTTTTTAATTCTGTAAATTTAGAATTGTTAGTGTTTGGATTGTATTTTGATACTCTGACAGCTGCAGTAGTATTTGCAGTAGTAAATCATACACTGAACTACAAGTTGCCTGATACTTTACAACACCCTAATACAAATATCTGGAACAGTTGAAATAGCTCGGAAGAAAACCATTTTGAAAAAACTAAAGCACATAACTGCTTAAAATAGGTTGAAGTTCTCATATTCTTTTGTCTACTGCTAGTGGTGTAACGAACTGGTGTGAGAGTCACATCTGAGTGAGACACACAGGGTCTGTACTGAAGGCACTTAGCAGTAGCCAGAAGAGAACCCCACCAGCATCTCGTTGTATGCTCCTCTGTGGGTATCTGCAATTGCTGCTTCACATTCCACAGAACAAAGAGTAACTTTGGGTGAAATATATACAAAATACTGTGATGTTGTCAAAAACCTTTCCCATTTGTTTTTTTCCTAGGTTAGTAGATTGCATTTACACACAACGGCTGCCGACTTTGCACAGTGTTTTCAAAACAAAAAGCATTATGCAGACTGCAAAGGATAAAATCCCTATGATTAGCCTCTTACCTCTGCAAGCTTAAATGGAGTTAATAATTAGCTTTGCAGTCTGCAAGCATAGTTTAAAAGGTGTGAAGAAATCTGTATTCTAGCCAATATTGTACTCACAGAAGAGCAGAAAATCTGAGTTTACCTTAATGTTAATAGAAAAAGCAGTTTGAAGTTAAGGCTCTGTTCTCTGAAGCAGTAGCCAGGTGTTTATGAGAACCACCAAGGCTAATAGGAATACTCCAGTGCTTATGGCACCCTTACCAGAACTGTAGAAAAGCTAATCATAATTAAAATTATCTCAATGGTTGAGTAATTTTATAATAACTTTTGGTTTAATGCTCAAAAATACAGACCCTATCTTCAACTTATTTTTAATTTGGTAAAACTGGCAACACTGAAAGCCTTAAAAAAAAAATCAAAACACTATTCAAATTTATTTTGAACTTTCTGTAAATGCATCATTATAGAAAAAAAAGTAATGTTACAGAAACAGAAGAAATACATTTTTGTAAAATTAATACTAATTTATTTTTCTTAACTATGTCACGTAACTTCCCAGAAGGCACTTCTTAAATTTTTTGTAAATATGGTTATAATATATAGGAAGAAAATAAACATTTGATAAACGAAATTCTGAGAGTCTGTCCTTAATTCCAAGCCTTTGCACTAGCAAGGCTGTATAGTTAAAGGTGTTATTCAAAAGTTTTTAATTACTTAGTTGTCCTCTTCACCACTGAGTTCAACCAGCATTAACACAGGTTACCTGGAATTTCTATCGTTGCAGGTACTCAAAAGCCATCTGGATGATCCTGGGCAATCATCCTTAGGTAGCCCTGCTTGAGTAAGGGTTTTGGACCAAATGACCTCCATTGGTCTGACCTTCCAACCTCAGGCACTCTGCAATTCTATGCTAACTCTGAACTTTCCATCTTTCCTATTCTCTTCCGTAACTATGAATATTCCACTACACTTTCCTGAAAAGTTCTTGGACAAAACCCTAGTCATGCAATACAAATTCACTCTTTTGGTAGTATTTTATGTGTCCCTTCTTCCCCTGAGCAGAAGGCAACCTAAGCCTACAGATATTACAAAAAATGTGGGACGCTAAAACTCTTAAATGGCTTTTGTGTTCCTGACACTGGGAGGCAAGCAAGCACAGCACTTTTGGGTCCTCGAAGGGAGCTCACTGACAGATTGCCAGGTAAGCTCAAATATTTTATCAGGCCTATGTCTCGATCCATCCCATAGTTATTTGCTGTGCATAGAGAAAGTCATTTGGAGAAGGCATCAATGATAGGCTTTAAAGCTCTGTACAAAATGCAGTTCAACTGGAAGTGATCACAAAAACAACAATCTTCATGGTCACTGACACAAACACAAGGAGACATGAATACAGAAATGTGCTTTTGCTTCTTGTATTTTACAGACAAAAACCTGTCTCAAAAAAAAAAAAAAAAAAAAAAAAAAGAGTTCAATGAACTATGTCCATCTGGTCTCCCTTGTCCAAGGTATTGTTAATCTTAAAATATGCCAAATGGAGGCCATGAGCCTCTCAGATTCAATGTTGAGCCACATGGCAAAAGTGATCCGACAGAGCACTAAAATATGTGCAGTTCTGTGTGCCTTTCTCTTGTGGAAAAGGGAGCAAAGTGAATTGATAATAAAATGAAATTAAGAGATTGGCACTGAGCAGCCAAAGTCCTCTACAACCTTTGTATTTAATTGTCTTTTTCCTGGTAGTATGAAGGCACTCAAAAGGCACTCAAAACAAGTATCTTTGGAGAGCTCACTTCTCAGTAAGCCCTGAATGGCTAGGAATTTGTCAGGAACTGTAATAAACTCCCTCCCAACTGAAATGTACTTCTAGAATGCAACAGACAGTTTTATACACAGAAGCACTATACAGCTGTGTAAAAGAGAAAACTAAGAAGGAAAATTACAATTAATGACAAAATTCCAAATAGAGCTACACAAAATGTTGTGATTCACACAGAGCTTCAAAGAAGTGTTTGTGGGCTCTGTACAAGCTTATTCCACTCTGCATGGAATAGTAGAGAGATGGTAGATCAGGCTCATAAATCTGTGAAACTTAAAGTTCTACCTGAACCCAAAGATCTATCCTGAAACATCTTTACATGCTCAGGTGAGTGTTCTCCTTGTGGCTGACTCTGAAGTGGGGGCAATGCCTAGAACTCACCTTAACAACTCTCCTTAGTCTTCCTGATCTGTCTCTTGGAAAAGCAAAATCCCACATACTAACATTTGTGGCTCATATCATGATGTCTCAGTGATGCACAGATTTGAATCACTAGAATTAGAGAACTGGATACAGAAATTTTGTGTGTATTCACATCTCTATCTTAATTTCTGTGTTAGAGCACATGGGTGCATTGGCAATTCCACAGCGTGAGACCCTTTTCACATTATTCACATACCTGTTTGTATTTCCATCTAAAAATTCATTAAAAAAATTTCACATGACAAAAAAGCACGTGAAGCAGTGGGACAAGCAGTTTCCTACCACAGGTTGCTCCCAGCCATCTCCCTGGTAGCAGCCTAGAACATAAAAGGTGTTCAGATTCTCTCTTGGGGAAAAATATGTGCACCTATACCTTATAGAAACAGTTGTGATTCACACCACTCCTTGGGGATCAGGGTGAAATTTTCTTCTCAGTGTTTGATTGGAAAATTATCAACAGTTTTTCTGCATTCCCTTTCAAACTTGTGGTAAACAAGTGCATTTCGGAAGAAAAAATAATCCTCCTTCATTGACCTGAATGTGTTGTTCCACAACACTAGCAGGTTGCTCCATTCTGAATATCACTGTAAAAAAGACATTTTGTAGTACCAAAAACATTTTGAGCACTAGAATAGTGGGTCTTCTGTATGTCTGTTATTTGAATTTTATTTTATTTTGGGGGCTGGCAAGGGAAGGTTCTTTGCCGTTCAGAGTTTAGTGCAAAACTGTAAATGTAGGTTGCTTGGCAACTGCTTTTAAAGAGTGTTATTTGCTCTCCAAGAGACAAGCTGTTATTTCTTGCCTTTTAAAACAAAAACATAAAAGAAGAAAAAAATGTAACAAAAAGAAAAAAAAAGAAAAAAGGTAATTACTTCACCAGCTATTAATGTAAATGGCTCCTTTATATGCATACAGTGATGACATGCAAGGTCTTCATCCTCCCCACCACATGATTTCCAACATGTAGCAAAGAACCTGTAGCAAAGAAGTGGTTTTCTACAAGAAGTGCAGCCAAGTGGAACTGACATCTCATACCAACTCAGAAAAATAAATTACATGCAAGACAATGCATCTCACAAGGAAAAAAGCTATTAGAGGCCAAGGTCAAAGCAGCTCAAAAGTTTCTTTTTTAAAAGTTCTTGCTAGCAGCCTCTTAGGGAAAACCTGTAAGGACCCCTGTGCATATCCCCCCACCCAGCTGTTTAATGCTCTGTTTAGAACAGGCTGTGAAGGGGCAGAGGCTGAGCAACACCTGAGCTTCTGCTCCCTAATTCTGCTCTGTGAGCTCTCAAGCCCACAGAGCAGAATTTGGGAAAACCATCTGAAAGAGACAGGATCACTGGGCTCCCTGAGGAGGACACTCCCCCACCTATTAAGCTTTCACACCTTTTCAAGAACTGAAGCCTAGAAAAACAAATTAGCAATGGCTGCTCAAGACAAACATGCAATGGGTCCATAAATTCCACTACTTCCATCAGCCTCCCTTTTCTTCCGTATTGATTATGCAACATCTTAAAAACTGCTTTTGCTGAATTTTGCGTGTTTTGGTTTTGTGAAGACAATGAGCATTATGTTGCATCATAAATATCAGCTATTATTTAGCTGCAAAAAGACAGCTTACAAAAGCCAGGCACACTGAAGGATCCAGAAAGTAATTCAAATTTATTTGGTAAGTGCAGTTAGGGTTGCAACTTCCCATGACAGAATGTGTGGTTTATAAAACAAGCATATTTACTTCTCTTGGATGAAAATTTATACAGGGTAGAGATCCAATTCAGACTACAGAGGCTAAACATTTCAAAAGAAAGCATTTAAGGTACACATATGTCCTCAAGAGTTCTTTAGCTCAAGAAATACATATTTTTTTTTCCACTCCAAGCAAGTAAGTCAACTGTCTTAGAGGTACAAGTCAACTACATCACTATCTCTGCAGAACAAATATAAAGGAGAAGAATTGGTAATAAAAATTAATCTCAGTAAATACAGTAGAAAACTTTAAAATTGCAGGCCACAAATCAAATATACTATGAAGAAGATGGACTATGCAGCAGTTTAATATTCTTCTAATACTGGGAGATGAATAGAGGTTAATAATAATCTGGTTTCTGTCAAGAATACCTTGCAGATGGTGAAAGTTCCCAAGTCAAAGCAACAGCTAGCTAGTCTTCAGAAAGATTAATTCTCCTGAAGCCATAATATGACTAGAGTTAGCAGGTTTCCTTTCATTTGCCTGGAAACCTCTGTGCACAGTGCATTTCAATATCTGCTAGCTGGCAAAAAAAAAAAAAAAAAAAAAAGACTTGTGTATAAGTATATAAAGAGGCCAAAACTCACCAATTAGGCCTGATTAGTCTGCATCTTCAAGAATACCAATTGTGTTGCACCAGAAAAAATTTGTATTCAAGTGATGGACCTAGATCTCTTTCAAGTTCAAACCTGAGCTACAGCAGCACAAGTCTCTTTGACTGCATGCAGATTAAGCTTCTCTTTTTTAAAAGCTATTTTCCTGTGTAAAAATACAGTTCTAGCTATAATTGCTTAAGCATTTTGCAGTTTCTGTGATGGTCGCCAAAACAGAGTCTGATTTCAATATCTTATATTCTCATTTTCAGGTGACATTTTAGGATAGCATTTGCTTTTGCAGAGGGGAACTAAGATACATTCACCTCAGAAAATGGATTAAGTGAAATCCCTTTCCAGGTGTGGTTCCAACACTAAAAGAAGAAACATCTTTTCTGATATAAAAACAGTTCTTAAATAAATGGCCCTGGGAATCTGTATCTACCATTTGTTTGGAAAAATATAAAGAATGCTTAACAGCACTAACAAGAAGAAACACATGTAAAACATGCAACTTTGTTCCAAAAGGGTGGAAATTATTTTTTCCTTTGCTTTTCATTCAGAAACTTTTAGAAACTCACTCTACAGACAAATGTCTCATGTGACTAGAAGAGAGAGCACCAAAGGTAAATGTCTGGAGGTATACAGCTGTGATCCTATACAATTTTGTCATTGCCCTGGCAGTGGAACCAGCAGTAGCAGCACTATAAAACAATTTTCATGGACACTGTTAATAGAGCAGAACCTGTAATCATCTCAGACAACTTTTAATTTGTTGGGGTGTTGTGCATGACCTTAATGATTGCAGCAGACATTAGGAAAATGGGGTGGCAGATACATTTTAGATGGGCAACTGAGGAGCTGGGCTCTGCCAGGCCTCTCAACACAGCAGTGGAAAAGTTGCAACCATGTCTCAATTCAATTTTCTTTTAATCTAAAACAATATACAGGGGAATATGGTGAGAAGTAATGAGCTTGTTTTGCTTCTGTAGAAGACATAATTGACTCCAATAAAGCCTGCAATGTTTTTCCAGTGTGATCCTAGTGTCAGTCAATTGGGTACCAAGCACCTTAGTCCCCAGATACGCATTTTCCCCATGAAACTGTCAATACCATTCAGAAGCATGTAATATGTGCAGTGGTTACTTTTTCAGGAAGCAGTCTATTGACTCATTTCAGACTGCAATTATTGCCAAAGTCAGCTTGAACAAGTTAAAGTTTTTTCCCAGAGCTGGAATTAGAGTAAATATGCACCTCTTTAGACTGCTCAGCCATTTATACCCATGTGCAATATAATAAGGGCCATATTCAGGGTAATGATAGTGGTCATTCAAATTCTGTACTGCAGAAGGACAGACAAAAGGAGTGAAAACCATCAACAGACTGATTTTGAGTTCTAAAGTAAGTATCTGAGCATTGTCAACTGTGGTGTAACCATCTCTATTGGGTAGTAGAAGGTCCTTGTTTCCCAGGCCATTCGACCAGGAATGGACAATCTGGTCTTCTCAGGGGGCACCTACTTTGGACCTCTCAAGGCAGGCAGCAGGCACTCGGCTGGCAGAACCTGATTAAGAAGGGGCATTGCTCACTTTGCACATTAACTTAGTGCTAAAGCTGTTAGCACACACAGAAATTTGGGTTCACATTCTTTGTCTAAACAATTTGAAACGCCCATATTCCTTTCCCAGGTGTCTCAAAACATAGGTCAGTCTAAAGGGAACTCCTAATTTTTGCAGCAGCAATTAAAGCTGAAGTGTAGAAAAGAAGCTAAAAGAAGAGCATGCAGTAGAGTTCATTTTTATAGCTTGGAAGCAGGCTAAGGTCAGGGGGAAGACTGTAGCATTTATTCACTGTTTCCTGGATTGTTTACAATTTGCAAGACTCTTTCTTTTTCTATTAAAAAAAAAAAAAAAGAGTCAGGAAATTCTTAGAACTATTCAGCATATTCACTAAAGTGGCATAGAATAGTCTGGAAAATTATGGAACTCTCTGTATCATGAGACACCTTTTTAGGAGATAGAAAATATATCTGGATGTAAGATTTACTTTTTGTCAAAATGTTAACCAAAAAAAATTACAGAATGGTGGTCACCATAACATAGGTGCGAACTCTGGTTTGGTGCTTTTTGCATTCTCATTGAGGGAGTGTTTTTTGTCTGCTTAAAAAAACTACAATCACCTCTCAAATAGCATCCCTAATCAACATTTGGAGCTTCCATTGTTTTAAGCATTGCAGCTAAATTGTAGCAATAAAATTACAAAAGACCATTTTTGATATTGCAATATGACGTCAATGTGCACTACATGGGGAAACATTAACATTTATATAAAAATATTAATTACTTCCATTTAACGTAGCCTTCTTACAATCAGAGGCACATCTATTAGCAAACACACTCTGTATTAACTCCGTAATTCCATCTGAGGTTTAAATAAACAACTTATATTTTGATAGTCTTTTGATATTTGGATAACATTCAGACTTTATATTAGATTTTTTAGTGAAGTGCCATCCTTGCCTGTAAGGTGTCAGTTAAATTTATCTTTCCAGTAACAGCCTACATTGAACACAGGTTTGTACTTGAGTACAAACTGAAAGGTAGGAATTAGCATTATCTCTTGATAATGAAAAAATACACGTGCTGAAAAAAGACGCTTGAGCCAACAATAATGAATGAGTAATGCAGTGGGGAGTGAGAGGTCTGAGCTGATCTGACCCATTGGAATGGGCCAGCTCTGTTTGTCTTGAGAATATAACCCAAAATAAGCTGTTTCCAGCCTCCCAGGCTAGTGTTTCATCAGACCACAGAAGGATACTGGCACAGGAACACTGCCTCCACAATGAGCAGGACTTCTAAGTGCTGGACCAGACTGGGCAACATCCCAGGAAGAAATTTTCCTTCTCCCTTTCTCTTTCATGAATGTTTTTTTTTTGTTTTGTTTTTTTTTTTTTTTGTTTTTTTTCTTTTCTGCCGTCCTCCATCAGAAACTTCTACCAGTTTTCTAACATGAAATAAGCTGCGTGAACCCTCTCCAGCCTTCCTATAGCGGAAAACAGTGTGATTGAGTAAAAGCACCTAGATTTGGAAAGTATATTTAAAGAAATTTAAATCAAAATTTAAAACTTGGAAAACTACAAGCCTCTAATCAGCCTGAAGCATCCTTCAGTTAATGCAATTTTTCTGTCCCTGCCTGGAAAAGGTAGTTGCTGAAGTGCTCAGAGAAACAAAACTTCTCCTGTTTCAGACCCCCACTGTAAAGCTAATTACTTGAAATGCTGTTAGATGACATAGCAAAAGGACTATACCAGTTCTTCTTTACTGTACTTTTTGCCTTTTCAGGATGAGCTGTTAGAAAACATTCTACTTCTCTTTCTCTTTTCAAGGATTTCTCCTGATGACAGGAACATTTACATGAAAATACAGAACAGGCACTGACTGACACTGTGTTGAAACTCATAAAACAATCAAATTATGTTAGGTTAGAATAAATGTCATTGGCATACAGGAACATAGCATTCTCACTAAAGCTTTTGCATTATTAAGTTTGAATATTTACTTAAAACTAATTAAGAATAGTATAATAGTCTGTTCAAAATTAGGGAGTTCAGTTTGAGATTTTTGTGTAGAGAAAGGGAACCTGCAATTTAATTAATCTATTATGACAGGTGATACCTGGTTAGTTTTGCCACACCTCTGCCACCTTTGCCACACATTTCTAATGGAGACAGATTGAGATTAAGATGAAAAATGTATTCCAGTGATGAGGGAGGTATTTCCTATTCTGTGTTATTTCATCTTGTAAATGAATACATCCATGAACATGGACATTATGATGTGAGTCAAACTTAAAAATAATGGATCAAATGCTAATAAAAATCTCAACTTTTTAAAAGCTATGTAGTTTAAAATAGTCAAGGTGTGGCATGAATCTCAAAACCTGTTACAGGAATGATCTCCAAATCTCACAGCAACAAACCACTCCTATTTCAGGCCAGGCTGAGAATGGTATGTAAAATTCAGGATGCAGTAAGAGGAAAGCTTGTCCAATATTTTGCATAGATGTAAAAGAAACTAGAACAATACAGATACAGCCTACTGACCACAAACCATTTGAACCAGAGAGAGTGGCTGAGGCACTCTTGGAGGATGAAGGCACAGGTACCAGTAGTATTCTTTCCTGGGGAAAGTTGATTAAATCGCTCAGCAAATGACATTTTAAAGTTGTTTCTGGCTAAAACGGAGGAATTTTTTGAGAGTGCAGGGATATAAATTTGGGACCAAGCTTTCATGAACAGATACAGAGCACTCTAATAACACATAGAAGGAGTGAGAGCTGCCTCTCTGATCCAATGAGCCCCAGGGAACAGGTGAGTAAGTCAGCAAGTGATGTAATGCACAGATGTGTGTGAAAAATGCCATTTACTGAGGGAGACAGCTTCAAACACTGAATGGCACTACCTCCTGACCTGTGGAAACTAGTAAAAACCAGACAAATAGCAGGTGTCTAATATGGAAATATAAAGAGGAGTGCAGATATGAAGGAATAAAAAAGAAATTTAAAAAAAATAAAGGCTAAAAAATAAAGATTGTACAGGTTCATTTGGATGAAGATTAATACCATTATTTAAACAGCAAAAGACGACTAATAAATGATGTGGCACCTAACACTTTTCTGGCCTCTGCCTTCACTAAAGGATTAATCCGTGCTGACCACAACTTTTAAACAAAAGGAAAAAAAAAAAAGATATAAACTTCTGGAGTTGCATGATAAACTATGGGTATCCCTTTTACCAGTGTGATGAAATTACTCTTTGGTACTAAAAAATGTACGGAGGCAGTCCCTGCACCATTAAGAGTTGTCTTGAAGGCCCCATGAAAGAATGAAGTACTGCAGGACAATGGGGAGAATTGGAGGGATGGAGGAAAACCCACAAACTGGTTATGGGTTTTTTTGAAATGTTCTTCATCCTTACTTCTCTTGTCCAGTTGCAAACACTGTAGATACATATTGCCTCTTCACACCTTTCTCTCCAATTTTTGATGAAAATTGCGTTTCCACTATAAATTGTTCTGAACATTTAATCAGACACCTTTCACTGACATTCCAAGTCAAGAGAATTTCTGGGAAAAGTAGTAATTACAGTATCTTGCTGGTTAATATTAATTACCAGATGCCTAATTTTTAGGTTTTTTTCATTTGGGAACTTTTGGGAAATGTCACATACTATGGACATTTGATATGCATGGTTTTTTCATTACTTTAGATAATTACAAGAGAGCAGAATAAGAACGTTTATGTGAAAAAACCAGAATCTTCACATGATACAGACCATAAGAATAAAGTAACATATAATTGTTGCTGTAAGTCTTTTAACTCAAAATACTGAAACACTTATAATCTGAAGCAATTAACATTGGTAGAATAATTCTCAACTCTGCTCCAAGTTAGAACAACACTGATATATCTGACTGCACAGAGAAAATTCTGGCACAGGTCAACAAGTCCTATCTCAAGATGATCCATTTTTCTTCAGAGCAGGGCAGACTTGTGAGATATTAATGTGTCAATGAACATTTCCAAGTACAGAAAACTTATATAATTTGAGTTTGTGCTCTGATTCAAAAAATCTTTGAACTGGTATAACATGCCACTTGAAGAAAGACAAAGGTTCAGCATCCTAAGAATAGATATCCACAGTGAAGGAGAAAATATATGAGTATCTCCCCTTGCATCTCATAAAGACAAATGGATAACGCATCTGCTGAAAGAAGGTATTATCTTTAGCTGCAACTGTGAAAATGATACAGATAATTCATGTTTTGGCTATGTAATACTGAAGACATGTTTAGCTCTATCCTCAAAGTCACAGTTCTCCTAATGGCTGCCTCTGGTGCTTAGGCAGAGAAATGTTTGTTTAGCTTGCTGAAGCAATTATGAAGACCAAATTAAAATATCAACATAGGAATAATATACTTCTTACCTATTTTCTTCTTAAGGTAAGAGCAACGGCACTGGATTTTATCTAGGGAGAACACCCAGCTGCAAATGAAAACTATCTGGAAGAAAGTAGAAGGCATGAAATGTACCGTAAGGGGTGAAATACAGCATTTGAGCAGCTTCGTCTAGTGGAAGGTATTGGGAAGAAGTAGCAGGAAGGAAATAATCTTTAGGGCTCTCTTCCAGCCTAAACCATTCCATGAATCAATGATTACATTTTATTCTGTGGTTGGGTCAGGGACACGCTGTACACATCAGTTCCTGGGACTTTGAGAGGCCAAAGCAATGTTATAATTCAGACTTTGAGAACAAAAGATATTTAGAATTTCAATGTTTCTTTGCTACCCTAGTCCCCAGTCTATGTTTATTTTCAACCCTCACTTATATTTCTCTACTCACACACCGTTCCTAAGTATTCACTTCACATCTGCTCACAAAGCTGAAGTCCTGATCCACCTGCTGCTTAACTTTTTCATTTAGATATGTTTTCACAAAAGCCCTTGGCTTGGCAATTGCACAGGTCAAATAACAGCATTCTCAGGATACAGAAAATAAGACAGCTCTCTCCCTATGCTGTGAGTTAGATAAACAAACTAATCTTGTAGATATCTCTGTAATTTTACAGAACATCTCTGTGTGTCATCCCCTTTCATCTAGGTACCTGTGAAATAATGGCTGGGGTTTTCATAATAAGCTCTTTATACTGAAGATTGTGTCATTATATTTGTACTTTGCCATTCCTGTTTGTACTTTTTTCCTCAGACTTATGCAATAATGGGAACAGTGAGATTATAAGAAATAAAAGTTCTAAATCATAATGGCAGGGTACAGAGGGCATTAGTTCCTGCATTCAATATTAAGAGAAGGAAACCAAGGCACAACTAGACAAGGCAACTGGAGGGCTAAGGCAAGGCTAGAGGAAGATACTGAAAAGCCAAGCTGGAGGAAACTGCTGGCTTTGACCCAGGATCAGAACAGAAGAAAAGTGCAAAGCAGAGACCAAAGGCAGAACAGGAAATATCAGGAAGTTAATTTTCTAGAAATGAATATACAAATAAAGGGTAGTTCTGGAAGGGTCAAACAGACATAACACCAAGATTTGATAATAAATACCAAGATTTTTCATAATAGATTTATGGAAAATCTGATAAAAAGATACTAATTTTTCAGATCCAGAAGTGTAGGCATACAACAGTGAGCAGCTCCTACCAGAAGGACTGAAACTTTGTCATAGTCTCTGCTTGAAAATGAGGGTCTGCAGATATCCAGTCCAGCAGAAATCATATCAGGCAGCAAGGTAAAATGGTGAAAACCATGACTTGGGGAGAGGTAGAATTTCTACCAAAAGTATTGCTCAACTCTTTTATACAAATTCAGCAGAAAAATATTCAATCAACTTGATGATAAATTAATAAAGCATGATAAACTTTGCTTGAAATTTTGATTGGCTCATTTCATTTGTTCATTGACTTTTTGAGAAAAATTATAGTACCTTCCAAAATTTAGACATATACCAAGTGCTTTGTTTCAAGCCTAGCCAGCAGAGAAGAATATCAAGCAGTAACTATTGCATCCTCTGTTTCACTTGTGCATCATTCAAGGGTTCCACTCTACAGTGTCAGACAGGTACAAGTATGCCAATGACTCCATTTGATTAATTATTTTCAGCAAAAGACGTACCAGTATCTCCCAAAGTTCACAACTAATATCACAAAGTCTTAAAGGTTGACTACAAACACAAAAAAATATTTTCAGTAATTTTCTACATTGTACGTGCTTGAAAAGAACAGTTTGGCAACAAAGACTTTTCTTTATTCCTTCCCGCTCTTTCAAATTATTGAGTGTGGTACCTGTTTTGACCAGGTATGAGTTCTTTTCTTCTTTGTAGCAAATCATTAAAGAAGGTGGCAAAATTATTCATACTAGCAATTAGATGACTCAATGTTTATCTTTACCCAGTATTTGCAATAAGGTAATATGCATTTTATCTGGTTGCTGGGTGATGACATCATTGCTGTCCCATTGCAGTTGCTATAGAAACACAACTGGGCTTTTTACAGGCCAGGCAACAGAAAAGCTGTAGGGATTTGCTTGTTTCTAGTTTTGATGAATGACTTGTCAGCCAAAGTATAAGATCCTATCACCGTGTACCTGATGGAAAACAGAAGTATCAAAGGTCACCTATGTCCTAAGAAGAGTGGATTTAGCAAGGTCACTACTAAATGATCAGTTTTTCCTGCAATTCAATCCATATTAAACAGATCATGATGCCAGCTAGGGAAGGATGTACTCTGAAGTGAACCAAGTACATGTGGGTATTCTCACGCTTGCATAAAAAAAACCAAGTCCAAGTTGCAGTGTTTATACCTCTCCATCACATGTACATTTAGATGCTACCAGCTACGTGCATATTTTGCAGTTGCTTACAAAAGCCTAAGTGAGCCTTGAAGGCATATATATTCCTGTTTAAATTTCACACAAAAGTGAAAGTACTGAAGAGAACTTTGTGGATTTGAGTTTGCACTAGACCCTGCGTTTCTATAAAACTCATGTTGCATAATCTCTGGGGTTATATTCCCTAAGCATGCCACATTTTCTGAGTGTGCAACATTTGGTATTTGCAGTTTGGAGAGAAGACTCAAAGATACTGAAGGACCAGGGTTTACCCCTTCCAAAATATGATCATAAATGAAATCACACTTTATATTTTCATGGTTTAGTGTAGAAATTTTCATCACAGTTGTAAAAGAAGACAACTGTACAGATTTCATAACTTAGTTTTGACTTACGTGAGATTTCAAAATTAGAAACACAAAAGTTCTCTTTCAAGGAAAACAATGCTGTACAAAATTAGTTGTGTGGTTTTTGGTTTTGTATTTCATAGGAAGCAGTCATTTTAAAGTTGTTTTGAAAGGAGAAGCTAAGAGTCCATGCTTTCCTAGAAGGTCTGAAAGCGTGACAACCACTGCGAGTCCCAAAAAAATCTTTCAGAAACACTTTTATTTAGATCAATGCAATCTATATTCCATGCATTGTACAAGATGCTACACGATCTTAAAAGAGATGCGCTGGTTGTGATTCAGTGTCACAGAACAAAACCTTAATTTACGTGTGTATGTGGAGGCGTGTTTGCTTACATTCCAATAAGCAACTTAGGTGCCAAAGTTGTAATTGTAAACAAAATTTAATCAAATGCAGGCAACAGAGACTAGATGATGTTTCAGGTAGCATGTGTCTGTTTTAGGGGACTGGACTGGTTTAAAGGTTGTCTTGACTTGCTCTGCAGTAACAGTAGTGAGACCTCAGTCATATGATACATTCGGACATCTGAGACACTTCAGTTTAGATGTCTTAATTTGTAGATAGATCTCAACCATGTATCAAAAAAACAGGGTATAATCATCACATATTAGAATAACACAGTAAAGGGGGCAGTTGTAAGGGCAGTAGGAGCAAAGACAGGTGCTGTGGTTTGGGTGCTATTCCTCTCTTCCATAGTAATGCAATATGCTTTTACCTGGAAATCCAAAAGTTGGCTTTGACTATATGAAACTCCAGGGTCATACAAAAAAGGAAGTAAAAGGGTCTTGGTGTGGTCTCCTACAAAGGTATGAACCTTTTACCAGGGTTGGCTTTACTTGGCAAAGTATCTAACACAACTATGCTATTAAAGAAATTTTTGTCATGTGATAAATGAGCTACTGGAGAGACTTCCTGTCCTTACAGCCCTCTCGAACAGCACTGACCAGCTTAGT
This sequence comes from Taeniopygia guttata, assembly GCF_048771995.1. Taxonomy (NCBI): domain Eukaryota; kingdom Metazoa; phylum Chordata; class Aves; order Passeriformes; family Estrildidae; genus Taeniopygia; species Taeniopygia guttata. The sequence goes on along the minus strand of NC_133027.1, from coordinate 66,709,610 downwards.
TCAACTTCAAAGTGTATCCATAAAATAGAAACAGGATCATAGAATATGGTAAATTGGAAGGGACTCATCAGGATCATGGAGTCCAACTCCTGGCCCTATGTAAGACACCCCAAGAATCACACCCAACGTCCAAAAATGGTGTCCAAATGCTTCAACTCTGTCAGGCTTGGTGTTGTGACCACTGCCCTGGGGAGCCTGTTCTAATGCCCAACCACCCTCTGGGAAAAGCCTTTTCCTGATATCCAACCTAAACCTCCCCCGATTCAGCTTCATGCCATTTCCTTGGGTCCTGTCACTGGCCACAGGAGAAGAGATCAGTGCCTGTCCCTCCTCTTACCCTGAGAAGGAAATTGTAGACTGTTGTGAGCTCTCCCCCCAGTCTCCTCCAGGCTGAACAGACCAAGTGACCTCAACAGCTCCTCATCACACAGTTTCACCTCCAATCCTTCACCATCCTCATGGCTCTCCTTTGGACACTCTCTAGTATCTGAATGTCTTTTTTATGTTGTGGCAGCCAAAACTGCCCCCAGCACTCAAGGTGAGGCTGCCCCAGAGCAGAACAGAGGGGGACAATCCCTTGTCCAGCTGGTGATGCTGGGCCTGATGTGCCCCAGGACAAGTTTGGCCCTCCTGGTTACCAGGGCAGAGCTGATTCAGATTCAACTTACCCCTGACCAGGACTCCCAGGTCCCTTTCCACAGGGCTCTCTCCAGCCTTTCATTCCCTGGTCTATACACATAACCAGGGTTTCTCCATCCCAGGTGCAGAACCAGGCACTTGCCCTTGTTTAATTCCATGCACTTCCACAACTTAATTCAGTTTAAAGAGAAGCAACAGTGGAAAACCAAGCATAGTTCATTTTAAATTTTACAGTAACAATATTCAAATTCACTTTTTCCTAGAACAAATACTAAGCACAGTTTCCAAGAGTATCTTTTGTTTTTTTTTTTGAGGAAGAAACACAGTTCCAAAGCAGACAGTGCTTTTTATCTCTGTTTTTATCTCTTGTTACCAGAAATGGATCCAAAATCCACAGGAAATATTTCTTAATTACAAACAATAACCAACTTAGCACATCTGCACAATCTTTTGTTTAGATCAGCAGTGTTGAAAGGCTACATTTCCTTTTGTAGTACTTTTTAGCCACTCCACTTTGAGACTGAACAAATAGTATTACATATTTTTAACCACTGAGTTAATAGAGAGAAACTTATCTGCATTTCCAAAGAAACAAAAAAATATTATGATTTGCATGCATGTGTACTAGTCCTTAATAAATCATTAAGTGTTAAGCCATTCTGCAAATCGAGTAAGACAGTTATTTCCAATGTTAAGGAGTATATATGAACTTTTATTCAAATAATGCAAATAAAAATATCCTATATTCTGTTGATTATGTGGTTTTGCTCTGGTGAACAACTATATGAATGTTTCTAACTGAAGTCATCCTGCCAACTTCAGCAATGAAGTGCTCAGCTAGATGAATAAGATACAGACTCTGTAATTTAATTTTCCTTTCTTTTTTGCATAATAGAAATAAAATCTGTTGGCTAATTGTCTAGCAAACACTCTTATGATGAAAATTAACAATATAAGCAGTTATACAGCAAAGGTGATAAATCTTGTCAAATTAAAACATTTTTTGAAATCCTAAGTGATTACCAAAGGAGGATTTAGAGAAAATGCCAACTCACATGTAATCGCAGTGGTACTATCTCTGTGCAACCCTGCATATATTATGGAATTTAAGCAATGCTATCTCCCAAAATGAATAGCACTGAACGGCTTACAGTACACAGTGAAAAATAATTAATTCTCCTTTAAAACACCTTTTGCAAAAAATACTTGCTCTCCGGTTTAATTAACTTCATATAAATGTCAGTCTTTCCTTTTTATTTGTTCACATTATTTATTTAATGCTGCAATCTTTTATTTATATGGGGTGTGCAGGTAATTTATTTATAACAGAAGTAATTTAACTGGACTAGCTGTGAATTGTGCATGAGATCACCTGTGTCCATAGAGAATTCAACTGCAGTGATTCAGATCCCATCAAAATGCAATCAGCCTTTGAGCTGTGACCTTAGTCATAGCACTTAGATTTTCCTTTTTATAAAAGGTTAAGAGGATTCCAGTGCAGAGGATGCCACCACTTATACCATGTTTCTAGATGTGTGTTACCCATTACTTGTTTGCAAGTTACAAGTGTTAACTATCATCACTCACACTAAAAATTTTGTCAAGGGCAAAAGGAACATATCTTATATGCAAACTCAATAATTTATTGGCAGCTTAATTAGTCTTAACCTGAGATATTATTTTCAACCTGGTTGCAAAGATACTAAAATCTTATTACACATATAGTATGGTATAAAATGTAGTATGATGCATTGTATACATATAATTATACACAATTCAAATTATATATATTTAGACTTCCATGATTTTGGTGTTTTGTTGAACTTCTTAAAGTCAAAACTTGGTGGGGGCAGAGGGGTGGAAATGAAGGCATGCAGGGGAGAGAAGAAAAGAGAGAAGGGGAATCTGCAGTATCCAGAGAATTTTTTTCCAGAAGGACAGCAATTTGGATGGTTCCTTCCCCCTCACTTAAGAATAATTTTTAGGTTTGATAACATATTCTGCAGACATTATTTTTTCTTCATTGTTCAGCAAGACCACAGAGCAAGTCAATTTGCTGTTTGTTTTGTTTTTTCTTTTAACTACTCTTGGCAAATCTGTTTCTTGTATAACAAACTTGCCAAGGTTTTATTCCTTTGCTGGTCACTGGAGAGCTGCTTACAGTCCAGAGTCTCCAGCATATGTCTATGCTTGTGTTTTTAAGACCTGTGTCTGTCACCCTATGCCTATATTTCTCTGTGCTGCATTTCATTGTACCATTACAGGTTGCTTATTCCACACACAATTAACACAATTTATTGTGTACTAGTTGCAGAAAAGCAATAATCATCACAACCATGCAATCACAGAGAAATAAACACCAAAAAAAATAGTTAGCAGTCACCTGGTCATTAGACAAGCAGTGCTACAAGCTAAAACAAATCTCCAGATAGGCCAAAATAGAGCCTAAGGGAAAATCTGTGGCCTATTACAAGCAAAAACGTCCTCGAATTTACTGGGCTACAAGGTTACATATGTCATTCGAAAAGATAAAAATAAATTTAGCTGGTAGTTTCTAGGACAGAAAAAAAAAAATCAGTGACAGATTTCTACAGCAAAAGTGCATCTGGAATCTACCTCTGAACACCATATGTGAGAAAAAGCTAACAGTAACATGCTTGAAGTTAAGTCCACTGTGGTTGAATTAGGCATCCATATAGGATCCAGGAAATTATGCAAGTCACCTACATACTGATACACATAAGGATGTACTTGTATGTCTAGTTGACTATATTATACTTCAGAGTAACAAGATGCAACATGGATAATATTTTCAAGCCCATCCCAGTCTTTCCCTAGCCTTTTTGACCCATCTGCTTAGCTGAAAAATACAGCAGACCAAATCCCAAAGGAAAAACCTGAAAAAGGATTTTGAACCTTGGCTTCAGAAGTCTCAGAGACAACTTGCTCTTCTAGTCTTCTATTTGCTCCCACACAGTCACCACAAGAGCAGTTCATTTCACTGCCACTTGAATGACATGCAAGATTTCAGTGGGATGGTGCTATGCAGGCCAGGAATTTGGACTCAATGATCCTTGTGGGTCCTTTCCAGCTCAGCTCAGTCTGTGATTTTCTGATTCTACAGTGTGAAAGGCAAAGTTGTTCATGCAAAGCTTATCTTGATTGCTGCACATTGACACCATCATGTGATTTCTTCCATATACTAGTATTTCCTTCCTGCTGTTTTAACTATCTTGCATCTTACATCTGTATCTATTTTCATTGTTTACTTATAAAATTTTAAAACAAGCCCACACTATGCTAGGTCTGTGATTAAAATATTTATGGATGTTGCATAGGTGTCATGAGACCCAAAAAAGGAAGCTGTGATTTGTATATCCACCAGGCTGCTAAGCAAAAAAGCATCTTTTCCTTTACAGACTGGATGACTGCAAGAGATTTAGGGAAGATTAAATCCTCAGAGAAAGGAAACTCACAGGTCATCAAGTAGGAATAACTTAAGTTTCATGAAAGCTTTCTGTTTGAAAACAGGGGAGATTTGGGTAAAAAAAAAAAAAAAAAGTCCACCGCAAAACCTCCAACTCATTAGAGCATACTGTTCCTTACTTTTTTCACACCACATGAAAGAATCAGTTTATTTTCAGATGTGGTATTGCCCTTCATAATATAGGATTTCATAAGAGTTGATCTTATAAAAAGTTAATAGGAACCCAAAATTATTGAAAGGAAAAGTCCTTCACATCCAAGACAGACATGTCTAGCAGGTTTCAGCTTCCAACCAAACTGTTGGTATGGCAACAAAAGACATTCATAGTTCAAAGACAGAATTGATAGTGTGAGATATATTCTGTATTCACTTTCAAAAACACATTTTGAAGCCTGTGTTATTTGATTAGTTTTAAAGGCAGATCCTCTTTGACATATGTTTTCCAAGTCAGATAAATCTGATAAAATTCTTCCAAAAATGCTTGTAAATAATTACCACTCATTCAAAAGCAGTAGGAAGAGACACTGTTTACTGATCAGTCACACATGATTTAAGTTGCTCATGTTTGTGAACAGAGTTTATATCTTTTTCTGCTTCTCTGTTTGGCACAGTTTCTGAAATTGCACTGCGGGGAATTCTGACATTAAAGTAACAACATATCAGTACAACAAAAACACTGATACCTTATAAGTGCAAGTATATAATTTAAGTAATTTCAAGTATATAACTTTCAATAATTTCAAAAACAATCGAAATTAAAACCATGATGAAAACCAGCCCTTACTTCAAAATAGTATCTATTATAGCCTGACATGCAAATTCCTTTTTATATAATAAAACAAGAGGCTCATCTATATATTCTGAAATAAATTATAAATAGGGCAGTCATCTACAGGCTCAATTAATCTTAGTCATTCTATCTTAAACATGTCAAAAATGTCATCAAGGCATCATTTAGGCCTCTTGACACTGAAGAACATTGAGGATTTTATTACTTATAGCTGCATATACTGACAGATGCTAGGAAGTTGGGTTCATTTTCACCATACAAAATTAAAAGACATCTCTGATGTGCTCCACATGTTGATCTTAGCCCACAGCACCCATCAGTCCTGAGCAGAGGACATCCATCACCCTGCTTAGCTGGAACTATACTGTCCCATTTTTAATAATTTTCCAAAAGGCTGGTACTACAAAGGTCCCTATCTTTTCTTGTTGATATATGAAAGCAGTTGGAAATATAAAATAATAAATACAACATCTGAGTTCTGCTAACAGTATGACCAGGCATTTAAATCTGTGAGGTGCACATATATCATGTATGCTGGTTAAAAAATTCCAGAATTGTCAACTACACCCTTTACTGAAGCAACTAAGCATTTATACATTGTTTTGGGGGTTTTTTTTCTACTGGAAGCTACTTTTACTTTTTACATTTGGATTATTAGAGCCATAAAAGGTAGCTTTGTGCAAATCACATGTCACACTATGCCCTCTCCAGCTTGTATTTGTGCAATGTGAAGATGTGTTCACAGCTAAGTCACTAAAGCATAGTAGATCAAACAGGCAGTGAGAATTTGCTTCGTAGATTACTCTACTAATGGAAACACTCCAAGAAAACTGGTAAAAGATGTAGTTTATTGGCAAAATAACACAGTGTGTGAAGGCAATGCATCTTCAGAGAAAACAAACAAATCAACAACAGCCATTTCATCACTTTCAGATATTCATTAGCTCAAAGGAATTTTATTCCAATTTTTGTGCAGGCTCAGTATAGCAGAATGTGTGCATGTATATATGTGTTCCATCAGCTTTCTGGTAGATTTCACTTGGCACTGCACTTTACAATTCAGCCAAAAGCTTAACTAAAATTCTGCTAAAAGATCTCTTTTCTTAAATCACATTTTAACTGTTTTATGCCATAGTGTGCAGATACAATTTCTGAGCAGCCAACAAAGGTCACATATATTTGTTTTGAACCAAATTTACTTTTGCCGAGTCTATTACTTTATTTGACTTCACTTTGTATCGGTCTGTATATAAAGCAACCAGTCTTCTTCAGACTTCAGAGGTGTTTAAATACTAACTATAGAGAAGCAAGAAATAGCTAAACTTTTTGTAAGAGTTTGAAAGTGCTTTCATTTGTTTGGGTGCAAATACAAAGATGGAAAGCTGAAGGAAGAGTAAGCTCCATGTGAAATGCTAATTGTCTAACATTAAAGGACAATATCACTTTTATCTTTTCTTACATCCTCCTTATACCAGAACTCGCTGTATTTTTCAAATCACTGTAATGAATACTTTTCCTAATGGATATTCATCACTAAGTTATTTGTACCGGTTTGTTTCAGTAACAAACGAATTCCAGAAGCACCACAACTAACAAAGCACTTTCTAGTTGGTTTCTGCATTTCTACGCAGACCCCCAGTGAACAGCCACAGAACCTGAACTTGGCATTTCCTCTCTTTGACCTCAGACTCAGCAGGAGTCCCTCTGGCCCCATCCATGCTGACTGCCTGACCAAGAAGCAGGGGAGGTAACTTGAGTTTTTGTGGAGTAAAAGAACACCGCTTTGGGGCTTCCCCTCTGCACAGATGGCAGCTGTGGTAAGACTGATACAAACTTTAATTCTGAAGAACTTTACTTGCCTGCCAAATCTGTTTGAAATTGGTCAACAATCTCAATACTTATTCTTTTTTATACTTTTTTTTTTTCTCATAGAGGCCAAGGTAAGGGACAGTGAATTTTGACCAGATTCCTTCCCTTTCATATTCATTTTCAGAACTGAAATTTTAATAGCTAAGAACTCAGATGCTCAGCTCTTCCAGATCTAGCCTTCCCAGTAGAAAGTGTCATTGTCCATAAAGTAAAAGTTATACTACATTATTAAAGAGTGCACTCAGAAGTCTTTTTTTCCCTCTTATTTTTTTTCTCTTGTGAAAGAGAATTGTGCATTAAATTTAAAAGCATTCCAGTAAGACTGCAAAATGAGAAATTCAGCAAGCTTAAAAATGCAATCATTCTTGCTAATGAAATGTCCCAGATTCCTAAGCTTCTCCAGGACACAGCCAACTCCTATTAATATTATTATTAGTACTAATATTTAAAGACAACTGGATGATAGACATATTTTCTTTTTGCACCTTTGACCATTATCCAGAATTGTAGCCTTTATTAGAATTTTTTATGGTATTTCTTGCTACTGACTGATGGTACATTTCTTGCCAATACCAGATACTTCAATTCAGAACCAAGTTTTGTATCTATACTATTTTCTTCAAAGCCACACATTTTTCCTTTGATGAGAGGGAGTTTTTAATTAAAAGAAACAAACAAAAAATACCCATAAATACCCATATAATGGCTGAGAAACACTTAAGCATTTATGTTAGAGACAGTTCTCTCAGTGCTGAGATTAAAAAAATTACTGAGATCACCATATCAATGAGTGTCTGTTATTGAATGTTTACTGATGAGAATCCAGTTTCTTATGGAAAAAAGCAGTCCCATTGGAATACAAATGTAGCTGACATTTAATTTGGCATCACTATTCCAGAGACAAACACAGTTGTCCTCTTTCATTTGGAGCATTGTGTTTTTGGGATTTGCACTATATCTGCTCAGCCTGTAAAGGATGTAGATTTCTGCTGATTTCCCTCTACTATATTATACAGAAACTTAAGTCCTTTTTTTTTAACAAAATAATTTTTAAAATTAGTAATATATTCCAGTTAGATAGACAGCACACACTTGGCCCTTGTGATCTTCCTTATGTAACCAGAGTACCATTTGACTTTCAGCATATTTTTACCTCAGGACAATTGAGAGAAATACACATTCATAATCAGGATTCCCACATAATATCTGGATACATAGATCTAATCTATAGAACAACAGCAAAGCATCAACACATTAACTCTCAAAACCTTCCTGTAGAGAAGAAGATAAGAAAGCATTACGGTGTCCATTTCACAGACTACAAAAAGACCAGCTATTTGCAGTGGTCATCTGTTCAGGAAAACAAAGTAGGAATAATAGGGATAAGCCAGCATTTTCTTGCTATCAAGCGTTAGATAAAGATTGCAATTTCCATTCTTCAAGCTGAAAACAACATACACTCAGCAGTCTGCACTCAGAAAAATTAGTCAAAGAGAAGTAGCAGCACAATCTGTACAATTCTGAGTTAAAAATTGGCCAATAATATAGCCCATGGCCTGATACAACTAGAGTCATTGAACATTATTGCTTCAAAGGATGCTGGAAAAAACAAAGAACAGGTATTTGTGTTGATGGGAATAAAGATGAAATACAATACCTGTTTCTGTTCTCTGAACTCCTACTTCATGATTTTTGGTGACCAATCTAGTGACTCTAGATCTTCCAAAGTTCAGCTGTATTACAAATGTCAAGCACTGATTCAAAAACATTCGGTACTAATTCAGCAGCAGCTGACCACGAACACAAAATTCAGGATTCAGATAGTTTGTCTCAGTTCTCGGTCTGATCTGAAATAATGAAATCATAGTGCCACAGACTTTTAACCTTTTAAGCAAGTACAAGCCACAGAGTGCGACCATACCCCAAAAAACAATCTCTGAAGAATATGTATTCTGATACATCAAAAGGTAAAAAAATAAGTCATTTGATTGCATATGTTGTCCACTATCTAAGTGCTCTACCCTGCCATAAACAAAACACTTGCCTCACTGCAAGATATAAATATACTTCCTTTATGAATCTAACATGCATTTAGGCAGTCCTGATCATTGCCAGCAGCTGTTCCCAAAATTTGGTCAGCAAAGCATGCTAAATATTCATTACTTCACCATAGCCTACTATGATGAGTCTGTGTCTATCTCCAGCACAGCATTGCAATCCCTCCCTCACCACATACACTGAAGCACCAGATTCTCTAGGCTCAGCAAGGCTTGCATCAGATCCTGTTTCTACCTGATGGTCTGGTGAAAAGGGAAGGCTAGGGAACAACTGATGCAGAATAATTGCAGCTGCAAAAGAAACTGGTAGTTATGTGAACCTCAGTGCCTGAGACTCTGACAAGCTCACACCATTATTAGAACATGTTAATTAGCATATGCTCTCTGATTTTCTCTCTACTTCTCTTCTTGGCACATAGGAAAAAGTACATGAAAATAAGTGTTAATTCACCTAATAAATTAACACGTACCCAGTGGGAAAGGCATTGTTTGAATATTTTTGGGTTGAGTAACTTTGTAATACAAAAACCTTAGTCTAGCCTCATAGTGATGTTGAATAATCAACCAATAAGACTCTTGTATCAAATATCAATTGTAATGTGTTAATGAAACAAGTCTAATTTTGATATAACTGTGGAGCATGTCAGTCACTCAAGAAAGTGCTTAGCAAGATTCTTTTTCACCTTGAATTCCAAGAAAGACAGAAGATATCTGATAAGAGACCAAGAAGGAAGAAGATAGGAGGACACTTAGTAAATGAGAATCTAGAGAGAAACCTTGTCCTTAGGGATGTTCAGCAGTTCAGAAAACTCTCCTGCACCACTAAAATCCAGACTAGTGTGACACTGATTAATGGCAAAAGAAGGAATGAGAAGTGCTGGTTTCCCTTCTCAAGGTAGAAAAGAATTATTCAGAAGTATTTGTAAGCCAGCCATGTGTACCCACCAAATATATATTTTGGTTCTAGCTGTGCAAAGGGGACTGTGCACTGTATCCTGCAGAGAAACCAAAAACAGGGACAGCAGACCTTGCCTGAGAGATGTGGGACCTGGAAAGACTCTACCTGGCTCCTCAGCCACTGACATTTAAAATGGCATTAGCAGATTTTATGCAGATGGCAGCCTGGAATATACAATTGACCATTGAGACAAGTTTTCTATTAAAAATAGGAAACCAAAAACCAATGTTCAGTGTTCTACAGATCTTAAATGGCAAAATTGGTAGCATTGAGGGATCCTTCAGAAACAGGTGCTGTTGACTACAGAGAGATGATGACAATGATAACGTGCTGTCTTTGTTGGATCATCCTTTGTTCCTCAAAACACAGGGCTGCTATTTAAATGTTAGTTGCAGCCAAGGTTCCGTTTCTCCCATATGTCAGAGCAGAAGATTACTTAATTACATACTTCTATGGAAGAAAATCACTGATTCACATCTGTCTCTGTTTTAAAATATATCCCCCTTTCAGCCAGCTGTATCAGTTGCATTAACTATTCCTAGTCTGAGTGCTGGTGCAAATTAAATGTATATAATCTAATTTTGCAATACAAACAATAGATTCAGGAAATTAGTCATATTTGAAGTTGAAAATAGGATGCTATTCTGCTTAATTTGTAATATGTATGTATACCAAACTGATTGTGGATGTAAAGCCGAACTGCTGTTCTATTATCACAAATATGATACAGTCCTTCATTTCAGCATAGCTAAAAACCCAGTCATAAATGTAAATCCCGTTTTCTCTCTAAAATAGGCCAAAAAATCCCTCTGACATTGATTCCCTTTGAGAAACTTCAAATACTAATTTTTAGAAAAAATTTTTAAAATTTTTTAGTACAAAATACCTAACACTTAAAAGTACAAAATTTTTAATTGAAGAAAAGTGCAATACACTGCATCAGTGACAGGTTCTATCTCTACAGGCTGTCAAGCTTCAGGAGAAATCTGGTTTACAACATAAGAGAAATCAGAGGTTTTGTGCCAGTCAACAGAAACCACAAAACAGAAAGGAGTCCAGATGTTGTAAAGCAGCTGCCCAAGGACCCAAAGATAGACAAAGCTCTCAAAAGATTCCCCTTCTTGAGGTTCTGTGACAACAAAAGAGCCTTCAGCACTGCTGGCCCCAGCTATGAACCAGCTTCCTGAATCACCACCCTGAGCTCAAGTAGTTCCCACATCAACAGTACCACAAAACACTGGAGACAGCTTCAGGCTTTTCTCTCCCTAAAAAGGGAAGCCACAAGGACTCTTCAAGTTTAGTTGAAGAGCCTCATCTTCAACTAGTTTTCAACTAGGGATTGTCAAGTAGAGTTCCATGTCCTAGCAAAGCTAATCCTATCTCACAACTGAATGCAAAGTTACCCAGAACAAAAATGCTCAACATCACAAATCTACTTTCTTTTTTTGTCTGAGTAGGGAGTCTGGAATCTACTTCTAACAAAGAAATGCATGTAAATTATATAAACACATATTTCCCAACCTTAAATTTATTTTGTGAAGAGGCATGAAGAGCAAGGCAATAGGAAGCATACAACTAGAGAAATGGCAAGGAAGCACCTACTAAATGGCTCTTTCTCACCTCTGAATGTTTGGTTGGGTATTTTATTGACAAATAAAATTTTGTTAACAAATATTTTGGTGTACAGTCATGCCTTTGTCTTCTCTAAACATCATGAGTTTTTTTGTCTACCAGTTATGCTCCAGAAATTATAAGAGAAACTGTGAAGGTTCAATTAAAGATTAGTTCTTTGACCATGAGAAAGCAAAGAAAGGATTTAAAGAAAATATTTAATATAGCATAGAGTGAATAAGATGCAACAGACTCTTACAACAAGGAAATCACATGTGCCAGTTGTATGAAATATTTGGTTATAAAGACATTATAAAAATAAAGATTAGAACAAAACCATATTCTGTCTTGGAAAAAATCACAAATAGGTGGCCTATTAGAACAAACTTATTTCAATAACACTGAATTCAGAAACAAAATTACAAATAACCTCTTACTGCACCCCTAGACAAGGGCCAAGGCACACAGGTAAAAGAAGCACAAAAATTCTGGTTTTCAATGTCTTTAACACTTCATCACTGCTATAAAATTATATCACTTTCCTCCATGACTATATATAACGATTTTATTCTATACAATGCTTATAAATACATCTCTTGGCTTTTTTAATCAAGTTACTTCTTTGACCTATATGTCTGCAAGTCTCAGCTTGTTTCAAAATCTTCTTCCTTTCTGTGCTGTAGTCATCTTAATTAGCATGATTAGAGTCAAGCTAAAGATATTTTGACAATTCTTTGCCACTCTACTATATGTTACTCTGTGCCACTTTTTAAACTGTAATAGAATATTACTGCTTACATTTTATACTAGTAAATTGCTACTTAGTATCCCAGAATAAAATGATAAATTATAAGTGCATACAGTTGAAGTAATAATTTAAAGCCAGAGCCAAATTCATATTTGCTGCCTTTTTTAAGCAAATCTATGCAGAACAAGAATGTTGTCCCTGCGCTTGTATCAGGATCCATCTCCATACAGACCACCAATTGTTTGAGCCAGTGCTTGGCACCAGTCAACAGTGGATGGGAACTATCATCACCAGTTTGTTATTTTACTGTAAAACTTTCATACCTTCTCTGTGAATTCTCACAGGCAGCTCCTCATAACACTGGCTCCTTTTCTCTTTTTCTCCACATGGCTAGCTGACTCCTTCCTGTCCCTATCACAAACACCTAACCCTTACTGTCACTAGCACAGCCAACTGACTCCAGCCCTCCTCTCAACCAGCTGACCTACTCTTTTCTAACACCCATCCTTACTGGACACAGCTGTGACCTATTAAAGGCAAGGCTGTTCCTACTCTTTGGTAATTTGTAATTTGTACAGCTGCTACTCCTCAGGGGCAAGATTGCCTTCAGCACTATCTCTATTCTCTCACAATCCATCCTCCCACACCCTTGCCCATACAACCTCAGTAAAAAATGGGAGGACAAAGGTGGGAAGCCTATGTGGGAGGAACCACTACATTTCCCAGAGGACTGAAGTGTCCAAGACACAAAAAACCCTACATCAGAAGGTGACTTACAGCTCTCGTTTACTTCAACAGGGACCCCTCTATTAACCAGGGTAAGAGAAATGAGATTGTCTCTTTACTGACAAAATTCCCTCCTCTCTCAGCAACAGAAGGGATGGTCCCAGAACAGGATCATTTTCTGTCCTGAATGGCAGAAGTATTTATTGAAAAACGTGATAGTTTCTTACTGCGTATGTGGAAACCCAGGGCAGGGGGAATATCCCCATGTCTGTCCTGGGGTGCTCTGACTCCCAGGAGAGCACTGACCTTGACCCTCATTCATGGAGAAAACTTCCAAAACCTCAAGGTAAACTAGAAACCACAAAAGTGTGAAATAGATTGTAGAGATTGTAGATAGTACAATCTCTAGATAGTACAATCTGTAGATAGTGTAGTATGTTACATGGGTGAGAAAATTAGGTTTTAGGATTTTTAGTATTTTATAGATGGGTTCAAGATGGAGGATATAGGGTGTTGTCTCAAGTTCCTTTCTTCTCTCTTATTTCTCTTTCTTCTTGGGTTTGGGTGGTATTTGTAATTGGGTAGAAAAATCTGCATTGCGGGTCTTTAGGGGTCAGTTATTGTGTTAGGAAGGAAAATAATTTAGGTTTCACTTCTTAATTGGGTAGTTTAGTTTTTTATTAGACTTAAAAAGACCTTGAAGCATGAGGTTGTTGGCCATTTTTGTGCTGTTTTCATGCATGCAAGGTCTGGGCAGTGTTCTGAAGTTCTGATAAGATAACAATAAACAGAAGCTGAAGACCGAAAAAGTCCAATGTGTCTCTTGTTCCTGACACAGCGCTGCTCCAGGAGAGTCTCCCCTGCCAGGGGAGCCCCCAGGGAGTTGCCCAACTTGGGGCCCACAAACTCACATGTATAGATGCTTTCTGACCTCCTTATCTGGTGGTGGAATTCCTGGACTTTTGCATGACTTTACACATGTCTTATCCTTATAGCCAATGCAGTAGGGGAGCAGGGAGACAGGGGATGAACAGACAGAAAGGTGCCTTTAGAGGTCAATTTGGCCATGTGTAGAGAGTTAAGCATGACTGCTCTACTTGCTCTGGTACTGCAGGAAGATCCTAACCTTTAAAAGGAGGACTGTAAAACTGGGCAAGTTCCACTTAGGGTGTCTCATCCTTTTGCTAGTAGAGCATTGCATATATCATGGAGTTTCTGTGCTGCAATGCATGTTTGCAGCTATTTTCTAGGGAGCTGTTTAGGGAGTGTTCATTCTGTGCTCTCATGCATATATTTTTATGAGTGCTGATAAGAGAAGCCAGCAGCAAAGCTGGATACCTTATACCCTATCTCCTAAGGCCAGTCTCACACAGAAGCTTTGTATTTTCACAGCTCTGCTTCATGTTATTACAGAACACTCCCTTTCGGCATTTTGGACAAAGACATCTTCTAGATAGCTTTGCCAAAGATCAACACTCTCCTTAAGAATAAAAGGAAAGCTGACATTACATAAGGATTTTGGAGCCAGAAATCCTATAGGGAGCCAAAAAAACAGATGATGGTTATCAGGAGCAACATATTCCAGGCTGAGAGGGCATGTAGCACATTCTCATGCTCCTAAGGACTTGAGTCTACATAACTTACATTGCATTTGTGTAGGCCACAGAAGAAAAAAAATGGAGGCTTGTATTATTATCATTATCCATAAGAACAGGATGGAATCTCAGACTAGTGAAAATAGTGGTAGATTTTGATATGTGAAGTCACTATCAGCCAGGATTTCAAAAGCATAAGTAAAATTTTAAAAAATGGATGAATAATACATCTGCTGGAAATTACACTTGTGGGGAGATCAAAATTATTTACCAATTTGGAAATGATGGAGGGTTAAATGTTATGAAAATCTATTTTGACATTTTCTAGAGGAAATAGTTTCAACATTTTCAGAATGTTTGTTTCAGCCACTAAACTTTCAGAAAGATTATAAAATCAATCATTTGTACAGATCTTTTAAAACTCAGCAGGGAGAAAAGCAACTGGAGATGCATACCTTTTAAAGTCCAAGGCCTTGAGGTTTTTTTTTCCTTGGCTATCACCCACTGCAGCATAAATTGACTTAGTATGTAATAAACCTAAAAAAACAGATACATATAATTTGGAGCACTTCACAGCTGTTTTTCTGTCCGTACATCTGCCCCTATCATTTAGCTCTCCATATACTCCATAATGATCAGTAGACCTGACTCCTTCAAGAGGGATGCAAATCACTCCCTACCTCAAGCAGAGCCTTTAGTTATCCAGCAAGGCTCCTTCTGCTTCTCAGTCTGAAAATTTCTTGCAGTTTCATTTAAATGGATCCCTGAGCTTCATATTAAGTTACATACAACATGTAATAAAGCAGAAATACAACAGTTGAGGTCTTATTTTTATATTAAATTCAAATAGTGGAGTCTCTCCACTATTTCAGCTTTCACTGTGCTGCAGATTTAGGCATTAACAATGTATGAAGTTTATTTTAGAGGCTGCGAGGAGCAGAGAGTTGGAGAATTTGGATAGGTAAGGAGCAGGTATATGAAGGTCTGTTTGTCTAGGGACTCAAAGGCATTTGAGGTTAACAGGAAAACTAAATTTTAATCTGGTAGAAGACCTTGCAAGGAAACAGCCACATTCTTTAGTGGAAACTGCAGTCTCAAAATCATTGTTTACAAGAAATTCTGAATATTACAAGGGGATCATAAATCCAGTTTTCTCTAATCCGAGGACTCTGGCTTAAGGAAAGCTTCCATTTCTAAAAGATGAAGAACTAGATTTCATAGCACAACTTTCATTGCCTTAAGCCAGGAAAAGGAGACTTAAGGTAGGTCTCCATCACCTTGCAGAATCTGTTCCTGGAGCTCTGCTGGAGAACTGGAAGCTTGTATCAGTGTGCCTATACAGTCTGAAAGAACTGCAGCACTTCAATAAATACTTTCTTCCCCAGGCTCCCAGTCAACCTCTTTCCATTGTTATCAGGACTTGAGGAACAGCTGCTGATGCTGAACACGTCCACTTATGCAGTGGGGCCATGACCCTCATGCAACATCAAAATAATGTTTTTGTAAGTGCACATAATTTATCTCCCTCTTCTGCTTGGTGAAGAGAGTCTTTTCTAAAATATTTTTATTCAGCTTTAAATATTACTTTTGCATGAGTGATGAGCAAACTCAGTTATGAGCCAAGGTCACCTCTCTTTGTATAGCATTTCACTGACCTAAAATATTGTCCTTTTCCCAAAGCATTTGTAGCATGCAGGACTTTAAAAACAGTGCATTTAGTTAGAAAATGACATGAGGACAAACTATGATGCTATGTCTAACATAAATGACGAAAATTAATCCAGGTAGACTCATATTCCCTATTCCATTATAAAGACTTGATTTAATTAAAAGCCAGCAGATGTAAAGTACAAAGACATTTTCTTATACTCAGACTAATACTGGGAACTCACAGGCACCACTTAGTTTTTCTCAAAGTTAATAGCTTCTGAAGTTCTAAACAACAACACCTGGAATTTCTATACCAAGGATGAAAATTACAAGAAATGCCAATCATCTGGTTTGAAAACAAAATAGCAGACAACATTCTAGGAGATATATTGCTTCACAGAGGAGAAAAAAGAGTGGAAGTAAAAGATTTTCATTTGAATTACAGTCACTGAATGTTCACCATTGACAAACACAATCCTAGGACATATGGATATTTCTCTTTTTTACAGGTAAGATCTTCAGATCAGGAAGATACGCTTATTTCACACTTGCTTTAAGAGCCCAGAGTGACAATCATGATTCACAGCAGCATGAAAACAGAATTCAGCCCCTGATATTTTACTGGAGAGGTTCAGTTCAGCAAAAGCATTCTTCTGTGGAAGCTTGATGGGCTAGCAGTCCACCACTTTTTCAGGTTGGAATCACAATTCTGCTTTTTCATGTATCTTAACATACCTCCGTCTAGATCAGAAAAAAATAATCATTGCCTGTAACCAAACCTCTATCACACTTCATCTCTGTCTTACATGCAGACTTTTATAGCTCATCCTCCCTCACTTCCACATTCTATTTGCCTTCCTATAATGGATGTTTTTCTTCTTGCATTTTAATGCTACCTCTTCTCCTTGCTTTGCCGTTTGTCTTTCCTCCTTAATTCTGCCTATGTTTCTCTAAAACTTCAATTGCTACCCTGCTGGAATAGCTGGTTGTACAATTGCTTGAGATAAGTCTCCCCATCCAAGAAGCTTTCCCATAAACATAATGACAAACAGATAAAAGAGATCAGTTATACTTGGACATAGACCTCTCGAGGAACATTGTGCTCGACCATCTTCTATTTTTATTAAACTTAGAGACAAAGAAGAGCGTCTCATAAACCCTGCAAACTCCCCATTGCCATTCAAGGTTCACTTAAAATACGATGTAACCACCCTGCTGAGACAATTCCTTTGAGATGCAAGAAGATTACTGAAACCCCTCTGGGCACTGGCCTTCACAGTGGTGCTTTCAACAGACTTTGGCATTTGGTTTTTTGCTTGCTCTTAGTAAATCCCCACACACACTCAGTTTGCAACTCAGAATGATCAGCTGTCAACCTCCAAAGTCAGAGCACTGGCCTAGTTTCTCTTCCTTATACCATTGCCTCTCCTCAGAACTTAGCTTTAAAATGCCAGGGATAGCATATGAGTCCAGATTCAAGTCAGTTACAGTATTTTGGCTCTGTAAAGGCAACAGCGGTTAATATGATAACAAACACTTCATCTTATGTTTTTAATGGCAATAATACTGCAAAGTCCCATCAAGAAGAGTTGAAAACAACAAAAGGACCAGTCTTACACAGTTGCATAGCAACTTTTGAGGGGGAGGGCCTCTTTTTTTTGACTGCTTGTTGCACATCCACTAACAAAAAGAGAATAAATGGTTCCTAAATGGGTAGGTTTATTTAATTATTGCTTTAGGTGTAGGATGCTCATCTGCCCAACACAAAAGAAACAGATAACACAGAAAAGCCATGAAATGAACCTGTTCCTCAAGCATCTCCTTTATACGGGTAAGATTTGCAAGAGCGAGTTTTGCTTATCTCCATTTCTGATTAAGGAAATGCTAAAACTCTTAATGACTTAACAGAAAGGAAATTACACCAGCACTACAGACTTTTTATTACACAAAATAGCAGGTACTGGAGGGTTCAAGAAAGTCCAGACTCAGGTAAATGGAGCAGAAAGACCAGGAAAGGATGGATGAAGATGCAAAGAGCAAAATGCAGTATGCAAGGAAGTGAAGAATGCAAGTAATATATAACAATAAGGAAACAGCTGAGAGTGTATATTCAGAGACACACCAAAGGAAGAGTAGAGAAAATGTATAGATTATAAATGGCAACTCATAATGATATACCCTGCTGTGAGAAATAAGCAAAAATCATAACTGGAGTCACATCCTCCATATCTGCATGCAGAATTGCTTAAACCTGACCTATTATGCAGCTTTCCTGATCCTCATGTTGACATGCAAGAGTTGATTTTAAGCCTCATCTTAGCAACAAAAAGAAGGAATTGAGTTTGATTCTGCAAAGCAGAAGAAAATAGCTCACTCCATTTCTATTAAGTGAAACAACAGTAGGGTATTTTTCTTTCTAGCTCTGACTTACATTACATCCTTCCAGTATTACCCTCAAAAAGGGCCAGGAGTTAAAAAACCCTTAAAACTGACTCCCTACAGAAAGAGTAAATACAACCAAATCAGCAGCATGGAAAATAACTGTATGAGCCCTAGGTATCAAAGCTTACCCACAAATAGCTCATAGTGAATAATGCATGTGGTTTAAAGTCAGTTAAAATAAGTGCCAGGTCACTTATCAAGCAGCAGTGAATTTGAAGACTTTGAAACAAAATTCTTTTGATTCTCCCTCTCTGAGGTACAAAAAACTGAGCTACAATGCAGGTAAGACTGGAGTGTGGTGTGGTCAAGAACTGGCCAGTCTTTTAGTCCTATAGCAGAACAGGCTGGTGGTGCTGAAAGGGCAATAGTGAAACATGAAAGAGCCAGCTTTGACTTTGTGAAACAAATTCTTGACATCACTGGGTCCTAAAGCCCTACTATGCCTTAGAAACTGAAAGGATTTTTCTTGACTGAAAAATTCAGCAGAAAACCAACAGACTAGAATCTATCAACATGGGCCAATCGCCTTTAGTCCACTTTAATTTCTGCTTTTGAGACATTATGTATTTGGCTGCCAGATAAATACACTTGCGCAACCTAAAATTTTCACAGTGCATGTTCATGCAGATGCTTCAAGGCTAGCCTCCCTTCAGATGAATTCATCTCCTCAGACTGCTGAAAGTTGTGCACGTTTTCCAGCTTTGGAAATGTACCAGAGCTCTCCAGCAAAGGCCATTAGGTTAAGGGCATTTTTAAAGGGAAGGAAAAAAATTAATGAAAAACAGGCAGTATATAAAAATATACGGTTTCTCCACAGCCTCATACCCTGCTCTTTATTTTACCTTCTCTGCTTAATGAGCCAAAGGTTTAAACAAGCACTAAGTTTCTGCACTGAAAGTGCAGCCAACTGATTATCCACAGAAGCTCTAAAGATTTTCATTCCCTCCTTTCCAGGATGCAGGAGAAAGGTGCTTAAATTGCAACATAAATTATTTTCCCCTTGGTGTGCTTGTGCCTGTCAAAATAAGTGTTGTTTGTATGGGTACAGCTCAGGCAATTATCATTATCTTCAGTCAATAATTTAACCTTATTATCAATGTTTTTCTAATGATCCAAAGACTGGAACTATCACTAAGAGTTGAGTAGATATATTCCAATATTATACCAAAACATGTCAGGAAGCAAAAAAAAATATTCTTACATAATAATTCATAAAAATTATTATGATTATTCCAGGTAAGATTAATCTTCAATTTCTGTTTTTTCCCTTAAAAAAAGTGATTAATTTTCTGCTTAGAATTAAGAAAATAAACCTTACAAAAAATCATAGAGTTCTATATTTTGAGTGAGAATTTTAATCATTTTTTTTACCAGACCTTCTTTAAGTTTCATTTCTATTTGCACACTAAAAGGAAGTGAAAGTAAACTGTAGAGATTTGACAGGTCACAGTATTAGGGTCTTATTTCAACTGTTGTGAGAAAAACTTTGCTTTGGTTCTTAACCATTTATAAAGAACCTCAGCCTCACAGAGACATACCTGACAAAGTCTGGCCCTACATAAATTATGCAAAGACCCTTGAACTAACATCATTCAATATGATTCATTCACATAAAAGTACAACATCATTTTTCAGGTGAGCAGCAGCCATCCAGCTCCTGGTTTCTGCAGAGGCATGATAAAACCTATACTGCCTAATAAATAATCCATTAAGACACAGCACTACTTAATAACTCAATTATCTCACATCCATATTAGTTCATAGACAACAAGCAGATCTTGAACTTTTGCATATTTTCAGGGTTGGAAAACTTTGTAGAAAATTTAAAGGTAAATTGTTTCTGTCAAGGCTGGTCCTTCCTTGCATACACTTGGACATTACTAGCTTAGATAACTCTTCCTGCAGAACCTATGCCAAGACAATTTAAAAACACCAAACCAAGTCTTAGCTTTCCATTGCTAAGTAAGAATCATCAATTGCACTAGAATCCTAGAAGTTTTAAGAAATCTAAAATTGTGAGGGGATTTTCCCCACAAGTTTTACCATCATAATGTTCAAGCATAACATTTGGTAATTTTATTAGAACACTTAGTTGTATGCTTGTTATCTCTCCTATTCCAGTGACTTAAGTAAGTAAAAGATAGAATTCCTTTGCTTTGATAATCAATTGCATCACATCTTCAGAAGCAAAAAAAAACACTAGTCCTTTACTTTCTCTTATTTATGCAAAAGGTACATTAACAGCTACCATTACACACTGTATATTGCTTTAAAACACATTTTCACATCCTGTTTGTCAAGCCAGCAAGCTTTCATACCACTTTAAAAAACGGAGTAAATATTTATTAAAACATCTTAACTTATAAATTGGAATTTTAATAATCACTTACAAAAGCACCAGTATCTCACATACAACTTCTGTACATTTCGCCCTCATTTAAAGCACTGAGGGCATACACAGTTATGGGTTAATACACGCTTTTAAAGCTAATTCTGGATGCCCATATGAAAGAGATTTAATTACATACAAAACCTAGTTTAACTCACAACACATTAGAAGTGAAAAGACAAAACACCCCCATATTTAAAAAAAATGCCCACTGCAATACATAAATCCACTTACCATAAAAAAATACGTATCTTTCTTGTATTTTCTTGTGTCTGTAAAAGTGAGTATTGCTTTTTTTATTAAGACTCTAAATGCAGTTCTACTCAAATATACTGCTATTTAATTGGCACTTCATATGCAATTGTCTTTTAACGTGGATTGATGTTATTGTAGGCTAGAGAGTAAACAAAATGTGCTTGCTCAGTCTTCTTGCATCATGTAATTCTGTTTTCATCGACACAGATTACAAATTCTTGTCATAGTAAACAGGTGATAGACTGCAACTACTAAATAAACCATTAATAAGGTATAAAATCTTCTAATGACATGGTCTAATGTTTCAGACTTGAAAGTTAGCAGTGGATCCCATTAAAAACCTTGATAATGTTCAGAAAATAGTCTAATGTTTTCAGGTGAGACTATCTTAATTGACAATACAAATACCAATCCAAAGATCAACTTCAGATAGATTCTGAAAGCATTTTAAAAATGATAATGACTTATTTTAGCATTTCACAGAATTTACCTCAATTTTAATCCAGGAATTTTAATCCAAATCCAGCTAAACCTCTGATTATGTCTAAACACTTATTTAAACACATTTAAAGTGCTGTTGACTCTTCCATTAACTTGGAGTGTCAACAACAGAAACATTAAAAGTAGTCATTCTAAACACCTTTGATCATGGAGGTACTAGGCAGAAAAAAATAGCCCTCTTTCTGGAGCAAAATGCATGGAAAGTAAACCTTTGAGTCTCAAATTACTGTTTTTCTTTTTATTTTCAGCATGTCAATTGTCTCATCTCTACTTTGTACTTTCAAACCACCAAGTTTTACCACCCAGACTGCCCTCTCAAAGAACAGCACATGGAATATGAATGGTTTGGGTTCAATCTTATGCATTTGGCAGTGTTGGATTACTACCACTTTTCTTAACACACTCCCATTCATAGCAAGTTGGCATAAAACAGTATAATGAGCAACACTCTACCATATCTGCTATTTTTTTCAGTTTTAAAAGGACCTAAGCTATCCTAGATAATCTGTGTTAGAACAAGGCAAAGTTTTTTCCCCCATTGACAACATACTGTTGGTTCTTACTGATTTCTTTGTACTCTACTTAAGTACTTAAAAATAGCAATTTTTTTTCTTAATGGAATTAGACACATTGGCCCTGCAAAACATTTCAGCTGCTTTGGGAGAACATGGACATTTGTCATTGATTTTTCATAAATATGGGGCAGCCTATGTGATGAGGACAGGATGCATTGCAGAGCAGGGTACAGCATCTTTCTTTCAGCTAGTCAAATTTAAATGAACAGTCATATCCTCTGATGGTCATCTCCCTTATGAAGAATATCCCATCCATAGTAAAATATTCTCAGTCATTTGATAACTAATTCATGAGCCACTGGCACCAGGAATTCATCAAGGAGCAAGAAGCAGGCAGTCTTTTTAGCCACATATGTGAGGTGGTATTTGTGATACTCTTATGTTATTTGTGATGTCAGAACTGAATGAAAGAGAAGTACATAACGTCATGCTCTTGGCAGTGCAAGCTATATCATCTGCAACCTTGGTCAGCAGCCAAATGCTCAGCCAGCCACTTGCCAGCTACCCTACTGAGCAGGACAAAGGTAGAAAACAGGGAGAAAAAAATCTCACAAGTTAAAATGCAGAAAGGGAGGTTACCATTACAGGCAAGACACTCAACCTGGGGCAAATGAAAATAATTTCTTGCCAATTAAAATAGATTCAAACAGAGAGAAACTTCTGTCACTTCCTTAACTTCTGTAACTTCCTTCTCCTGCTTCCTTTCCTGGCAGAAAGGCCAGCTTCCTGACCAGATTATTCCTCCTCCCTCACTAAATTATGTTATGGACCCGTCAGTCTCTGCTACCAGTTTTTGACAGCTGAGATGATTATTGTGCATAGGGTTTGGGTGCCTGCCTTAGCCATGGTGTCCTCAAGTGCAGAGGCCCTTCTTCCTCCGCTGCAGAGCTGAAAAAGAGCTAAGGAGCCAATGGGTCTGATTGGGGTAGGCAAAGCATTCCTCTGTCAAATGCTATACCAACTCAGTGGGACTATATGTGTGTTCTCACATAAAATCCCAGGCCTTGGAAGGGATAACTGCCCTAGGTGTCTGCCAAAATCCTCCCACACACCCTGCTGCCCAGGGATTGACCACATCAGGTCACATTTCTCTGTCAACTCAACAAGTTGTTTATTCTTGCACTTGGATGCAATCAAGTTCCACCTATCCAGAAATATCAGATAATAGGACCAAACAGTTTACAGTGATAATGCCTTGTCAATATTTTAGAAAGTGTGAATTTAAATGCCAAAACCATTATTTATATTGGCTTTTGAAGGGGGAGCAGTCAGAAAAAAATGCCACCACAGTATGTACTCTGAAAGCTCCATCATCCTGTGCTAAATGAGTTTTATTAGATACATAGAAAGAACAGATTTGCCCTTCAAAATAGTTTGACAGTAGAGAATCCAACCATACCCGAACTGCTAAGCATTCAAACTTTGAGAGATTGCTCTACTGACACTCAAAATTTATAGTTCTACAACAGCCCATACAGCAACATTAATGGAGATTGTAAAGCACTAGAAAACCTATAGAAGTAAAGCAGTACCTGTCCTTTACAAAGAACTGTACTGAAAAACAGTATGTGCACTAATATAACCCTTCCTTTGTAAAGTTCCTCATACTTTTACACAACCCATTGAGTGTAGGTGTTTGAATACAAATTTTGAAAGAGCATTTTAATTTCCAACTATTTATCTAAAAATTTCTCTTTTCCAATGACCTTAGAGCGTCTCTTAAAACCGGTTATTTCATTTGTTTTTCATTACCCATACAGATGCTGAAAAGTCAGTTACACACCTTTTCTTGCATGATCTCAGGGGATATATAGGAAATTCATCAATCTTGCAAAATTCTCACAAAATCTAATTTATGCTTATTAAGTAATATAAAATCCAGCGGCCTGCATAAATGTGATCAGACATATAAGGCTGAGCATCTTCCTACATAATCTCTTCACATCAAAACTAATTTCTGCTATAAGAGCTATCACCTGAATTCCCTTAAGAGTACAGTTACATTTTTAGCATTATTTTTGCCTTTGCTCACTCCAATTCTATTCTAATATTTTTTTAATACAAAAAGCCACGACCAAGTTTTGCCTTCTTTCCCTTTCATTATCAGTCCCTTTTAAAATTTGTCATCATTATTTCATAGTTTAATACATTTTTTCACTCATTTTCTGCTACCTTTCAACACTATTGATTTCAGAATATCTGCCATTCTGCCTCAGGCAGGACTATAACCTCATCTACTGTACTGTTTTAATTCCAGCTCCCTCCAGATTCAGAGAGAGGAACTCCCTTCTCACTAAAATAACAGACTCCCACTTCCAGTAGTAAAGGAGACTGAATTTAGGATTAAACAGATGTCAACTTTAGTTCCCAGCTCTCTTTCTGATAGTATGAATTTAGTTAAGCTAAGCTATTCATGTCTACTTTGACAAATAGCAATATTGAAGAGGTAGCAGGAAGATAACTGTTTAGCCAGGTGTTCCTTTGCAGAGGCTCCCTCTTTACAGTGAGTCAGAGCAGAGTATGGGTTTGACAAAACGTAGGTGATACTAAAACTTGTGGGTAAACTAAAGGCTTTGTTTAGTTTACTCTTGAAAAAAAAAACCAACTTGATTTCACATTCACTCCCACTTCTCTCAATTAAAAGAATGTTCTTAAAAGGCTCCTAATTTTTTGCTTAGCTGGGTACTTGAATAAAAGAGATTGAATAGCACATCAAAGAAATGTTAATGTGTGCCTTGGTTCCTGTTTGTATATAGATGACCAAATTCATAGTACTGCAGTTCCACTGCAACTTACTTATTCACAAGTTTGCTAATTTGCCATTTTTAAAAATCACTTAATTAGGACAATTCAAAGAAAATTTCTTTTCTTTTAGCTCTGCAAGTACATAAGAACATGTGCAAGCCCTATAATACTTTTTATTTCAACCAGCTGTCATGCATAATCCAGACTATGCAAAGCAATAACCAGCCTGCTTTACAATTGACAGAACCCACTTGGCCCTAAAAAGGAGTCTCCCATACCCAACTACAAGCATGAAGAATAAGCAAAAATCTACCTGAAAAATACATAGTGATTTCCAAAGAAATTACATTATTCCATTTAATAGGTGGGTATTTCTGACAAAAAGCTCAGAACTACACTGTTGGACAAGTTCTAAGAAAAACAACTGAAATTTATGGACCAGTGTTATGTTTGATAAGGGCTCAAAGTCAAAATTTAAAGCTTAGATATTCCACATATCCAAGGAGTAGGGGATTGAGTGGTCTAGTAGGAAACTAAGGTTTGTGGCTTAATGTAGGGGGTTTAATTTATTTGGTTCTCAGTATGATCAGCATCAAGAGGGAGCACCAAAATCAGTGAACAATGAGACACTGCTACAGTGACAATACATGAAGAAAGAACAGCATTGTCCAAAGCTTCAGGGTGTTTGCTAAAAGACTGGGAATACTGTCACTGAGACTAATTTTATTATATTCAGTTTCTTCTATACACTGAAAACCCATACATAAAGTGTGTCACCCCCATTATTCATTTTAACTGATGCAAACTAAATGATGCACTTGAAGCACACATGCACAACCTGGAACACACCAATTTCAATACAGCCTTACTCTTTGCTTCATTTTAGTGCTGGCAGTTGTCCAAATGTGTTATATCTTGTCTTCACAACCTTCTGGAGATACTCTAGAACCTCAGCTTCAAATAGATAGCAAACAAGGACTGGCACAAAAATTGATGAGAATGCCTTAATGCTTTCAGTTTATCCTTTAGGCCAGAGTAGGGATCTGACTTGTGGAAATCATAACTGTGGGTTTTGAGAAGCAACACAGTCAGGGGAAGTCAATACCACAGCACAGAGCAAAAGGACACAAATACAGACACAAAGGCTTTAGGGAAAGAATGGGACAAAAAGAAGATTGATAAGATCAGATGACAGCAGAAGCTAAGTAGGCATGGGAACAACTGACAAAGGTCTTGAAGGAATTAATTTAAACATTCCTTCAAGGAATTTTAAAAGTACAAATAAAGAAACAGAGTAAATAGAAGAATTAAAGCAGACATTATCAATCCAACACAGAAGACAGAAAATATCCATCCTCATCATTTCAGCAATGTTCATCAAAATAGAAAAATGGACAAAGACATGGCAGAAATCAAGGTGAAAGTCAAAGAAGCCTCAAAATAAGAATTATCACAAAAATGGAATTGTGGATAAAGTATGTGATAGAACTAAATTTACCATATTTCAGTGAATACCTACAAAGATAAACTCTAGCAGAGCAAAGCAACCATTCTCATTTTGATAAAAACAGACTTTTTCTGTCCAACACACATCTATCTGCACTGTTACTCTGGTGATATAAAAACACATGTACATACATACTCATTTAACCATCATCAACTCTGATGTTTTATAAACCAAACCAACCTGCATAATATCAGTGCCTCAGCTTTCAACAGCAAAGATGACAATAAAGTGTGCAACTGAGAATGCAAGGTTGTAATCATAAGACTGGAAAAAACTCCAGTAATCAAAAACACTTGGTAATTGGAGTTTCAAATCATTAAAGGTCATCCTTATGCAAACACATAAAATTTCGTCACATGTCACAGATCACATACTGAAACCAGAATTCTTCACTCCCTAATTCAGGTCTAAAACTCTGTCCATGGAACATTCCTCTAGAGTGTAAAAAAGCACAAAAACAGTAATGTCATATATCCATATAAGAGTTAGTAATTAACATTTAGTTCAGTAAAAGCTATCACCACTGATCAAGTTGGCATACATGTTCATCTCTCCTTCCTGAGAATCTACACTACCATCTTGCCACTTCTTTTCATGCTGCACACAATTAAATATGGAAATCACCAGCTGCACAGTTCTGAAATCAAAGGCCTGCCTAGAGAATGAGAGGGAGAGGAAAGGCAGAGAAAGCACGCACAGAGCCTTACCTTCCAATTAGCAGGAACTCCCCGAGCACTCCCAGGCGCCGCATGGCAATGAGGATGCCCCTGACTGTCATTCCCTCGCAGAAGCACACCACCACTCTGGCCTTGGGTAACCTCTCTCGCAGCTTGCGGAGCAGGCGGTCAAAGCTCTTCTCGCCGGCGTTGCTGTAGATCTTGTCAGAGTGAGCAATGCAGAGACCCTCTTGGGCAGCCAACTCTTTGAAGGCTTCCATTCCACTTTCCCCATAATTTCCTGTCAAAAAAAAAAAAAAAAATTATATCATGCATTTAACCAGTTTAACTGTGATGGGAAAGTGATAGTTTCGCCCTCCAAAATCAAGCAGCATTAGCAGAAGGAAGAGCAAAATAGACCCATCAAAGTGAACATGCTCAGAGTTCAGTGGAGCAACAGGATATCCATGTATCAGTAGGTCTTAACAGAACTGGTGACAGCAAGTTTCTTTTCTTATGTTGACTTAAAAACAGATAGTAAAGGGGATATTAAACAAGTAATGGATAGGTAGAAAAGGGAACAGATCAGACAGTAAGAGTGAAGTTTTATAAATATTTCTACAGCAAAACCCACAGCCGAGCTAATATAGGAAAAAAGGATTTAATTCCAAACTGTCTGTATAACATGCAGCCTATGTTGACAAAAGTAAATGAAAGATGGATGCACATTTAAAACACACTGATCTGGTAACATTTCCAAAGTCACACTAATTTGACTAAGCAATGTTCATGACAGCTAAAATGTAGGCTTCATGATGTCTCTCATAGAATAGGAGACTTTCTAACTGAAAGAACTTCAGAAATAACCCTTTCCAAGACAATTATTTGAACTGTGTGGTCCAAACTATATATAAAACCTGATTCTCAAATTCACTTCTATTATACATTCAGCAAGCCAAAACAACAGTTTTACAAAACTCAGAGTGCCTTCTGCTATGGAAACAGGTGAAACCCCAAGTTTTCTTTGAATATTTTATGCCTGACATGAATACAGAAGTTATGATGAACACCCATCTCATAAGAGGAACAGATGGATTTAAAAGAACCCATATCTATTAACAGTAACAAGAAATGGTTCAAAAAGAGAATAATTGATTTAATGCTATCCACATCCATAATGTTTCTTTCATTTAATGAGGGAGTTAGATCAAATATGCTGATCACTTCTAGACCCAGAAGTCTAGTCTTTTCAAGCAAGTTTGATCAAAGAGGTCCCACTTCCCTGTTTCCAGCAACTGTTTGAAACAGCAAATTGCAAAGAGGAGGACTTCTGAATAAGCCTAAGTTTCTTCACAAAAAAAAAAAATTAGAACTCCTCAAAAGTATGGCCATCAGAAAGAAAATGCAGCAAGAGACAGTCCAGGCACTCTCTATAAACCCTGGGCATATATGTGCATTTTTCCAAAAATGTGGATCACTTGCCACAGATCAACACTATGCAGACACACTAAGACTGTCATTGTCATACTAAGTTGCCGAAAAACCTGACAGATCTAGTGTCAAACACAAAACTGAAGATCCCCAGCCCTTTGCACTGATCTGCCCTAGTTTCTCATAAATTTGAAGCTCAGCAGAACGGCCTCTTTTCTAGCCTGTGACTCAACATCATATTCAGCAATCAGGTCAATTCCGCTTTTTTTTTCTGTGAGCCAGAGGTACAGCAGAGCAGCAGTCCTGCATGAGTGTGGGGAGGAAGATCTGTGCCTGGTGGGACTCGTCACCAAGCAGCCCAATCCCACAACCCTGTACTTGGGTAAACACTGTGGCCTCATCATATGCTAAGAATGACCCAGACAGAGGTATTTCCAGGTATTTATAGGCCAGGACCTGCAGTCACCAAGGGACTTATTCCAAGGCAGTACAGTTTGAGCCATGCTGCTTTGACAACTTTCCTCAGGTCCCTGACTGAGGCTGAACAACCTCACCCCTGACTTGCTATTAGCAAGAACTTTGTTCAAGAACTTTGAACTTTGTTCAACAGAGACTCCTTTGAAACAAGTAGGGTTATTCTTGAAGTATTACCTAAGGAGGGACAGGAGACTACAGTGAATCCTATTAGATGTTTAGGTAGTGCATATTAAAATACATAGCAAGTTTCTTACCCAGCTTTAAGGATGGGTTTTATCATACATCAGTAAAGTACTAATTCTGCTGTAGCTCAAGTTAATGGTTGCAAGAAATGAAAAATTAAATCCATTTGGAATGATTTTTCTCAGCTTTAATTTTGATGAAATAACAATTAATCTCAAACACAGTCAAACCCGTACTAACAGTACAACAGCCTACCAAAACATATGCTAAGAGAAAGATTGGTGTCTATAAATTCAGTAAGTGTGACAGATCATTTAGAAGGCAAAAAGCTAATTAAGATCAAGAACAACATGAACACAATATGGAATAGGCAAAAAAGAAGGCAGGAAACCTGAAGCTCTAAAGGAAAGATTTCCAATCCTTATATGAAAGTAGCATAACAGCTGTCCAGTAGCAGCACAAAGAAATCTGATGTTTGACTGGAGCTTGCTCAGCTCATAGGAGTATTATGTAAAGTAGGTTTCTGCCACAGCCTGAGATGAGACTTGGTGACCCTGGAGGTTCTCCTAAAATCTGTTTACCATGCTCCCAGAGCAAGACAACATGCTGCACATCTTTCCCTTCCAGGGAAAAGGATCAGAGAGAAAAAGAATGTGTGACATATGTTACATAGATTGTTCAGTGCACTGAGCTACTGAGGTATGGACAAGGTAAGGGTATATATGGAATAGAAAACACCAATTAATTCTGTGCAATAGCCAAGAACACAGCCATCTGTACCAGCTTGTACCATCCATTTCAATTCACACTCAGCTGAGAGGGAAAACCTGTAATGAAAGAAATCTCTTGTGATTGTAGTCAGTGAAGACTTACATAAGGGCCCGAGGCTAAGACCTTTCTTCCTTTGAAAGAGCCATTGAATAAAAGATCTAATCTTATCTGAAACTGCCTTTTGATACCAGGATCAGCTGTGAAAGGTAAAATAATTATTATTGTGATTTTCTTTCTGACCTCTACCCAAAACTAGGTGAGACAGTAACATACTTTGAGCACTACAATTGGGTCTCAGACAGCCCATGCCGGTTTTAACCTTTTTTAAGGTCTGTTCAATTTGTACCCTAATCAAAGGATACAAATTTTTCCTTATATGCTTCATTCAGAGTCTGTACAGCAGTATAGAGGTAAATTCTAAACCTATCATGAGTGCAATTTTACCAAGGGGATTTTTATAACACTTTTCTTTCAGTGCCAAAGGAAGCTTTGCTTCACCACTGAGAAAATTCAAGATAATGCCATTTCTGAAAGCTATCTAAAGATGCTGCTGAGAGTTCCATATAGTGGTAATTATTCTCACTCATTGCACTACATGCCTTAAATATCTTAATAAAAACATTAAGATGCTGTATTAAAAATCAGAGATGTTATCTTGGTCAACAGAAGACATACAAAAGAAGAAATGAACAAAAATTCAGCCTCATAAATTGCTCCTGTGAGCTAGTAAGTATTACATTTGTGCCACAGCTATATTGAAATTAGCACTGTTAGGTTGTATTAACACTTTAGTAGTGGAGGGAGCAGAACCCATGAGCTCCATCTCAAAGTTTTATGTTCTTTTTTTTATTATTCTTGTTTGGCAAATTTGGCCCCATTTCCAGAGAATCATTTGTTTTTCATTTATGAAAAGGAGCAGAAACAGCTCAGCAGTGAGGTGTTTATGAGAATCCTGGAGACTGTTTTCTTAAGCGATGCATAGAATGTCTGTGTGGGTCTTCCCAAGCCATGTAACAGTGTGTTGTGTTTTCAGGGGGCTTAAAAACAAAACAATGTGTCCCACCTAATCTCTATCTTTGAATGAAATCAGCCATTGATTTATTAGAGGCAATAGCATAAGGAACTATTAGTCATTCATATTTGAGCTGAACAGAACATTTCCTTGAAATATAGGCTAATCACCATTTAAAAAAAAAAAAAAATCTTGAAGACCATAATGCTGAAGAGAAAGATTGAGACTGTTCTTTCTTGCTCTGCTTTAAGTGTTGTTAGGAAATACCAGCTACATTTGTAAGACCCATTTAGAGGAACAGCTACAAAACTGACAAAACCCTCAGCAGAAAACTCTGCCCAAAAGAATGCTCCAATGCATTTATAATGACAAAAGGTAGCGAGCAAGAGTTACTTCACCCACCTCAGGCAGGAGTAATCTCTTCAGGTGAGGTCACCTATTGCTCACCTCTAGGGGCTTATTCACTGCATTCATTCCTCTAAACCATGGCAACCACAACCTGGATCAAAAGTGAGCCCACAAAAACTCCCATATACCCTGCAAGCACACAACAAAGGTAATGCACCAAATAAGAAAACCACAAACTCCAGTTTCACTGCAGGGTGCTACAGAGGCAAGTCATATTGCAAGAAAGTTCTCCTTCACAAGTGAGAAACTATTTTTTGTTCTCTTCTTTCCTTTCTTAACATTATGATCTGTTTTTTCACCTCTCCCAAACTTGTAAATACCTTGCTGGAGGTATGAAGTCTGTTTCATTGTTCATTACTGATTCACTGCAAGACATCTCTTTTACTCAACTAATTAACTACTTTTTGGCAGACAAAATTAGATAAGAACAAGAGGACTGCATGACAGTCCTCCTACATGCCAGCAAGTAACTTTTTAAAATCTTCTCTGCTGCAAAGGCAAATTATTTGGGAAGCGCAGAGCAAGGATATGATCTGATTGTCAAGTTAGTCCCTGACATATTGCAATAAGTAATTTGTAAAAACTAGTGATAATATTAGATAAGACAATAACTATACAGTTGTCAAATACAAGTCAGAAAAGACAGGAAAGTTGCAGACCACTGAATATTAAAAAAAAAAGGCAGAAAGAGCATCAGTTTCCTCTCCTACAATACAGTATGCCTCCCTATGCCACAGGAGCATCTTTGAGTAGGGTCAGTAAACAAGAAAAATTTGAGTTCTCTACTTTTAATGTATTTGTTACAAGTACCATATTAAATAATCATGTGTCAAGTGTTAGTTGATTACAAACTAAAAAATTTCAGCCGTCAGATTTAAGCTAGTATGTTAGTAACAAGTTAGGTGCATGTATAGAATCAGCTAACGAATCTGAAATAACAAATAGTCACTTTCTAAGCTGTAATAATTCAACCACTCACATCAATTTGTCCACACCTTCGATTGGGAGAGTTACAAATAAAAGTCAAAATCCACATTTATTCCCTGAAGGCATTGGACTGACAAAAAAGTAGCAAAGTTGTAGAAATTGATCTGCCAGTGTATGTTATTGTGGTCTATCCCAAACATAAATGCTGTGTTCATAGAAAGCAGCCCTGTTGGCATACAGCTTCCATGGCCATAGAACTGATGCCATACAGCCTCTGCCAGGCTTTTGTCACTGGGAAAAAAGCAAGGATTCAACACTGCCATGTTTCCCCAGGATATCTTTTTCAGGGCCATCCCACTGATGTCAGGAGGGCCTACGTTTAAGTATTCCAAATAGGATTATTTTTTTCTTTCTCAGTGAACTCTCTACACTAACATTGATTTTGCTACCTAAAGCCCTTTACTACACAGTTTCCTTTCAGAGTTCAGACAGAAAATTATGGTGAGAAAGCTTCCTTTGCTCAGTAAATTTCACCTCAGGCATTTTCAAGGGACAACTTCAAAGAAGGTAGCCTATGAGAGAACTTCACAAACCCTAAAGTACTGGCTACTTTATAATAAGTAGAATTCTGTGTGGATATGGGCACTGATTCTGTTACCAGTCAGGACAAAACAGCAGAGAAAACATCAAAAAGACAAACTTAACTTGACCTTAATCTCAGTAAAACATCAAAGTTTAAAGGAAAACCTCTACCACTTATTTCATTCTGAGTGGTTTACAGAAGAAGGAACAACCCAAGGGCAGTTTAATACAGGTTGAACATCAATGCTACTCACTATCAGGATCTGTCCCCATATGGGCCACTAATTGTTGGCATCAGTGCTTGGCACCAGTCGATGGTGGATGGGAACTGTCACTGTTAGTTTGTTATCTTACTGTAAGACTTTCATGCCTTCTCTCTGTGAGTTCTCATGGGTAGCTCCTTGTAGCACTGATTCCTTTTCTCTTTATTCTACACAGCTGGCTGACTCTCTCCTGCCCCTATCACAACCACCTGACCCTTACTCCTCACAGCAGCACAGCCAAGTAACTCCAGCCCTCTAACTCTCCTCTCAACTAGCTGACCCACTCTTTTATAACACCCATTATAGGGCACCCTATAACGCCCTTAATAGGGCACAGCTGTATCAATAAGGATTGCACACAGCTGTGCCCTATTAAGGGCAGGTCTTATTGGACACAGCTGTGACCTGTTAAAGGCAAGGCTGTTCCTACTCTTTGGTAATTTGTACAGCTGCAGCTCCTCAGGGGCGAGATTGCCTTCAGCACTGTCTCTGTTCTCCTACAGTCCATCCTCCCACAACTCACTAGAGGTTTTCCCCTCTCCTGAAGATCAGCTGGAATGGTTACTGCTTCCTACCACTTAAATTGGGTTCAGCTACCAATCTCTTCTATTCTAAAGTTGCTTTTAGCCTGCTACCACGCATCAGTATCAAAGTCCTCCTTACCACCATCTTCTTGCCTTCCAGACCAATCCATGGCTCTCTGGAAGTCAGTGTTTCCCTTACTTTTCCCTAGATGTTTATCTTTGACATTGTCAAAAGGACTTTGAATTGGATGGAGACCTTACCATCCTTCAGCTATGGAAAAGAAAACTCATTTTTAGAAATTGAAACTACACTGCAAGACTCTGTCTTCATTTAAGCTTAGGAAAGTTTTCTGGATTCTTTCCAAGCAACTGCACTCTAGCCTTACAAAGGCCAAAAGGATATGTTAAACGAATTAACTGAGTCATCTTTAGTACACTACAGATATCAGCCACCTGTTTTCTTCAGGCACTTCTAGAAATGCAGAAAGTGAGCTGTTAAGGCCAGACTGTCTTTTTTTTTTTCATTTCCTAGTGTTAACCAAAATTGAGTACAAGGGATTTTTTTTAAGCTGAAATGATGAATTAGATGATTATTACATCCACTAAACAATATACTATGCCTAACATAATCAGAGAAATGAGATTATATTTCAAATAAAAAAACTCACATCATTTTATTAAATGCTAGGTTGCTTCTTGTCATTAATTACAAAGTAAGTACATTTTGCCAATAGCTCACCACAGTGATGTGTTACCTCAGAAAAGAAGACACTTTTTCCTGACAAAAATAAGTACAATTCTGCCACTTAGTAAAGTGGTTATATTTAAGCCTTCATCCTGAAAGCAGCAGGTGCAATATCTTGAACACCTACTTGATATTCTTGTCAGAAATACAGCCACAGGTGAAGTCAGCCTGAAGTAATGAGACTACTAATGCTAAATGACACTTCCCTAATAAGACAAATGCCAAAATGTGGTATCATGCAGTTTTTTCCCTAAATGCATTCAAAGCATACACCCAGTGATTATTTATTATGTATCTATAGAGGAGTTTGAGAGGTTTATATTCTAATGAAGCTATTTCAGCTCCAAATCTACCTGACATACACTACTCGTAACAAATTTGCTTGCTGAACTTCATCTTTCTGTTCATGACATATCAGCAAGGGGCTTCCAGTTCTCTTCAGAAAATATTAAAATTTATCTATTAATTCCTAGAATTAACTGTTGGTTGGTTCACTTGGTTGGCATTGGTAGAAAAAAGTTACACACTTTTTTTTGTGTGTGTTTTTTGATGAGTCTGGGGAAAGTAAACGTAAGAATAAAGTTTCAACTCCTATAATAATCTCTTTTTGGTTTAAGCTTGCTGTGAATATTACACTTAGTAAAATCATTTACAAAAGTAGTTAAGCAAGGATACCCAGAAGTGACATCAAAGTAGGAGAACAATATTCCCTTTTTTTTAATATGAGCAGAAATTTCAAGAAGAAGGAAGGAAGCATGTTAACTGCTCATGCTTTGGCAGTTTTGCAGTTAGGTTAGCTCATATTCAAGCACAATATTTAAAACCTTGAGCAATAAAAAATCATGCATACAATGACCCTACTATGAGGGTTTGATCATAAAGAAATTTATGAAAATTTCAAATCATATTTCTACTGGTTATCTGCTTTCTGAATCTGAGGACACATAGCAATCAGTTTCTGACCTTTTCTTATAATTTTGAGAGATAAAGAAGGCTATTTTATTTTAGTGATTCAAGATACTCACAAATTATAGGTTTTTATGTGCTGGCACTTAGAAGGCCAAACATCATGAAATGCTCCATAAAGAGTCAGGAATACTATGACCACTTCCCAGTAACCTTCACTAGTAGTGATTTCAGGAGGTGTCTGGAAAGGCTGTTATAATTAGGTTATTTCCTGAGTAGTATTTTGTACTCATTTTCTTATGAAAGAGAAGTTAGTGTTTGGACCTACTCCCACTGAAGTGAGATTTCAGCGGCAAAACTGTTCGATGTTTATTAAGTTTTAAGAGAGACAAATTAACTTTTAAATTTTATTCTTCATTGGCTGTTAACATACATCATTGAAAAAAAAGTCCAAAAAGCTACTGAACTACACCCCCAAAGCTAAAAGTTCATTACCTTTAAGGCAATTTTAGCCTACTTATAATTGTTAGACATTGATACATTCTGTTCATGTGAGTCACAGCTCTAGATGTGAATTATATTGCATCTGGAATAATATATAACTAATAAATCTTAGTCTTTTGTCTAAAAAACTATACCTATTCCTATCTTATCCATCACAAGAGAAACTGTGTTATCTAATTGGAATAGAATCCTGCAGGTTTTTGCAAACCAGAAGATAAACTTTTTAATGTATGCTTTATCAAATTCCTGAATACTGTAGACTTATTATTCAGAAAAATATTATGTTATTTTAGAAATAATTGTGGTTTAAATTAAATATGTTTAAGAAAAGTAGTGCCTTGGTGTACATGTCTATTAAAGGTTTTGATGAAAATGAATATCATTTCATATTATTATGTGAAATAAATTCAAAACAAATAACTAATTCAAATGCCAAGTTTGAAAGGTACTCTCAGTAATAAAGTTGAGGAGAGATACTCACACCAGCATTTCCAATTGAGTTCATAACTGCAAGGATTGACACAATATAAATGTTTGAGTTACACAGTGTTAAATGTCATGTCTACTGCTGAATGGTGAAACATTTGAAATACCTTTTCCCAAAGGCTATCATAGATCTGCATATGAAAAGGTCATTTAATGTTGGGAATCCAGGCAGAGCTAGTACGGGAAATTCATGCAAAAGCTGAATTACCACAAGTAAAGAGCAAATTAGTAGTTTATTTTACACAGCTCCCACAGAGGTAATATAAAAGAATGAACTCTGTAAGGGCAGTCTTGAAAGCTAGAAAAAAATGGCCAAATGCAAGTGGGAGAAAGTGATAAGCTTGAACACGTGAGATAATGCCTGCAGCTCTGCACCTGTGCAGTTCTGCACCTGTGCAGCTCTGCAAATATGCACCCCAGGGATGGCACCTTGGCCAGGTTGAGTCCTCCCATACCCTCACTCATGTCCACATGCAGGAATGTTCTCAGGTCACCTCCTGTGCTCCAGGACCTAATGGAGGAGGCCCTTGCAGCACTCCTGATGCAGCTCTTAAAGCATCCTTGAGGAGATGAGAGCAGTGCTGCTACACAGACCTGTAAAATTGCTCAATGGAGGGAAAACAGAAGGATCTTTTGCCATACTAAGAAATATGGAAAAAAAGACAAATCATAAGAAAGATGAAAATACTGGCTTTTTTTCCCAAACATTGCAGACTTTGAAGTTTTGCCTCCTCTACAGCCAGGGCTTACAGACAGATCCTGAGGAATGGCTTCTGAGTACTCACAAGTTGTACTGCCATCCAGAAGGTCCCAGCACCCTTCTGTTCTCAGCTCAAAACAATCTGAAACCAGGCATGCCATTCCATCATGGCTTCAGCTGCTCTGTCCTCAAATAAAAGTTCCTGGTAAAATGGGCAAGGAGCAGCACTCAGTCATAGGCCCACAAAATACCTGCAGGCCCCTGCACGTACCAGGGAAGCTGGACAAGCTCTGCTTGCTCCCACCACCTTGTATTTTCCCAAATTGTCCCTCTGAGGGTTAAGCCTGCAGAGAAACTGGGCACCAGCAAAGTGTCCGAGGGGAGCTGGCAGTGGTGCCATCCCTGGGACGGCCAGGCTGGCCCTGGCTGAGGCTGTGGTAGCTGAGCAGCCCTAGCTCCCAGGAGGGGCTGGTGGCAGAGCAGGCTCCTCTGCCACTCCAGGTCCTGGTTGTTGGGAGGGGAAGCCAGGATGAGAAGGAGAAGGAGAGCAAGGGCAGGCACATGGGCACAGACAGAGCAGGTGCAACATGGAGGAGCGAGGCTGTGCATGCATTGAGCACATCCAAAAGCAGCAGCTACTGAGGGCAAGGCAGCTGTGCCTGCAGCTGGCTGTGTACAAGCTCTGCAGGAATACTGGGTCAGCCACTGCCAAAGCAGGCTGTGAGGCGGCAGATTTGGGTGGCCTGTTGGCCTCAGCTTTGGCACCCTGTTGACATTGAAGAAGTGAAGCTTTTGGCCTTGACAGTGGCCAAAGGGTAGCATTGACATGGCTGGCTCTGATCTTACAGGAAAAGTACATCTGCAGCTGTGCAGATGTGATCTTCTTGTAAAAAACATTGTGGGGGACTCCATAGCCATTCCATGTGGTTGCTCCAGCATTGGGAAACAGCACAGCCCCCTGTGTGCCAGGAATTTTGATTAAAGAATTCATCAAGGAGTGATTTTCAGTGTGTTCAATATTTCTGCCGTGATCGAATCAATAAATGATTGACATAAATGCCTCCTGATCTTATGACAACATGTGTGGTATGTCTGATCTGAATACTAAAATATTCCATATATTTTTCAACAGCAACAAATCTATTTTTGACAAAGAAAAATATAGCAATTCAACAGATGCACTTCTAACACCAGGAGCGTCAGAAAATCTATCCCTAAAGCACTGACTGGGCACCATGGGGGTATATAAGAGACTTAAAAATCATAATTGCCTTAAACACTATTAAGATCAACAAAGGACTTTGGGCAAACTGTATTAAGAGGCTGCTAACATCAAAGCCCACCCTCTAATATCACTGTCACCACCAGCTCACCCCAAATATGCCTCCTGGATTTGGAGAATTTGGACTGTAAACTTACCTGATGCAAGGTAGAATAAAGGTGGCACTATTGTTCAATTATCTCTGGTCTTAGGAGAAGTAAACAAGGCTGAAGGAGAAGAATGTATCCACAAGGAAAGCCAAACTCAGCAGCTGTGCTGAAAATCAGCTCTGGCTGGGTTTGGGGCAGGCAGGCCATAGTCCACAGACTCATTTGCCAAGGCCAGGTGCGTACAATCTCCCTGCCAGCCAAGGGGGAGGAGAAGAGTTTTTGTGTGTAGGATGGCAAAACCTCGGCTACAGGGGGGTTGAACACCCATCACCAGAGGCTACAAGTCAGATAAGAAGCAGACCCTGCAGAGAGTCTTCCCTCAAACAAACTGCCTCAGTTGTAAAACTCCTCCAGCCACTGGGAAAGTCACATTCACAGAGGACATTGATGTGAGAGGCAAGTGTCTTGTTTTAAAAAGAGTCATAAACCATCAAAGACCACAGAAGCGCTCCCCAGACTCATTCCTAAGGCCTTGCACAGATCCAGACTGTGTTGCAAAAGACAGTGTAGAACTCCCCAGTGCAGAGGAGGTGCTTGGCATGCACTATCTGTTTCATGGGACCCCCATCACCAAGAGGACCAGAAAAAGAGGACAAATGGAACCCTGCTGGATCCACAAGGGTCGTGAATATCTACTTCATCTTCTTTCTCTCCCCCACCTTCCTTCTGCATTTCCTATTTCTTTCTCCCTCTCTCTCTGATCCAAAAGCACAAGACACTACAAATTCCATTTTGGCATTGTATAACCTAACATCACTAACATGCCTGTGGTATGAAATAGCATAATGTTCTGTGACAAGATGTAAGCAAGAATGAGTAAGAAGATACCAAATCTTTCAGATGCATAGAATGTTTTCAGGCCAAATATCATTGACTTCTTGTATCTAATCCAAATATAAATTAATGAATTGGTGCTGACAGGAAACGCATGTAAGATCAAAAAATAAACAATTTTTCAGTTTCTATTATATTGGACATTTTATAATTTCCTTCTTTGTTCCTTTCTTTTATTTTTCAGGAAAATAAAAATTACTTTCTCTTCAGATTAAAGTAATTACTATTAACCTTCAGTAGCACAAATTGGTATTAAGCACAGGTGTTAGGTTGGCCAAGTGTTAAAAGAAAAGAGAACCAAAAGAACAGAGAGGGTCTTTATGACAGCAAGCTCATAAAAGTTTCATAAAAATGTTAAATAGATGGAGAGGAAAAATAGGTCTTCTTAGAGAAAAAAAATAAGCAGTGAAAAGGCCATTGCAAATTCTGTATGCTACTGAGGTTTCACACAAACTCTTTCTCTCTCCAACAAAGAATTTCTGAACTTAAAATAAGATCTATTAGTCTTTTATAGAAGTCTCACATAATCTCCTCTCCTCCAAAATATTTTTTAGATTTCATGATTTTTAGTACAGAACCAAGATTTCGTCAAAATAACATCGAAAATACTGATGCTTCTTGTGCTATTGTGGAAAGAAAATAATGATTCCTCGTAAGACGTAACTAAGAGATCTACAAGTCACATGCTATTTTGATGGCACTGGTACATGCCTTTTATTAATTGTAAATGTTTTCTTTCTTTTACATGCAATTGAATAGTTTGTTTATATGGTTTTCAAGCATTTGTCTTTTGAGGAGATGATCATGACACTGTGATCTTACAGGATACCTTTAATGAAATGAGGCTTATCTTACTCTATTTTGAAGAACACTCTCCTGTTAGACTCTAGAATTAAACTGAGTGAATTTAAAGACTGTTTCTGTATGTAATTGTATAAAGAAACAAACCCACGGCTACTTGGAATAGGGAATTTTGGGGCATCTGTGAGAATGCACTACATGAGAGCAGAGATGCTCAAGGACAGGGTAGATCCCACTTACATGATAGGGATTCCCCTAGAAGGTACAGAATGCATTAAGCTGTTTCCTTTTCAGTAGTGTTTCTCTATTTCTAAAATGCTGGTATATTTTCACCATCTATGTATATTTTGAACACCTATGTGTTCAAAAAATAGTGAACAGTGTTTTTGTTTAAAATATGGTCTGAAGGCAAATTTTTTTCTATCTCCTTTGAGACTGAGCCTCAGAAGGCAATATTAAAATTAGCCACTGTTCGTTTCCTTTGCTAGCATCAGGATCCAGCTCAAGACTTCCTGATTGCACAGATAAAACATAAATGGGGAAGGGAGGGAGAAAAGACTGTCAATCCAAAACATTACACAAATTGTCACAGATTTCAGCCTATTTCCTTCATGGATTCAATTTAAACCCCTCTGGGATGCTTACCCAGATAAGGAGATAAGAAACTTCTTCACATATGCAACATGAACCAATTCCAAGATCAATGTGTTGCAACTCCTTCCAATGGATTGCAATCTCACATGGAGAGGGTAAGATGCCCCCAAAGGCTGTCTGGGCTGACTATTTGTGTAACACAATGGCCTCTCTCCCACTGTCACTGCATCCCCTTCCCAGGTGCAGGGCTGAGGGAAGGATGTGAAAGTGCTTTTGATGCATTTGGGAGGGTGAATACAAATGCAGAAGGCTACTCCTAAAATGTCAGCCTGATGACAGGAATTACTGGCACAACTATGAGTAAACCCTTTCCCTTTCCT
Organism: Taeniopygia guttata; assembly: GCF_048771995.1. Taxonomy (NCBI): domain Eukaryota; kingdom Metazoa; phylum Chordata; class Aves; order Passeriformes; family Estrildidae; genus Taeniopygia; species Taeniopygia guttata. The sequence goes on along the minus strand of NC_133027.1, from coordinate 66,668,451 downwards.
GCAAAATCATTGGCAACAACAAACTCCAAAATTATGTACAGAATTTGTATTAGCTTAAACTACATTTGTTAGAATTTTCTACAGTCCTCCATCCTACATAGCAACAACTGAGTTTCATATTTTATGTGTACAAGATCTTTGGTCTAAGATTAGCTTTTCCTCAAAAACATATTTCACATTGCTATGGTATTTCCAAATGAATTACAATCTTATCCTATACATCTGTCCAGGTTTTAATATAATCAGAAAAGCATATGGTTATGCATATTAACATACTATGAGAAGGAGACGCGTTAGGCAGACCTCAGTTTTCAGCTGTGATAACTTGACTATAAGCGGTTGGAAAGCATGTTAAATTATAGAGTGAGGACAAAAACAACTACTGTTTTGAGAATGCAGATTTAAAATAATGAATCTGGGGTTACATGCATACGCAAGTGCAAAAACAGAAGAAGGAGTTGGGGCTTATATTTCTGACAATTTTTAAAATGCCACTGCAGCTTGATGCAGAGGGAGGCCAAAGGATGAAGGCTGTGTAAGTTTGGAGATTTTAAGAAATATCAGCAGCACTCATCTCCTCACTTTTGCCTCTCTTGGTTCCAACATTCCTTGGGTGTCTGTTGCCTGTACAGATGCAAGGGGACTGTATTTTCTACAGATACAGCAGTACAGTGAGGCCATGTTTAAAAGCACAAAGGCATAGTTGACAAAACCCACTCATAGGCTTTTGGGAATCTAAGAGCTAAACCAAGTATCTTTTGAGATTAATTAAAAGAATTCTCAGTGTACAGAGTGGAAAAATCTAACAGTATAAGAAAACCCCAGAAATTGTTACTGAACTCTGGAAAACTATAAAATATATCTTATTTATGTGAAAGAGCCAAGGCAAGCTTACTAAAGAATCAGAGAAAACAAATGGCTCTGCAAAAAAAGCTTTTGAAGTCTGATAAAGGTCAGCTGAAGTGAAAGATCTTTCTTTCACTTCGTCAAGATATATCTAAAAATGAAATGTATCCATTCTTCTGATTTCTTTATGGGCTATTCACTTAAGAGCTGGACTCAGACCTTGTGGGTGCCTTCCAAATCTGTGAATATTCTGTGATTCTGTGAAAAGGCTTTACTCTACAACAATAATAAAGGCTGATGACTACTGGCATAACATTTTTGCATAAGGATTTCCATTTTTCCTTAAATAGTTTGTCTGCCCTAATCTTAGGTTAGTGTTTTCTGGGAAATTTCAAACTCTTATTAAATGGAACACAAACATTTCCATGGTGCCCCTTTAAAAGAAGTCTAAATTTATCCAGACTGAATATCTACTGATTTTATTTTTCAAAAACAGAGGCTCAAGCAAATGACTGCTGAAAAAAATTGAGAGTTTCAGGCTTATACAATGCCTCTGAGAATTCTCACAGTATACAATGACAGTATATCCAAACTGCCTTATTGCATCTTCCTTAGCTAACAAAGTGGGCATATGAAACAAATAAGATAAGCTAAAAACAAAATTAAGATATTAGAGAGGAAACAAAATAGGATCTGATAGAAATAAAGTAAATCACCAGACCCTGCTAGGGCTAAGTTTAACTTCTTATTTAGAGATGATATTTGAAGATAGTACTTTTAATGCAATGTCTGACACTTTACTGCAATTATAAAAAAAAAGGAAAAAAGAGAAACTTTTTTTACTGAATTAACATACAGGGATCTTCTGAAACAATCTCTTGTATAGCACTTTGCAGCCAAAAGAACTGTCCATAATTATGTTTTTTGACCCTTTTGTTCACTAAGATTTTTTATTTGTTCAGTTGTGGGGGGAAAGCAAACACTCTCAGAAAGACAACTAAGTAGAAGCTAGGCTCTCAGTGGTGCTGCAACAAAGTTTGGTAGCACACTCCAAGTACATCTGCCCGGTGAGGACGACCTCTCTTCATGTAAGCCTTAATTGACCTCTGAAGTAGTGCAGTGGTCTGGCAGCTTTGTGCCCTGTACTGCTTCCTAATAGAGTAGTGGCTGATGCATTCCTTGTAACCACTTTCACTCAGTGAGCATTAGAGAAGCCTCATTGTAACATCTAAAGAAAAGCTCAGGAATGGCAGAGCTTTTATCTGGACTAAAACCTTGGTGTGACAAGTTTCACTTGGCACTTCTCAGCCAAAGATTAGAGTTTACCTCAATAAGCAGCAAACAATCAAGACTAAAAATGACATCTAAAAAACCTCTGCAGTATCTTGTTGGAACACTCACTACCAGCCTTGCTGTCAACCCTACAACCCAAAGAGAGCTGTAACTGAAGTTTTATAGGAAAGTAACTTGCAGGAGCTCCCGCCACAGTACTCGATTTTCTGTTAAGTCTCATCAGTAGCTATAGTAATGTCTGCATTCCCAATGAAAAAATCCAACCTGAGACAGAACAGGTTGTTAACAACATCATATTTTAAAATGTTATCACATACATTGACTGGGAATAGAGGTTAGATGGGACAGTTTTCCTTGGCAATATTAATCAGATTAATTACTTAAATTTTTTTAGTCAAAGAAGATAATGATTTTGCTCTTTTTATAAGTATGTGTCTGCCTATAACAAAAATTATTGATGATCAAAGATAAATGGATTTAAGACAAAAGAAATCCAAATCTGAATTATCTATTACATTGACATCATAGTGCTAGGAAGAAAAGATGAAACATCACTTCCTGAATTGCATCCATTTTAGTCACATTTTGTTATAGATGTCAGCTCTGTCAGAATATCATCTTTCTGAATGAATTAGTGCAAAATTTAGTACTTCACTTTAAAAGAAGAATAAGATTGTAATGGCATTTCAATTTTCCTTCATCCTCTTGTTAGCACTTGATAAATGCACTCTCACAAGCACTGCTGCTCATCTGACATAATGCCTGCAATCTTAATTTAACAAATATGAAGAAAATGCAAAGGCAGAAAACATTTTGGTTTTCTTAACATTTTTTTGAGATTTCTGCTATTTTTTTCTTGACACTTAATTTGAGTGAATTAGTAGTCACTTTTTCTCCCCTCCTAAGCAATGTTTTATTCTGAGTGGGTATTCATATTAACAGAGGTTGATGAAGATAAAAGACAATGTCAATGAAAAATAACTGAAGCACTTCTGTATATTCATGCATGTATACAGAGCAAGAGACAGACAAGCTGGTTTTGTCTCTTACCAATGGGGTGCTATGAAGTCTTTTTCTGAACCACAAATGAGCATTTTTCTTTCTTTTCTCATAGAGTTGTGTCAGAACACGACACTTGGAATAGACATTTCCCCTGTGAAAACTGCTGTGCTTACCATCCTTGAGAAACAAAACAATGCAAAACCCAACTGCAGGCACAACTAAAGGCACAACAATGACTCAAGTGCCAAATGTTGACTGGGCAATCTTTCTGAGAGATACCATTAGAGATTTTCCATCTTCTGAGCACACAGCACCACCAGTCATCTCCTACACAGGGAGATCTGTAGCTGGAGCTTTGATTAACTTTGGACTCAAAGTTAGTCAAAAGCATTAGCAGTGGCAGGAGGGGTCCTAGGATATAGGGACAGGTGAAAGCTTTGGGGAAGCAGGTTGGTTGCTCCTGGCAGATCCTAAAATGTGGATCCTAAAACTGGGCAGCAAAGTTGAGCCTTCCTTTGCCTCTCTCAGTACTCCCTCCCAGCCACTTTCTTTGCTTAGATCTGAACTCTTACAGAAAAAAATGAAGTTATGCCATCTGGCTGGTGATATTGCAGTCCAAACAGTAAAAGAGAAGCTTTAGAAGCTGGGAACTTCAGAAAAGAAAGAAAAAAAGGAACAATAATAATGGAACAGTGCTAAAAGGGATTCTGCAGAACAGAAAGAATCTTTTAGTAAGTTTTTATTTTCTGTATTTTGGGAAAGAGACAGATAATGTATACATACCAGTAGATGGTGACGGTGTTGATGGGGATGATGAATGGTAATGTCCCTTCCCAACTCAGAAGGAAATCAAGTAGCAGCTCCAAAGGCTCAGGAATTTTTATATAGATGTGTTCAGATAACTTCTGACAGAAGTTGCTGACGAGCCTCTAAAATACTAGACACTATTTTCAATAGCTGTTGGCAGTCATGAAGTGCCAGAGATCTGCAACAAAGGCAGTGTTCTGCAATATTTAAAAGGATAAGTGAGTTAACCTGAGTAATTACAGGTCTGTCAGCCTGACATCCATTTTGGAAAAAATAGCAGGTTATTTTGTCAGCTGACATGGAATTTGTGTACAAAAAATATTAAGCGAATGGGGCAGTGTAAGGGTTGCCAGACATTATGTATATGTGGAAACTAGGTGTTTACAATTCAGTTATCCAAATCATCTCTTATAATTGAATTTATAATCTTGGTTATAAAAAGTAATGTAATCAATGCAATACTATTCAATTTCCACAGGACATCTACCTTCATTTTGGGTGACATTTTGGCTATGAGCCTGGAATGATAAGAATCAGTACTGCAGACATAAAATAGATTAAAATCTGGCTGGTAGGTTTCAATATACACTTGCAGTAAAGGAACACTAATTGATTGGATGCATCTTATTGTGTCCCATAATGATCTGTCCTTAGATTTTACAAGTTAACATTAATCAGTGACCTGGAAAAGCAAAAATACAAAAGCATTACCAATAATATTTACAACTGACAGAAAGATTGGGAGACAAGTTACCAATGCAGTCTGATCTAGGTTAGTCAGTAGACTGGACAGAGACAAGGGAATATGCAGTTAAATACACACATAAATTTAAACTTTCAAGAACTAAAAATGCTATGCATAAGGAATATTGGAGTCCATCACAGGATGCAATTACTGGCACGGTAATTATAACAGATAATCCCTGAAGGTAATGCTGTGGCTAAAAAAATAGAATTGAAGTTTAGTTTTGTAAATAAATGTGGTACAGTGGTAACAGAGATTATACTACCTTACCTCTAATTCACAGTATTACAACTGCTTCTGCACCAATATCCAGCATTACAAATTAACAGAAAAATGGTGAAATCTCAAAGAGTAGCCATCAAGATCATGAAAGACAGAAGGATGTGACTTTAAGTGAGCTATACAAAAGTTGAGTCTCTTCCTTAAATTAAAAACAAATAAACAAACAAACAAACTCCAAAGCAACATCCAAAAATAAAGCATTAAGCAGGTTTTAATTGTAGGAGGAATTAAATTCTAGAACAACATTTGAAGACATCCATTGGTATTAAGGAACTTACCAGGCTGGATTTCAGAGTGAGTTAAGTGTACACATACAATTTTACAATGTAAGGCATCCTTGAATAAAATGCTTGGAGAATTGTGATTTTTAAGTTGAACTTTGTCTTGGGAAACTTCTGCTCAAGTGGCACTAAGGCTAGACCTCTGTCTCTACTCTGTATTCCTAAAATATATCTCCTATTTCAAAACAGTTAAAGTTCTTACAACACCACAACTTCTACAACCCTTGGGAACATCTTAAAAATGGAGACTTTCTAACTGAAGCACATGAAATGTCATTTATCTGTAATATATTCCTATATTTCATCAGTACAGTTGGTCACACTGGTATCCAGGCTGCTTAAGCACAAAGCATGCAACTTAGGAATTGTCCATAAGAGTGCTCTAGGCTGTAAATCAAGATTAAATAATTTTACACTTCTAAGTCCTTGAGAGGCTAGAGTTTGAAATGCTAATGCCATTATCTCTAAGGTATTAGTTGTGAAAGTTTCAGTGTGATGTTACAAACTCAATGAGGCCTCTGCAGACATGAAAGTTCAAATCAAGCAGTTCGGCATTTGGATCACTCATCAGAAAAGTGGACAATATAGCTTCAATTTCAACCTGAGAGAGTAAGAAAATACATCTTTCACATAGGAGAGTGGCTTAATCACTGAATAGGGGGCTTCTTGAGCTGGATTCTAGTGGATCTGACTGCAATGGAGTGAACTTTCCTCATAGCAGTCTGTATGGGCTGTGATTTGGATTTGCAGCTGTTTGGATTCACTCTTGTTCTACCAATTTTCTCTCCTTGTCCCCTTGGCACAGAGTGGGGAGGGATGAGTGCGTGGCTGTGTTGGCTGTTGGTCAGGGTCAACCCTCCACAGGGAATAACAAACACATAAAGAGTTCTTGCAAAACACAGCAGTGTCACATTTGAGAGTAATGCTTCAAAACATGGTATTCTCCTCTTCTCAGGGAAAAGGTGATCCATAACCTCTTCAGTTAGTGTCATCAGTGAGATAACATTTATAATAAGAGCCCCTATCATGTGTCCTTTCTTAGCCCTTAAGAGTCCCCCAAGATAAAACATTTTCTTAATGTTGAAATAATTTCAGTTGTCCTAAGCACTTTTCCATAATAAATGCATGAATGAATCACTATCTCTAAAGCCAAGGTGCAACCAATCACCATTTCAAGGCGTGTTAGGCTAAGGGAAAACATTTATTTTGTTGTGTTCTCTTCATTTAACTATGACACATATTTAGATCCCTCTTTTCTACTGGGTCTACTCCTAATTGACAGTGAGCAGAACTTCTTGCTACTTACAGAGCTTAAATGCTCTGAGTAAAATCAAAGTTGCAGAAATTAAGGGTAAAGCATCTGTGCTTGCAAGTGTGCTCTACCCTGTCCCTCTTTTTATTAAAATGTATGCTTTTGCCTATTGGTGCTTCTGACTACAGTGTAGAGAAAAGCATTTTCCCTTTATTCTAAGTAGCAATGGACTTTGTCACCACAAAGATCATTAGTAGCAGCATGAAGTTACTATGAGATTTAAATTCAAATTTACATTACCATGGAGCAATTCTTTATAGAGATTAACACTTTTAGAATGTATCCCTGAAATCTTCCTGCACAAAAGTAAGGCAAACTGAATAAATATTGTTTCTATTTGTGAGATAGACAGGCTTTCCCTCAGGTTACATGTTTTATAACCCTCTTTCCTCATATACATGTACAGTTTGCTTATATGAGTGTATATTTACCTTGAAATTGTATAATAATTAAAACCAAACTTCTTCCTACAGAAATCAGTGGCAAATCTTCAAGGGACATCAATGACATTAAATTGAAAGTTAATTTTATTCTTATATTAAAATAATCCAGAGGTAGGAAAAGCCAATTATTATTTAATTGTAATGACTAAAAAGCTATTTTTTCAAATTATTTGCCTGTCTGAAAACTAAGGTCAGCTCAGGCATTTAGTTTTTTAGTCTAGAGAAAATGTGCTTGCAATTGACTGAGGGCATGATCATACATTCTGTGTGGTTCAGAGATGCTTATGCCTTACTTTCCAAGCGACAAAAATCTGGTGGATTACATTAAAAACTTGAAAAGAACAGCCCTGGAGATGAGTGATTTTGCAGTACTTGTGTGCTTTTCCAGAAGGCACTACCTTCCAAAAACAATAAAAAGCCAACTGAGCTTTTTAGAGATTGTTCTAAGTATCAATATAGATTCTGAGATATAAGCCTGGGAGAGGGAGTTGTAGGAAAGATTAGGAGGCAACATACAGAAAAGTATTGGCTATGATTATTATGGGATGGGATGATGAGACCTGGAGTCAGAGGTAGAGACAATTAGAAGATTCCTAGATGATATTTTTGTTTCTCTAGGGTGCTGATTCAGCAAAAGCAAATGATTCAGCAAAAATCCTGTCATATCAACAAATTTCCCCCCAGAACAAGGCAGCCTCGTGCCCTTTCGTGGTCGCTTCCAGTTGCCTTCTGCATGCTGCTGTTAGAAAATGAAACCTTCCTACGAAGGAAGGCAGCACAGATAGGGCCTATTCTAAATATGATCTATGTATTTTTTTAAAATTCTGTTTCACAAAACATTGTGTGCTCCAAATTTTAAATTAGTATTTGTTAGAGGCTAGACAATTTAAATAGCATCCTTGAGAGTTGAAGTTTCTAGAAGTAGAAGAAGCCTGGCAACACCAAAAAACCCATTAGCTTTTTACATCAGAAATCTTTGTGTGGCAGAGACACAGAAGTAGTTTCTTTCTTTTTCTGCTTTGTGTGTTATTTTCCTGCATGTATTATGATAAAAGAGCTGCCTAAGCTTGAGAATTTAAGCACATACAAATTAGCATTCTAAGATTATTCATTATAACAGAGAGAGAAAAAAATCCAGGTGACATTTACCATAGTGTAATCCAGTATAGCAAATGAGTAATTAAAGCAAAATAAACAAAATACTTAAAAATAAATCATAGCTTTTACATGGGTAAATACAATAGTTTCAACATTCAGTTAGCTGCCTACTTACCTTGATCTTCTATTCATAAAATTAGAAAATAATTAGAAATTAGAAAAGAAACCTAATAAGTTTTTTCAGCACTTCACTTTAAATTAAGAAAGGTAGTAGCGACTAACTGTTTTGTCACTTCAAAACAGCACATCCAAAATCCTGCCTTTTTTCTCTAGTGGGTTGCAGCCTGTCTTCATTTCACCCACTCATCAATTTTCATAATCCCTTGATATGCACAGTTCTAAGACTCTTTGGTTTCCCCCTACTCACCCACTGCAGAGTCCCTTACAAAGCTTATAAATGTCTGCTCTATCAGTAGAAAGCCTGTCTTTAATGTGAGATAAGCACAACCAGCCTCATCTTGTAAGGCACTAGGCATTGCTGTGATTCCAATCTACTCCCAGAAACTGTATTGTTTAAGTGTGTGGTTAGTTCTTGCCCTCCATAATCCAAGTGCCTGAAGTTAAGATAGCATTCACTTGCCATTTGGGATCAAGCAAGAGCATTCTGCACCTTACAAGATTATCACACAGTATCATCATGGCTAAATTTCTGTCAATAGCTCCTTATTGACTTCATTACAGTCAAACCATAGTCCTGAATACAGATGGTTTACCAGAAATTTGAAGACAATATTATTATTCATTTATCCTCAGGGTATGAGCTATAAAAAGCAGTTATGTGACTCTGAATATTCATGGTACCAGTGCATTCCTGTTTCTCACTTCACAGACAACAACACCTCTATGACAAAGGTGGAATGCATTATTTCACATATATTTGGACTCAGTAGAAAAGTCAGAAGTACATGATGTGACAAGGACAAAGGATTTTACAAACATGACTATACTCTAAGTTGTCTTGAAGGCATTGTGTTATAACATGTTGGTTGGGATCTGAAACAACCAGAAAATATTGATGTCCATATTCTATCTCCTAAAATTAAAACAGATAATCGGAAATTCAGCACTAAATTAATTTAGAAAAACTGCTGGGTAAGAATGCTAATTAACCTAGCTATCAAGTTCTAGCTTTCATTCATAGTGTTTTTCAATTAATTTACTTTGCATGAGCTGTCACGTGAATTAAATCATTTTAGGTATAAATCAGTATTCTAATTGGTGAGACCTCTGGAAAATGTCATTGCATCTTTTTTAGAAAACTTGTGGTTTTCTTCAGTCACAGGGGGCAACATCTGTATCACAAGTAAGAGAATAAGTGAAATATAAATTCCACATGCAAATGGAAATTTTCCCCAAGCAAACAAAACCAGTAGCAACTGGGGCTCTGTACTCTAAGGGCAAAATCCATTACAGGGACCAGTTGCTGATGAGAGGACAAATACTGACTTAAACACGTGTAAACTGAAACAGTGGGCTTAATTTGACTGATGGGATTATTTTGTTCTGAGTTTCTCTTCCTCTACAATCAGTATCATCAGCACAGCATACTTTGGCTGTTCCTAATCAGCTGAATAAACAAAACATTAAGATATTCTTCACATAAAACATTTTTCTCACCTCTTTACATAACTAAAACTATTCACAAATGATCAAGATTTAATGGCAAAAGAATTGTCAGTTCTTACTATGTCCACTACCATCTATCAAATTCCAGTCACATGCATTTCAAATAAAACTGTTCTGGAATATCTGCAGCTATTTTGATCAGACAACATCAAAAGTTTGAACTTTCCTCAGTCATTAGTTTGAACTTTCCTCAGTCATTTATCTCAGCAATTAATCTCTAGCACAAGTGAAAACATTGGTCTTTTTCTAATTGGAATTTGTTGGCTTACCAGGGATCAGTGCTTGTTTTGCATTTAACCATTAGGATGCAGAGCCCAGTAGTTCCCAGTGGCTTTGTTTGCTTGGAGAAAAGGAAGCATTTTTGACACATAAAACTTCATCTCCAGCTGGTCTGGATTCCTACTAGTAAGCAATTTTTTTCCAGCCCTCAAATCGTTCCGGGTTTTATCTCTATCTCTTTTCAATATCCTAATATTGATTTTTAAAAGTTGACAACAGAACTGAACAAATACCAAAATTAAGATTATTTATCTTTAGATTTATGTGAAGTTCCCACTTTCTCAAGGATGACATTAGCTTTTGGGTTGGGAATTTTTTTCATACATAGTTCCTCTATAATCATAAAGTGCATTAGGACTTCTTTCAAGGACACAATTCTCCTATGTAAGCTGTACTTGATGGTCACCCTTGATTTGCTGAGATCAGTGTGCTGAGCTTAAACTTATGGGACATCTGTTTTTCTGACATTGCACAGTGCTTTTTCAATAAAAATATTCTGTAATACTGATTCAGTGCCTGAAAAGAAATCTAAGATACTTGATCTGCACTTTCAATCTGTAACTACCAAGTTTGCATTTTCATCAGGGAATAAAATCAGGTTTGTTTGAGAAGAGCAATTCTTCATAGCATCACACTGATTTGTTTTAATTTAATTACAGGTTTTTGTCAGCTGAAGTCTGCATCACCATCTTACTATTATTCTGAGGATTACCATCTTGGTAGCCAGAGTTGTCTGGCATAGCTCATTTGTCTTTTGTGTTTGGATTTTTGGTATAACTCAATACTGTCCATTTTTGTCTGGTCTATAATATATTGAAATCAATATTTGTTGACTCACTCAACTTCACAGCATCAGTTTTGCACATTACTGTCTCAATGCCACTTTCACTACATCCTGATTCTACCCTTTTTCGGGATGTTAGCATTGAAGGACACGAGTAGGGCATGGTTAGGGGCATATGTTTAATAGAGTATTGTTTATCTCTTTCTGAGTTTGGTGACAAATCCATAAGGAACTCCTGGAGAACCTTCCTGTCCTAACGACATTTCCAGGTTGGCACTCTGTGGGAGGGAAGGAATTCTGCCTCTAGGTGACACACACTGACATCATGTCACTTAGTATGCTCAGACTGAGCTGTCAGATGTTGGTGTCCTGGTCTAACTTGACAGGGGACAAAGAATGGTTTGAGTTGTACAGGTATCCACCTGAAAGAGGAAGGTTAAGCCTATTTAACTGGAAATGCAGTGACACCTGAGACCCACAATTGTAGTGCCTTGAGGGTGGAAGGGAACAAGAAAGGACTAAGTGACACCCAGTTTGCCAGGGCCGCTGTCAGGGCTGCTGTCTGGCTGATTCCCCCTTCTCAAAATCTTCAACACTTTTGTTCCAGTGGAGCAGCTGTCCCAGCTCAGCACTTTGCTTCATATAGCTGACAGCAGTAGAGTTTTTAATCCGATGCTGCATGGGTTTATCCTCCCAGGAAATATGGCCTGGAAAATAAGGGAATCCTCCAATAGAATGCTGTCAGCTTGCCACTGTAACCCTTTATGAATAGTTCAATAGGAGTGGATTTTTACTTTCTAGTCTCTCAAATAATCCTACAGTTTTCCAGTGCTCATAACACAGCATTTCTCAACAGTACTACCAATATTCCGTTTCACATATTTGCTGTTTTGGCAAGAGACTGAAATCTACTCATGTGGAACTTGCAGTTAGGGAAATACATTCTCATTAGGAGGATCACCAATTTCAATATCCAGCACGAACTTCTACATGTCAAATTTCTATTTACTGAAGCCTTTCCACAACATCACAAGGGTAAGAAAGGCTTAAAAACAGTCTTCAAAGGTTTTCTCACTTCCTGGCAACTAATTGCAAATTTATCTTTTATATTTATATTCTACTCCACCTAGGAAAATATATTCAATGTTCAATGGAGCATGGCCAAACATTTTAAAAGAGAATTTATGAACACTTATTCAGATTCCCAATAGTTGTCATTTGAACGATATTCAAGTCTGGTCCTTATTGCTGTTTTCTAGGATGAGTTTTGTTTGAATAAATGTCTGGGAAATTACTAGCTCGTGCAAACCCATCTGTATCCGCAGATTAATAAGAATGAATGTTGCTAGTGAAACCACTGAATTTAAGAAAATGAAGGCTTGTTCCTACCACATTTCGCAAAGAGAAGCAAGAGTTAAATTCACTGGGGAGCTTGAATGGGAAGAACTCATTCAAGATTCAGCCTCCTTCTAGGTGGAAGGGAAAAGTTATGTATCTGAATATCCTCTAATATCTATGCAAATCCAACAAACACAGTTCTGTTTTTGCACAATTTTACACTACTCCAAATTAACTATGGCATACACCTAGATGTGGAATTCACTACCCCTGAAGATTTTTACGGCTTTCTGAGTATTGTCAGCTCAATAACCTGAAAAGACAACATCTGATGGCTGTGCTGAGCTCTATTCAGGATCCACTGGAGTCCACAGGGGGCCACCAATTAACTTCAATGAGCGTTTGACAGGTGCCTTATTGCTACGCTTGCTCTCTGCACCAGCACAGGACATTATTTTCTCTGCTTTGTCTACCATAATTGCCAAATGCCCATGTTTAAAATAACACTGTCAAATTTTCAAGGGACTTATAAATCATTGATGGCTGTTAATATAATTCAAATATCCTTTAAGAAGTTTATAAAAATATTCAAGAGAGATTATGAATGAAAATTGTTTGAACAAAGGACTGTGATACAAACAATATCACTTGTCAGTAAAATGAAATATATCTGTCACACTGGTCTTTGGTAGACACAAGCCACTTAGGCAGTGGCACAGCAAATGAGGAAACAGCCTGTGATGCACAATGCCCATGTCACAAAATGCTATTATAATGCTCTGGCTCTGTAGGTAGCAGTGCCAGAATGTAGGTTAGATATTGGAAAATGGAGGCAAGCCTTACATACTGTGCACTGATTTCTTTTTCATGTGTTTCTTGTGTTACTAATTTGCTCATTGAACTCACAAAAGAAGAAGTAACTCTTGATTTAGTCTTAAGCCATATACAAATTGTTAAGACCTAACCATCCAAAATGTGGTCTGCAATTGTGACTTTAGTGATATTTGGACAGAAAAGAGCAATATGTAAAATAAAAAAATAAGTTAAAGTAATGTTTAATTCAAAGCAAAATAAACTATATCAAGATGAGAAAGCTAATTTCAAGGACATTAAAAGGAGTAGCCAAGAGAGTGAAATACTAAAAAAATTACATAAAAATTAGTCAGGAATAGTCAGAGCCAAAGTTCTAAAAGGATTATAAAAGCTGGCATGATAAAGCAAAAAAAGTAAATTTCCTAATGCAATTATAATAAACAAAACAAAATAAATAAAATTAAAACAAATACTTGGAAAAGTCTAAGTTGTGTCCTAATGAGGGAAAGAAAACAGGGTATACCTTGACAATTGAAATACAAAACCAGAAAAAAACAAGAAGAAATAATTCTGAGACATAAAGGCATAGAATCTAATAACCCATCATTCTTCAAATATTCAAGAAATGGGAAACTAGCCTGATATTCAATGATAGCCAATTATATAAAGAGAGCACTCAGGGAAGATAAAACCACAACAGAAAAGTTAAATTAATTCTCTCAGTCTGCACTGCCAGAGAAGGCGGATAGGAGAGTTCTCACACAATGGTCATTCCTTATGTAGGATAGAAATGAATCATTGTCTCTGAGTGTCAATAGAACATATTTTAGGACAAATCCAAATTCATAAGGTGGACTTCAACAAATTTCCAATACCAGCTGATTTTCTATCATGGCATGTTAATACCAGTTACAGGGGCCTTAGCACAAAAGCAAGCAGTAAAGTAGGAAAAGAAATGTTATACTTTCACATATCAGTTTTCATTTTTAACTGAATTTATGGAGAGTGGAGAGGCATAGAGGGTAATCCAGTGAAAAACAGACATAATATTTCTGCAGACTTCAGATATTTCTTCACAAAGCTAATTGGTAGGAACAATGACAAAACAGTATTAAGCTACAAGTAAATAAATATATCATATCAGGGAAAAACTAACATAACTTTTCAGAAAAACCCCCATATATCTTAGAAGCTAAACAGACTTCTTTTTTGGAGGAGATAATCATATGAGTAATACTATAGAGTACTTAGGATTTAAGAAAGCTTTTGACGAGGTCTCTTATTAAAGTCTCTGACAGAAATAGAGGTAACACAGGATAGGATAGAATAGAAGGTCCTGGATTAATAATTGGCTAACAGATAGGAACCAAAGTGTAGGAAATTAAATTTGTGTTAATAAAGTAAAGGTAACACATAAGGAAAACCCTGTGTACAGCACTGGCCTCTGAAGTAAGCCTTGCCTTTTACAAAGAAGATTTTGTGGTAATTTTAAGGTCTTTTCTGACAACATTCATTCAGTGCAAGGAGGTAATTAAAAAAGTAATGGACAACTGGAAGTTTATCAGGAAAGGTCAGAGAGCAATACTGAAATTGTTACCTGACAAGGGAGTTTAACCATGATTTACCCCTGCCCTGAATACTGAACGTAGCTCTGCTTACCCACATTTCATATTGGAATTAGAAGTACAGAATAATGATCAGGATTAATAAATGATAAATAGTTTTGTATGAACTTCTGAAGGCAATGCAGTTAAAAAATAATAGTTTTAAGGAAACATTTCTTCACACAAGATACAATTAGTTTATAAGATTGAGAACTTCTTTACTGTGAGTGTTACTGAACACTGGAACAGGCTGACCAGAAAGATTGTGGAATATCCTCCCCAGGTAATATACAAAAGCCATCTGGACAAAATCCTGAGTAACATGCTTTAGTGGATCCTACTTGAGCAGGGAGGCTGGATTAGATGACTTCCAGTGCTCTGTTCCAGCCTTAACCATGCTGTGATTTTAGAGACCAAAGTATAAATGATACAAAATGGGGTTGGACAAACCCCTAAGGAAACATTAGTAGGTGGCTGGTAGCCCTAGGGCTTGGGAACTTGCTACAGACTGGAACTGGGGAGATGTGCTATGTCCTGCTCTTGTTTCTTTTCATATTTAGCCTTTCTCTCAACAGCCAACTTTCTGCTGGCAAATCAGATTTAGAAACTGTTCTTTAAGATGTACTTTAATAGCAATAACAGTAATAATAATAATATTTTATATATATATATATATAATTATATTATGTATATTATAATATATATATATTATAATATATAATAACAATAATAATATTTTTCAATCACTATTGAAAAATTAGACTGCAAAACCTGAGTTGGTTGCCCGCTGGATGGCGTTTGTCCCTTACACGCCTCTCTCCAACCAGCTCTGGTGATAACTCTTAGCATTCCTTAGATACCCATGGGTGAAAGTACAGTATTTTCAGGTGCAATCATGTCCAATCGATTCCTGGCCCTCCAGCTCAGGCTGCAGGCACATGTGTTAATTACTGCCATCTGTGACAGTGGCTTATGCAGCAAGCACTCCTGCCACCCAGAAGATAACCTGAAATCCCTGTATTGCTTTGTGCAGGTCAGAGAGCCCCAGTTAGTAATGGCTTTGATCAGCATTTTTCTGGGCTGCATTTGGCAGGTGCAATGCTTCTGGTCTCTCACTACAGTTACCAGCTCACTGATGTATCAGGCCCCTAAAGAATCTTTCTCAGTGTGTGACACTTCTTTAGTTATATAAATTTACTCCATTTTACTTCATGTTTTTAGCTTTTTGTTTTCTGTTGAAGAAACCTCAGTGCAAGCACCTCCATGTTATGAGCCTAAGGTTCAAAGGTATATTTTAGAGGCATTTGTATGTAGCTTTTTGAGAAACCTAAGGTCATTTACCATTTCTAAAAGTCTTCAGTGAGACAAGAAACCTGCAGGAGTTAACAAGGATTGTAGGACATAAAAATCTGATAGCAAGGACATAATGTAGGAAAAAATAAAGCACAAATGAACACATTGTGCTGACTGATAAATATGAACTCCAGCAGTATTGCTGAGAAGGCAGCCACAGGAGTTCGATGAACCTTTTGAGCTGATATAACTGCCAGTTGTGTAGTTGAAAAGCTATACTATTTGTGAATTTAGGAGCAATGTAAAGCAATATATTTTCAAGAAGGAATTTTTCTTGATCTTTACACTGTTTGTTACCAGCCATAATTTTTCCAGTGTTAATATATGAAAATTATTCTCCAAGCACCTTCTAATTAATACAATTAATGGGATCCATCCAATGTAGGGATACTTGTTTTGAAGCAAATTTCTGTTTTCCTTGGAATATATGCCTTTTCTTTTCTTTGTGTCACAAAGCATCTGAAGATGATTAGTGAAACAAGTTAAACACAAAACAAAGTAGATTGAAATATGCATTTATGAACACACATCTCAGTACAATTCATACCACTACATGAGCTTAACCTAACGCTCCTAATGAGACCATTTTTGTAATTGTTGGTACCTATAGAAACATTTGCACTCTCTAGAGCTCCAAACATTTGAACTGGAATTCCTTATTCTGTTGCCTGACAATAATTTTATCAAAAAGTATTAATCATTGAGTGACACCATAGAATTAATAATAAAACATTGTCAGAAACACCTTGGAGAAATTAAACACAATTTTATGAAAACCATTCCTTTGAGGTATTTGATCAATAGACCCCATTTATCTTTAAACAGAAGAGTTATCTACCATCATATCTAAAGCTACTTTAGTGGGTTCTACTGAATGAAGTTATTTCTTCTGAAATTTGCAATAAAGTATAGGACTAGCTCCTTTCCATCCTCTTTCCAACATATATAACCATGCTTATGGTTATCCATGTACAATGGATAGTGTGCAGCAGTCAGGTTATCAAAAATCATTGTGAAGATAATATACTTACCATCTACTTTGATCTGAAAGTCTTTACAATTGTGCCATCTGCTTCATCATAGTTCATTTTAAGCCTTATACTCAAGAAAAAGGAACAGCCTGGCAATACAAATCTGACAAAATTTAATCAAGTCCAGAAACATCTCACTGTTCTCTAAAATTAATTTCTAAACAGTACAAATTTGGTGCAATTATCTTAATCATTCCATTTCCAAAGTTGCTTCTGCAAAGTCTGCATGTTAATCTGTTGGAATGGAAATCTTGTTTATAAAGGGGTATTTGTACAATAAAGCATAAGCATGGTCCATAAGTTATAAGCAGCATTCAAATGAATGCTCACACACATTTTATAAGGCTAACAGGTAGGCAGTGATTGAAATGAATCCAGGCACAGGTGCTAAGTATTTCTATTCGTTTATTCAGAAGTGGGGTACTTAGAAGATGAGGTGATAAAAGGACTACTTACACCATCATCTCTCCTGCTCCATGTACAAGAGGAACAGGTAAAAGTGAGGGATTTGCTGGAGACTTCATGCCGATCACTAGCCCGGGTGAAGTTGTCTTGTGGGTTTTGGAAGTCAGTGTAACCTACAGCGATCTCATAACCACTCTGCATTTTCTGGTGGCAACCCCAGAAATTCATTTTCTCTGCCTTCAGAATGAAAGTAGCATAGCAGTGGTGCTTGCTGTGTCTTGCCTTGTGTTGGAGGTAGCTTGGGGGCTCTTCCCCAGGAAAGGAAGAAAGGGTCCCCTTAATTCTTCACAGTGTTACCAAATCACCAGTGGCTGCCTGCTCCAAGTTAAGAATACCTGACTCTGAGGTTATCTTGCTAAAGACCAGAATATCTCACTTGGAAATTACCCTTGGTAAGTGTCACTTTTTCTGCCCTTATCACACTAAGTATTGTGCCCAAATTTAACCCATGCTTTTTTTGTTGCCTTTGATTTCCATAGGAAGCTTTGGCTCAAAGTTCAGCATCCACTTGTGTGCATTTCAAGATGAGAATGACTTTCAAGCCTAAAATCTGAGATATAGACATTCCAAGAACTCCAACATTGAATTATCTTTGAAGAAAACGTAAAAAAATAATATCCTTGAAAATGCTTTGCAACTACTTACACACAGCCTTACACTGACAGATGCACAGATTTGTTACAGCATTTAATGGCTGTTTCCTGTTCTGGGAAAAAATTGATTCTCATTTATGGGCAACTATGCTCAACTGAGATACAGAATAAAAGAACTAAAACCTTTTCTTTCTTTAATGTGGAGTTTAATATGTAAATTTTAATATAAAAGGAGCAATGTGTTATGTGGACCCTTGAAAACAGATTTTATTGACTGTAGAAGGTTTTATCCAGATAATGTTTATACTTCTCAATAAACCACTGTATAAAAAATCCCAACAAGTCTGGCACATCTCCATGCAGCTTCATGCACCAGAGTGTGGAGTGTAGTTAAAAGTCATCATCACTAATTAATTATCATATTGGCACATGAAGAATAAATTTCCATGTCAAATGCAAACTATTTAAAGACATCATCCTCTATAGATGAACTCTTTATGTTCATTCTTATGGCATGCATAGGCTTCATGTTAATAAACTTGGGCAAGAAATTATGTGCAATTTATTTCTGATTCTCATTAAAGCTATAATTGTGTACCCAGGTATTGTTTTCAGCATTCAGCCAGCTTCAGTTAGGCTGCAGGAGCAGAGGAAGGGTAAGCAGAGGAGCTGGATGGTTCAGGCTGGAAAAGGGCTCATTTGCCTGGGCAGTTTCCATGACTCTGCCCTGGGTCAGTGAGGACTGCGGAGTGTGGCTCGCTGGCACGGGCGGTCAGCCAGCTCAGTGGTCTCACTGCATCCCCTTGTGGCTGGGCGCCTACAGGAGCTGAGCATTGTCCATCCCCATGAGAACCAGGGGTCAGGTAGGAAGAAAGCAGCTTTTCTGCTCTGGCAAGGGGGCCAAACTGGATCTTGGAAGGGGAAAGAATTAACTTCTTCACAGTCTCAACCTGTGCATTTTCTAGAAACATGCCCCTTCCTCACAGTCTCTGCTGAAGGGATTCTCCAACCAGTGATGCCCTAGAATTCCTCCCAGCACATTTTGCAGCCCACCATAAAGACTGTGTAGAGGCCTATGAGTAATTGTGGAGGAGGAATGTTTCTGACTACACTTTATCCCCATATTTCCAAACATAGCATGGATGGAGCAGCTCTGCTCAGACTATTGTTCAGAGTAGCATTGTGTTGTCTGCGAAGAATGATTTCACCTTTAACAGTGCAATGAATGCATGGGATTTGAAACAATGGAAATGCAATCATTTATACTGATTTTCACGAATACTAACTTCACTTTAAATAGAAGGGGAAGAAAGTCTTTGGAATCTACCCAACAGCAATTGGGTGGGGTCAATAACTTGTCTTTCTGGAAGGAAATGCGAAAGTTGAAGCTTGTTACATAATTTCAGTGACATTTTTGCTTTAATTTAACAATAAAGGAATGGCAGACACAGATTAATAAAAAAGCAAATCTTACTCTCAAGCTGCATGATCCATGAAATTGTTGTGACTTTTCCTAAGAGGAGTGTTGCCCTGTGGGCTACCCCTATTTTCAAAAGTATCACTTCAGAAGTCTAAATATATCTTACAACAATTATTTTTCATCAGTCAGTAACATTCATAAAAATAGGTATCTAATTAAAATTTATCACAAGCAATGACTGAAGTTGCTGCTTATAATGATCTTGTTTTTTTAAATTAGCCTTCAGAGAGTGTCATCTTCTCCAAAAGATGTAAGGTCCACTAATGTTAACACGAGTGGGACAGAGAGGCAGCCAGTCCCTTGAGGCAACTCCTCAGGCACAGTGAGTTAGCAGAGCACCCCAGAGTGCCTTGAAGGGAGAGATTGCTATTTAGATCAACTAAGTATTTACTCCTTTCATGTTTATTTGTCATCCTGGCCTTCCACAGGATCTAATCATATCTGTCAACAATAGAGAATCTTAATAGCTCATGTTGGAGTCTTGCGAGCAGCTCATTTTCTCATCTGAACAGGGCATAAATGAACTGCAAATGTCAGGTCATTGCTTCATGCTCTCACTTGTCCCCCAGCCACCTCAAATTGCAGCATTTTCTGGTTTTGGTGTACAGATCAATCCAGTTCCTTTCAAAATGTTGTAAATATGTAACCCTTCCTGGAGATTCTTTTATTTTTTTCATCACAATATATGTTCTTACCTCATTTTACTTAGTCATCTCTGTGTGAATTAAAGGTGTGGAGTCAGCTCAGTAAGCACAGGGAATCATAAATCAAAAATCCATACGAGAGATACACTCAGATAAACAGAATAGTTTCAAAACTATAGCAATAACGTGGTCAAATTTGCAATTTTATACTTAGAAGTCCCATTTTGAGGACCACAACTGGACTACAGAAATATCGCAGTAATATATCACAAGTTTATTTTCTATCAAATGCAATTACTGCTGCAATTTATAAACCTGGCTATAAACCAATGTCTCTTCTTTAAAATAACGTTATTACTGCTATTTTTCTTTTGATATTTAAAATTAAGAAGACCTGTTGATTATGAACAGATAGCTTTGACTATTGCTCAAGCTGCAGACAAGATGCACGAGCCTCTACCTGCCCTTTCCCAGGGCACCTGGCTTTGTAGGGACTACCAGGACAGAGGAGGGATTTTCAAGTTTCTTTCCTCACTATTCGCAGATCCACGAAATCAGTTCACATGCAGTAAAGCCAGCAGCTAATCCTGGAGTCCCTGACGAGCCCTGATCCCGTTTTGTCAGACTCCCAGCGGTGGTAGCGACCGAGAGCATCATCCCACGGATCTGCCCCGGCCCAGCCGGAGGGGAGCGGCTGCCCGCCCCACATCCAGCTGCTCACATCTGTTAGCTTTTATTTACAAACACGCGAACCACTCTGTGTGGGAATGGGGACAGCGCCGGGACCGCCGGGGAGACGCCCTATCCCCAGCGGCGCTCCTCCGCCGCCGAGCCCCGCTCCCGGTGCCCGCAGCCGGGGGGTCCCTCCGGCCCCCGGAACGGCACCCCCGCACCCTCCCCCCCGCTTCTCCACCTTCGCCTGGCGGTGCCCGCGGGCGGCAGCGGCCGGCGCTGTCCCGGGGAGGAGCCGCAGCCCCGGCCCGGGCCCCGGAGGGTGACCCGGCACAGGCGCGTCCTGGCCGGAGCCGCCGCGGAGGGCGCAGCGCCCCGGGGCCGGCCCGGCAAGGCGGGGCTGCCCCATACCCACCTTCCGTGTGCACGGCGGAGACGTAGGTCCAGTTGTAACGCTTGACGATGTCAAGCATGGCCCTGGCCTGCAGCGTGTCGGAGGGGACCACCCTGAGGAAGTACTTGTACAGCGTTTTGTCGCTCAGGTCGATGCTGGTGGCAGAGTAGGCAATCTGGGGGATGTCGAAGAGCTGGAGCAGATTTTGGACTTGGATAGCAACTGAGCTGGAGCCGGGGCCGATGACCCCCGCGATGGGCTTTTTCACTCTGCTCTGGGGCTGGGTCTGCGAGTCGGAAATGCAGCGGGTGCCTCCGTCCCTGTCGTCCCTGATGGAGATGAGAGAGTCCCGTATGAACTCGATGCTCTGCTCCAGGGCCACGGAGGAGTGCCAGCAGGAGTCTCGGATCTCGCTGCCCAGGGTAATGTTAGGTAGCAGGACCGGGTCTGCGTTAATTTTATCCAAAGTGTGAAACATGGCTTCGACTCTCTGGATGCCGTATTGCTCCCTGATTTCCCCACACTTCCTCTCGGGCACTTTCTCGGCTGGTGGCTGGTGATGGACAGAGAAGAGGGCCCCGATGATGACATCCCCATCCATCCGAGCCACTGACCGCTGTGAGGAGGCTGCAGAGAGAAGAACCTTCCGACCACCACTCTTGGGCAGCACTTCCATCTCCAGGAGCAGAGCAGGGAAAAAGACCAGCAGCACACCAATCATTTTGTTGCACGATGTCATCCAGACCCAGGTTACGAATTTCATGGGCTCCCCTTGCCTGCACATGGTTTAAGGACATGTAGGAAATGGTATCTGCTTCTCCCTGATGACGGCCAGGTTGCTCCAAATACCATGACAGCGAAGCCTCACAGCATCACTCTTGAAGGTGCCAGGACAGCCGTCATCCTAGTGACTTTTAACCTGGTGGCATAGAAAGAGGGGATAAAATGGGCTAACCAGGAAATCGATGTCAAACCTGAGCTCAGTAAAGCAATCCTGCACAGTTAGAGATGACTGTTTTCTCAAAAGCCCAGAGCAATGTGATTCAATAAGACACTCAACAAGAAGTTTCAAGAGGGATTAAATAATGTATTTATTTGCCATGGTATACGATCATGCATACTCACATATGCTGAGTTTCTACAATCCTTTTCGTATCTGCATTTCAAGCCAAGGTGGATATTTCCCATATCTCCAGCCAGCACACACACCCCCTCTGCCCCCAGGAAGTTTTAAAAGTTTCTGGAGGTAGGCAGCTTGTCGGAGAAGAGCCCTAGCCCGGCCCCACAGCCCCAGCCCTGAAAGCAGAGTGACAAGCGCTTCTTTCCTTGCGTTCTGATTACCTGAAGGCATCTTTCTCAGTTTAGACATTTCATTTCTCCATCCATAATGTGGGTAAAAAGAGAAAGCGAGCCCTGCCAGCCACGGGAAATGTCATTTAAAGGTCAGCGAAGAGAGGGAGAAAAAAAGCACTCTACAGTTTAGATTAACTTTTTCATGTGTAGGGGGCAAAACTGTAATCCAGTCAGGGACACACACACATGAAAGCAGGAGAAAATACATATTAGTTACTAAGGCAACCGCGGGCAAAGCCCCGATGTGCCTTACCAGCACGCCTGCCGTGCAGACAGGCTTCGGGCGGGGAGCGGCGGGGAGCCCGGCGACAGGGCTCGGCGGCTCGAAACGCCGTGCTGGGAGCGAAGATGCCACCGCTGCCACCGCGGCCGTGCCGCGTCCCTGTTGCACGAGGAGCCGTCAGCACCCGAGACAGCGCCCGGCAGCCGGGGCAGCCTCCGGACCGCGGGCCCCAGCCCCGCTGCACCCCGCTCTGCTGCCTTCCAGTCCCGGTGTCCCCTGCCCGCAGCCTCCTGTCTCGCTGTCCGACACCCCGCTGCCTCGGTGCTCCCGTGTCCCGCTGTCCCGGCCCCGCCACCGCCCGCTCGGCCGCCCGCCAGCACTGCGGGGCGCTTCCCCAAAACTTCTGCCCCCCGCCAGGAGCTGCCGCCGCGCTGTCCCCGGATGCACACGCACCGTGGCTGGCACACGCACACGCACTGCTCGCACACGCACACTCACACACCCGCACACCCCTCCGGGCGCTCGGAGCCCGCCGCGGCACGCACCGCCCCGGGCTGGCCGCCGCTCCGTCCCTCCCCGCCGGCGGGCAGGGGTGCCGGGGCCGCGGGGCTGCGTGTCCGCCGAGCGGCGCGGGGCGCTGGACACGGTCCCGGGGAAGGCGACGCTCCGAGGGCAGCCGCCGTCCTGGCTGCGCGTCCGCGCCCGCAGGCGGGCAGAGCCGCCCGAAGCAGGCTCCCGCGGGCAGCCCCGCAGCCCCGCAGCCCCGGGGCCATCTGCCCGCCCTGCCTGCCCCGCGGGCCGTCCCACGGCTGAGCCCCGCGGCCCGCTCGGAGGGTCACCCCTGAGACGTACCTGGCCGGGTGAGGCAGTGGCTCCCTGCCTGCTGGGAGCGGGCATTGGCGGCTCTCCGGCCGCCCCGAGCTGGCGCGCTGGCGGCGGGGCGACGGCTGTGGGCTGGGCGCGGGTGCCCTCTGTCTTCAGCACCGCTCCACCGCAAGGAAAAAAAACAGGTCATCCCGGGCTCATCCATTATCTCATACAGAAGGTTCAGTCATTTTTCTCTCCCTCCTTAATTTTTTTTCGGCTATTGTCTTGTAAACGAGTAAGGAAACATCACCCGGAGCACGCTGCGGCTGCAGGGGAGGTGTTGGCTCTCACCTCTCGTGGTTCTTAATTCATTATCTCCCCTCCTCAATTAGCAAGAGTGAGAGTTAAAGCAAGAGGCTGCTGCTAGAAGGGGACCCAGACCACGCTCAGGAGACTCGAGACAATGAAATGTGCTGCTCTGCCTCACGGGCAGGGCTTCGTTATTTAAATAAATATTTATATATTGGGGGGGAAAAAACAAAACAGAAAAAATACACTGCAACAAGGTAAATCACCTGTAAAGATAAAGACATAAAAGGCATTGAGATTGCAGTTTTCAGGTCAAGATGAACCTAAATGAAGCACGTGAGAGGCATGCCAGATTAAAATAATACCAGATTGAATAATCATAATTCAGACGACCTGCTTGCATCCCTAACACAGGTCTCGGGTGTTTTACTTGACTGTATGAAAGTTAAAGTTAGATTACCTCCCCGCTGGGAACTCTATAGATATTTGCCCTACTTTTGAAAGAAAGAGGCAAGGACAAACATTTAACTATTGCTCACTCAGATGCGGGTTTGCAGTGTGTGCTGCCCCAGGGGTGTCTTCTCCTTGTGTCAATATCTGAGCTGATTTATTTATTGTCACACAGCTAGTTATTTGTCTTCACTGTGTTTATCTACGAGCTCTGTTTATTATGGAGGACCCAGCCTAGTGGGTTGCTGGTGCCCTCTTTCCCTGCAGGTAATGTTTCCCAAGGAGGGAACCAGGGTCAGAAGGGCTGCCTGTACTCTGCCTGTGGGCACGAAGCTTCCCCAAGGCCAGCCTAGGGCAATTCTGCCAGGGCCAGATCTGTAGAGACATTCAGATGTGCACAAAAGGGCGAACAAATTCCCCTTCACCCATGTTTTAATGGTTAGACTTTAATTTCTGCTCCTGACAAAACGAGCCTGCAGCATGCCAGCAAATAATTCCAATGGTTAAGTTTTGGTTTGCTTCTCTGGCTATGGCAAGGGAAGCATTTACAAATGCTCCCACTGGTTCTTCCCAACATATAGCACGCTGTAGCCCTCATCCCCTCTAACCTGGCACTCAGAAAGACAGCAGGTCTTTATGCTGAGGCTCGTGTAGAGCTGTCACACAGAGCTGTTTTCCTTCAGTGATGGTCTGAGTTTTGCTGAGACTGGAAAGCAGGTCACTGGGTCCTGATGCCCAGCCATGGCTGCAAATGCTGCCTCTCCCATCCCTGCAGCAGCAGGTGGGACTAGGTGGAAATGGGCAAAAGTCTGGGGCTCATATGAAAACATCTGGGATATCTTTAGGAGAGAGCAGGGAAAGACAGCACTAGGCTTTGATCTTCCCTTCCATCAGGGGAAGCAAACACTTTCCCCACAAGAAGTAGCACCATTAGCACTGCTATCTTTGTCCCACAAAGTCTCCAGTCATCCCACTGCCTTTTGCCCATGACTCCTACACATCCTGATCCTGCTGTGGCCCATAGATCTAGTATTTCTCCCCTCAGAAACAGCCCATGTCCCCAGTCCTACCACCTTCACAAATTTCTCAACATATGGTCCCTTTATAATCTGGTAACCATCCTTGAGGCACTACACGGGACTGCATTTTTTGCAGAGATATGAGCTGCCATCAAGCAAGGAATCAGAGAAAAACCAGATCAAGGCTGGAGCTGTCTTGTAAGCAGTGATTCCTTTCCAAGGGAAACTGCCTGCTGTTGAATATTTTTTCTCTGTGAAATGAAGGACAAGTGAATAATTTTCATATTCCCATGTTACACAGTTTAAAAATCACTTGGAGGTTGATTTGAATATTCTGTTTTGATGGCATCCAGTGTTTTGTTCTGTTTTCTTTTTAAACATTTTATAGAATGCACAACAGTTTTTACTTCAGATAAAATCAATCATTAACATAAAATGGATGTTCCAGTATTTCTTCCAAAAAAATTTTTTTTTCTACTCCTATTTCATCAGAATTATCTCTTTTAACACAAAATTTTCTACTGGAAAAGTTCTGTTCAGCTCTTATGAGAAAGGCCCGTGTATTGTGGAAAATGGTTTGAAAGGAGGTTTTTTTGGAGTAGCAATGGCTGAAGCCTGGAAACCTGGTTTGTTGAAATGCCACTTTTGGTTTCCCTAACACAGCTATTCCCTCCTCTACTTTCTGCCAAGAGAGGCAAGTCAGATTGACTGTCTAGCTATACAGACTCTAGAACTAAATTATTGGGGAGATTTAAAGCTATTCTGTGAGAATCAATGCTGCTAAAGTTATACAATTTTATTCTGCCTTGGAAACAAGTAGAAAGCTCATGTGTTCCTGACTGAAATAAGTTGAAACATATACCAGCTATCTGATAAATTGTTTTCAGTCCTTTTTATTCTGCTCACTCAGCTGCTTTCCTTTCATGATTTAAAAATGTCACCTGCTATATATAAACAGTGTGCATCTAAAACATACATAGTTAGCCCACTGTTGTAGATAATGAATTGTTTTCTTGTGACCAAAGATTTGGAATCATCATCTAGCAGGTTTGTTCAGATAAAACAGGGATTTAATCTTACTAATATATTCAATATTTTTTTAACTTTCTCCTTTTCTCTTAGCAAAGTATACATTTCTCATAGGTGTTTGTTTAAAACATATGCCACCTACAGCATTATTTTCACCTCCTTTCTTGTATTTAGGCTTTCAAGTTGCCCTATCTGTAAGAAATAAAGCAACAGCATTTTTAAGTTTTGATTGCTTAAGCTTATTTGCTGCAAGAGCTAAGAAATGAACATAAATTGATCAATGTCTGTATATATGGAGCTTGTAAAGGTCTGATTGCTCAGCTGTTCCTTGTACTAGTAGATCCATTAAAATTAAATAGATTAACCCATGAAATTTAGGACTCACTTCTGAGATACTTAGAAACTTGCAATAGCTTCTACACAAACTTATGACCTATGACTCTATGGGGTTACTCTCCAGTTTGTTTTTTTTTGTTTTTTGGTCTTTTTTTTTTTTTTTTGGGGGGGGGGTTGTTTGTTTATTTGGTTGGGTTTTTTTGGTCTTTTTTTTTTTTTTTTTTTTTTTTTTTTGACAGGAATGGACACCTCTTGAACCTAAGGATTCCCAGAAATTTGAAAGCTAACATTGGTAGTCATCTAACACCCTCTTGACCACTGTCTCAAGTTACACTACTGTCAACATATTTTACAGATTTAGGTGATTTTACATCCTTTGAAAAAGTTCCTCTGCTGGGATTTTCTCATGAAGAAAGTGTCTGCCTGGTTATGATTTCAGATGCATTTCAAACAAATGTGAGATCCAAATCAATGCAAAATTCAGTATTCAGGGATGTCTTGTAAATTTTTTACACTCTCTGAGGATTATAGACTCCATGAAGTGATAAATAGAGAAGATTTATTCAGACATTCAGCAGTTTTCATCTCTGGCTAGCAAAGCTGTTGATAAGCTAAGAGTAATTCTTTCTACATTTAAAAATAAGTAACTGATTGCTTTTATAACTCAATATTTAAAAAGTTTCAGCACAAGTGCTTCATGTCAGCTGCTAAGGAGAGAGACTGGAAGAATGTGGTCCAGAGAACAAAGGGCCTGATTTCTCCTCTGCAGAAACTCACCTCACAAATTGGTTCCCTTGCCACAAGCCTGTGCCCTCCAAGCAGTGGCATGCAACAGTCAGAGGTAGCTGGTTTCTATTCCTTACAGAGAGGGTACATGTCTCAAATCTTGAAAGTTTCCTGGGCATCTGCACTTGTGAAACCCAATGACAAATTTTGGTCCCATGGCAATTGGGATGCTCCCAAATAGTGAATAAGAAGTCACCTGAATGTCTTCTTTGCTAAACAACATGACTGTTCAGTCCTGGATGATGTTTAAAATCATTCCTGTATTTATTTTCTAACTGCAAAAATGTACTTAGGGTGCCCCCTAGGCCAAAATGCTCCACAATATTTAAAACATCCACTTGCATCAATTCTATCCAGTTCGACTAATTTTGATAAAACTCCCTTGCCCTGAAATCCCCTGATTTCCCTGAAATTATCCCCTGAAAAACAACGTGAGTAAATAGATAAATTTCTACTGGGACTTGCATTCCAACAAGCTTACGCTACATCAGGCCAAAAAGGAAAGTGCATTTCAAAGTCAAAGGTCCACAATTCGTGAGCATCAGACTGTCCATTTAAAATCTACAGACTTCTAATTTAATTTGGAAATGTCAGTCTGAATCATTCTGGCTGAACTCACCAGACAGGGACTTATATAAGTGTGAAAGGAGAGACAGTACCTTGGATATATGGGATTTAATACAAATTAACAAGACAGGTCTACTTAATTAGATTGTAACTAACAGGACAAGGAATTTAACAAGAAGTCACCATCCCTTATGGAGACAGATTTGGTACTCTGTGGGAAATATGGCAGCTGAAGCATCAGCTAGCCAATTTTCCAGTGATTTTCGAGGACAGCTCCTTGTAAAGCTAACTGCAGGAATTCAGTCTGGTACCAGTGAAAACTGGTAACACCTACATATGGAAAGGAAGTCCTTGCTGTGTGGATGAGGGAAAGGTGTTCCTGCTCTCTCCTGCCATCTCAGCTTGCAGGCTGCAGCTGAGGGTAAGAAAGACCTTATGCTGCAGATTGCAGCTACAAACGGCACCAGCAACTGGTGAAGATTGAAAGTTTATTCCAACTGTACAATGTAACAACATATTTCTGCACTGCTCTGAGAGAGACTGCACGCAGCCAGTAATTTCTGAAATTTTCCCCATGACTACAGTAAGCACTGAAGAAAACAGCTCTGTGTTTACTGGATGTTGTGTCCTTCATTTATCCACACAGAACCCTTATAGACATTTTGTAAAACAAAAAGAAGAAATAAAAATTAAAAATCACAAATAT